>NW_022900942.1:20068890-20224168 GCF_012274545.1 Fukomys damarensis
TCTGTATCTTTATGAAATTTACTAAATTATCAAAAGTCACCATAAATGGTATAGGTCCAAATTAATCGCTGATGCATTTATTGTCCAAAACTGAAAGATTGAGCTTATCCTCAACTCACTGTAATTTTTAGCTGAAGGTCAAATTAAAGAAATTATTTTATGAGGTTCAGGTTATGGGAAGAGAGTAGTAGCATCTCAGTTCATGAACTTATTTCCAACATTCTGATCCCATGATTTGTGCCATGATTCTGGTTGCAACTGAAATGTAAGCATAGTATGTATATGTACTGAAAGAGAAAAAAAATTCTCAACATTGTAATTTATGTCACATCATATATATCTTTACAATCTAAATGAACCACTCTTATATGACAGAGAAAAATAGGGCTTTATTTTGGTCTTCAATATACAAAGAAGAAACCTACCAAAACCAACTAGAAAGAAAAAGGTAAAAGACAGACCTTATATTTAATTATTTTGCATTAATTCAAATTGTTTGGGTTTCCTGTCCCCCTTTCAGGTGTGTGCCACAAGTTTGTTAAAAGTACACTATTGATTTTTGGTAGAAATTAAGCTTCAAATATTCTTAACAGTATTTGAAAACTAAATTTAATAAATCAAATTGAAAAGGTACATAATCTATAGAAAGGGTACAGTTTGCTGTAAGGATAGGAATATAAGAAGAACTGGGCCAAGTTAAAGTGAGACAAATAAGTCAATAAAACATGGTAGAGGAAGCCTGACTTTTATTCTTGTTATTCATTTTCTTGTAGAGTGTATCTTTTTAAATCTATTTATATAGTAGGCTAGGCAGTTTTATGCATTGTATCTCTGAGGCTAACACGTCTCTTGCACTGTCTAACATTTGTATATATATTCTCTTCACTTCATTTTTATCTTCACAAATTAAATCTTTCTTTTCTAAAAATGCCATTTTGTTCTTTTGCCATTACACCACATCAAAGATAGTCTATCTTTATTCTTTATGCATTAATCTATCTTCAATCTCTTTAAACCTTTAGATATAGCTTTCTATATTTCTGATACAATATATGAAGTTTTCATATATTTCTGCCAACTGTCCCCATGATGGTTTGTCTTGTGTGTTTGGTGATTTTTTGATTACACATTCATATTTGACTGAAGATAATCTATGGGAATTAGCGATGAATCTGTCTTTAAATGATAATAGCACTTTCATGGGTCTTGACTTAATGCACCGGTCTTCAAGTTTTCTGTGCCCCGGTTTAATGATATCTCAGTGTGAAATTTTTCATTTTGTGCTCTGTTCTTTCCATTTATTTTTTTTAAATGTTTTTCTTTGATAAAGATACCTTCTTGCTGTTTTCATTCTTTGAGTCAAGAATTCAACTGAAGTACATGAACCTGTAGAAACTCTCAGAATGTGCAGTCAACATATTACATGGTTCTCCAATTGGTAGTAAATTACAAAATGCTGCTCATTAACAGTCAATTTCTAATTTCTCAGTAATTTTAAATACAGAATCTAATGTTATTTTTCCATTTAGAATTTAGAAATGACAAATTTTAATACTCTTAAAGAATCTAAAGCCTAAGTAAATTAGGGAATGCAATTTTTTTTTTTTTTTTTTTTTTTTTTTGAACCGGGGATTGAACTCAGGTCTTTGCGCTTGCGAGGCAGGCCATTGAACCACTGAGCTAAATCCCCTGCCCCAGGGAATGCAAATTTTTAATAAAGTCCAACTTCTTATCATTTACTTAAATCAGACCTTCATTTGTGGAAGGTTTAAATATAGAAGAAGATGGTGGGCCAAATGTTTTACGTTTTTTCTTCTTTCATCTCTACCATTTACATGTTTCCTTGGATAACAATTATACAACTATTTTGAACTTTAAGTGGGATGCCATTTTTGGCCAAAATAATGCCTAAATGCAGTACATTACTGGTTTCCAAGAAAATTGAGAGCACATATATTAGGACTTCCTAGTACTGAAAATGAGAAATACATGGAAATTTTTCTTATGATAATTTTATGTAAATATCAGTTAGGATAGCACATCAAACATTCATTACAATAATACTCAGTTCATGTGTCAAGTTATGAAGAGGTTTAAATTGGAAACCAACTAGGCCCCATTACTACAACTGCAAATTGTGATAATAGAAGTTACCATTGTATGTCTCAGATATTTTTGGTTATCAGAAATAGGGGGAATTATGTTTTCTGTCATATCTTAGTACATGTCAGTTTTTATTTTCAAAACATACAACATAACACACAACAATAAAACATGGCAAAAAAAGGCTCTCTCACTATCATTGCTTGTTTTCCTATATCTGATTAATGTTAACTGTGTACTTTATGTATACCTCTACGTTTCTATCATTCTGAAACTTTATTTCCTGTATCTACTTTCAAAATCTCAAATTCTTGAGAACTGACAGGTAGTTCATAATTTGAAAAGAATCTCTTCAGCCGGGGATTTAGCTCAGAGGTTCACTGCCCTGCCTTGCAAGCGCAAGGACCTGAGTTCAATCCCCAGTACAAAAAAAAAAAAGAATCTCTTCAAATTCTGACCTATTTTCAACCCCTGTTTTAATCATTATATTTTATTTCTATACTTAATTGGAAACTGGATTTAGAAAATTGATTGGTCAATCAATTAGCGTTTTTGTAGTGTTTTTATATTTATTTATTCAAGTGACTCAAGTAAGCAAAAACCTTTCAATTTTTGTAGTGTAATTATAGTGGTATTTCAAATATGCATTTATAGTTAACATTAAATTTATATTGCATATTTTAAATATGTGGTTTTAGTTTCTCTGCATTTGAGAAATTCTGAAATGTTTAACAAAGAGAATCTCCAGGAACATCCATTTTTTTTGGCAGCATATTCACTCTGTTTAACTGTAGAGGTTGGTTCCGATAGCCATAATTATCTTTGAAACTACAAACAAACATGAAAAGTAATTTACTTCAATTTAACACTTAGCTTCAAATTGTCTATGTCTGCATTTACCTATATAGACACATATAAACAGATTTGGTATGTGTGTGTGCATATTATATACCTATATGCAATTGCCATATATATATGTATATATATGTATATGTATACATATAATATATATCTATATATATTAGATGTATTGTTTTAAAAGATGATTACTTATGTACTAATCATGTACAATGTGTAATAAATTCCTGGTCTTGATATACAAAACCTAGTATTTATACTCACAAAAGTACAGCATGAAGCAGTAGGATAGTGTATCATGTAATTTTTCCTGTTTATAAAATGTATAATTTCTTAGCACAAATTATCTTAATTAATGAAATCCTAAAGCAAGCATCAATGGACTTCAATGAGCATATACTTTATTTCTCAACTTTGTCTTCAAAGAGATATCAATGTATTTGTATATAGTTATTTTTTGTTTGAGCATCAAAAAACCAGATAACTAAGGATTGAGAAAAAGTTTTATTGAAAATCATCTAATGAGTAGAGAATCACTGACAAAATGTAGACTTCAGTATATATTCATTTTTTATGTTTTCTATAGTTGATTCATTTATAAAAGGCTAAGATACATCACTGTAAGATATTAGAATTGAAACAATAGTATATTGCACTCAGAATGATTATAATGGTAAATTATAATTACTGTGTTTTAGTTCTTTGAAGTATATGAATTAATAATTATATATGGCACTATAATTGATAAAATAATGAATTGCCTACATCCTCACTTATTTTCCTCTATTCTCAAGGTCTGTATAGCCACCTATCCTACTCAGTATTGTCTTTTAATAACGCTGTTTGGGTTTATTTGTATTTCTACACTCGATCTTAGCCAAAAGGCTGAGAAGTGGTATATATGTATTTCTGAAGTCAGTCTGGGATTATCTAAAACTCTCCTACTCAGTTATCACAATGAGTAGAAAGAATTGTTCTTTATTTGTAATTCTTTGCCATTGTTGATGTCTAATTCTTTTAAATAACTTAACTAGCTCGTGTTAGACCTGAAATTTTAAACGCTTAAAGTTTTTAAAGTCAGATTTCAATTAATTATAACAACTGTTTCCTTCTTTCAATAATTTTTCCTACTTTAAGTTTTAATTGCATGTATTCTTCCTCAGTGCATATTTCCTTCCACAGAAATTATTAGTGTTTACCAAATAATAATAAATGCAATCAACCTTTTAACATAATTTTCATAATGTTTCATAACAAATCCTTACATCTTAACAGTGTTTTACAGATTACAGAGCACAGTCCTTTCACTCAATCATCTCACAAGCCTCAGGAATAGACAAAATAGTCATTAACTCAATTTTAATCATGAATATATAAAAGTTTAGCAAAATAGAATGAGGTATTGGGCTCAGCAAAAACAAGCTTGCGTGAAGCCTCTGACCTAAATTTTGTGACCACAGACCAGGGTAATTTTTAGTACGCAGCACTGATACTAAGAAGGTGACATTCCATGATAATTTGCAAATGACTGTTGATGTTAATAAAGAGTTCATATTCACACAATAAAAATAAAAAGTGTCAATTACATAAATCAGTAAATCATTTTCTGCTAGCTACCATAATCCTTTTCCTAATATACATTATATTAAAAAAATAAAATACTCTTCCTTTAGTCATTACCAGATTTTCTTGGAAAATTATAATTATATACTGATGTTAGATGATATTAGTCTTATTTTTATTAAGGTTGATGAGGACATACTTTGCATTATCTCCTAAACACACATACACACATGCACTCACACACACACACATACATACACACTCAGAAGCACGTATCCTTTTCAATTAAATCTGAGCCAGTAGCATTTATCATTACAATGAAAAAGTGTCAGAACATCACAATATATTAAGGACATTTTGTTTGAAAAAGTATCTATGGAGTTATGAACTATAGTGTTTGCATAATTGTAGCCTCAGACACTTTCCATTTGGTCCAGAGGTGATTCCATTTTGAAAAAAAACAGCATTGAATTATATTCATAATGCAAATGCTATTAGTTCATTCTTATTCTTTATTACATCTAGATGGCTAATATGATAATACTACCTTTCCTTGCTAAACTTTCATATACTATCATATATCACACAATATACATTATTAGTGATTAAAAGTAACTGACTGCATATGTATGATCAAAAAATATAAATTAACAGAAAATGAATTGACTTCTCTATTACCATATATATTCCATCTGTCTCCTGCCATCTCTTTCCAAAAATGGTTAAAAAAGTAAGTTGAATCTTTAATCAACTATAATTATATTAACACTAAGTAAACCCTTAAATGATTATTTCAAAAAACAAGAATGGTAATTACAACAGATTCTAATTCAATATATGTCAAGTTCAAATTGAAAATGTAAAGATTAATATTTATAGCTGATGCTTAAACACTTTAAAATACTGAATTTGTTTTGCCCCTTGCAATATATTTAACAGTTTAAGTTATTTTAGATTTTATATTTGAATGTAAATGCTGACACTGTATTAGCTTTTGCATTTTTTAAGTATGTGAGTCATATCACAAATACTACTCATATCATGTACAACTATTCCATCTGCTTGAGAATAATTGCACATCCCTGCTCATCATCCAATGCAGTAAATGTAACTGTGCATGAAGTTAAAATAATTTAAAACCTTCTCAGAGGGCAGAGTGTAAAAGCAGCTATCGTCACTTAAACACTCTTACTTCCTGTACAGATCTTGTTATCAAACCCCAACTGCAGACAGCCTTATGGAGCCTCATGGAAAAAACAAAAAAAAACTTTATTATGTTTACATAATAACTCCTTGTAGAAAATCTACACACTCCCTACAATTGGCTTTTTTTTTTTTTTTTTTTTTTTTTTTTTTTTAGTCCTTGGACTTGCAAGGCAGGCAGTGGCACCACTGAGCTAAATCCCCAGCTGGCTAATGTTTTGGTAATGTCTCTTTTGTAATTTGGGTCTGTTGCTGATCTTGAAATATTAAGTCAAGATGCTAATTATGACTTAATCTGTGACAGTACACTTTCTTGGTAAGATTTAGGTTCCTTATTGTATACTGATTTATAATTATGCAAAAATAACAATCCACAGTTGGGGTTGCAGAGCAGTTCTGTGACATGAAAAATAAGAAATGAAATGCAATTAATTTAAAAAAATACATTTTCAAAATGCACAATAAATACATCTTGGTACCTCTGTATAGATTAAATAGACAATATTTGAATTTACTGGTTTTCTAAACTATTATTTGAACTTACACTTGTTATGCTATGTTTCTTGATAATATAATATCCTTTTTTACTAGTACTTTCAAATATTTTATATGAAATCACTTACTTGTGCACCCATATTTATAAGATAAAGCACAAATTCCTTTCAAGTAATTGTTTTATGTTCTGTTCATTCATACTATCTATTACCATGAGGTCACTTTTTATAAAATAACTTAAGAACTAGTGTTTTGATAAGCATCAGCAAATGTTAGTGAGAAAAAATGGGTAGTGGTTGGTAATTATCGGGGAGGTCTAAATATTCACAATATGGTTGATATCAACCTACCCAAACAGAATTACCATAAGTGGACATGGAAAGAGATATACATGAATAAATCTTGAAAGCTGGTTCTGACTGCTTCTCAACTAAATGATTATTTGGAAAATCACAATTACGTTTAAGATGATTTCATCAGTCAACTGATCTGATCTCTTTCTTTTCATGTTAAATTTTAAACGAGAAAGGAAAGTTAAAATCAAATTTTAAAAGATCACCTCTACTGCAAATAATTCTAAAGTACTTTGTATGAATTCTATTGTGGTAATGACTTTCGGCCACCTCATGCAAGTATTGAATCAAGTTCAATACTATATTGCAATATTTTATACATAAGTAACAATTGAACAGATGCCACAATTTCTAACGAGAATCTGTCTTTTCTCAATCTACTACTGGAAAATATGAAAATAAATTAAAAAGAGAATATGCATACATGTTAAAAACAACAAATAATATGGTGTATGATATGACTTGCCTTTTCTACAGTATTCCCAAACCTTTATGCAGTTCTATATTCAACAATCAGCATTTTTGAAACCATAATTTAAATGTACTAAACTATTTTATCTTCTTTTAGACAACAAGGGAATTATTACAAAACTCTTTTCTCAGCACCTCGCTGATTTAGCATCTGTATAATTCCCAAACCAGAGCTTGATTTTATTGAACTGGGTAAGTGTACTACTTTTTATATGGAAAACTTGCTCATGTGACTAAATGATATAAAGTTTCTTTTACTCTACTCTGTTGTAAAATTACTTATATATACATATTCATAGAGCAAGAAGCATATCTATCTGGACATGAAACATCTAGAAAACGTTATTTGAATTAAAGGACTGAAAATAGTCAAATTTATTGATTTATTTATTTTTATGAAGCTAAAGGCCACTTTCACATACTGCATTTCTAAAGAGGGACTTTTAGTTCACATAATCCTGTGTAGCTTCTCTTTATGTAATCAGCTTATTTATATTCTGGTTCCAGAGATTCCTTTTAGAAAGAAATACTTAAAGAACACAATTTCCTACACAGCGTTTGTTATCTGTAGATTTGTTTGGATCCCAAGAATGAATTATTTTTTTAAAGGAGAATGTAAGGGAAAAATGAATTCATTCTACTTGATTATAAGCACATTAAACAAGTATTAATCTCAATAAAAGTAATTAGAAATATCGTTTTGATTAAAAAAATGTCTTACACTGAGATATTTATCTCAAATTAAGCACAAGTGGTTACTTGCAATAACTCTATTCACTTTGGCACATTTAAACCACAAGAGAAACTATACAACACTTGGTTAGTTCTTAAGGGAAACATTTGCATTAGAATTTAAAGATAGGTTCGAAATTTCTGTTACATTGTTTAAAAATCCACTCTTTTACTTAATATGTTTACAGTGAAATAGACTGGTAAACCGATACTTGAACATCTTTGGAACGTACAGAACTTGACCATGGAAAATAAAGATTGCATTACAGAAAATCCCAATTCCCTAAAGCCTTTCTAAAACACAAATACTATATTCCAGTGGATTGTACGTTATAGTGGCTCAGATGAACAATTTGTATGTCCTTGTGGCTGTGCTCCTCTTTGACATGTGAACTGTTACAGGGCTCAATTGTTGTTTGATTATATCTCCATTCCATGCTTCATCTCCTTCATGTAGCTCAGGCTGGAGAAAAACCAGCAGGTTCAGATGAAATTCAAGCTATGAGGCAGGAAGATGGACCTGAATCTAGTGGAGATTGGAGCTCCAAAATAAATATAACACCATGTGTCAAATAAAAAAAGAAAAGGTATTCTCCTGTACAAATCAGAAGAGATAATAAAAAAGTAATGAATAGACAGCAACTTCTTTTGAAAATCATACCTACACAAGCATCACAAAGCTATTACCAACTTGAAGAATCATCTACCTTTTTCTTGTTTGGAATATTTTATAAGTTATCGGTAAACAATGGCTTTCGTTATTTTACATCAAATTTATTGGCTTTTATTGCAGTGTTTTCATTTGGTAAAGATATTCTGATAATTTATATATTGCTAAATAAAATATTTCTTCTAATGAACAGCAATCAAATTCTGCTGAAATCTATCATATTAGTAAGCTAAAAGCATTTCCATAAATTAAATTTGTGCCAAGTTTTGAAATGTCAGAAATTTCAGGGTTTTTTGATGGCACATTCTTCTTACAGAAATAATTTGATTCCTCTCACTGACAGTACCATGAAAGCATGTCCAGGGCATCGTTGGTTCACGACAACACAGGACACTATTTGCTCAAGAAGGTTAGGTGCCTTTGCAGGTATATTAGAGTTGCTATCTATTCACAAACTACTGAGCATTTATTTGTATTAAAAAACCTTCAAATGCTCAGAGTCTGTGGTCAGTGCAGTCCCTTGGGTAAGTCTAATGAAGATATGCTTCACCAAGGCAGAAACCTAAATAGTTAAAAATGGAGACATATTTACAACCAGTTTCATCCAACTCATGGAGTTCTTGATTTTTGTATGTAGTGTGTTGTTGTTTTTGTTTTTTGATGTTACTCTTTCTTCAGTACATTTCAAATTAAGGTTCTAGGGCTATGAGTACAAACTCTCTTGGCCAGTTCCATACATGTCTGCGAGTCGTTTAAAGCGAGGTCCCCAGTCACTCAGGTAGTCATAATTCTGGTCAGAGTTTGAGCTGATCGAATCTAAAGAGCTGAGTGATTCCGCAACTGAGCCATTTCCTTCAAAAGCGTAGGTCTGCAAAGAGTCATATGGGGGAGCACCCGGATCAATGTCGGCTTCTTTCAGTCTTTCCCAAATAAATTCCCGAAAAATGACATTATCTGGGATGCTTTTAAAAGTCGGTCGACTTAAAAACTGAATCTCTGGGGTCACATCCCTCCGGGTCTTGGTATCTCTGATGACATTTAGGTTTCTCAGTGCGGCCATGTCGAATGCTTCAGTGTCTTCCTCTCCCCCACCTTCGTCATCGTATCTAACGATATTTTCTCTGATATCTCTTTCTTCATCAAAAATGAGAGGCTCTTTTTTCCGTCTTCTCATGGTGACAATGAGGAGGATCAACACTAAAACAATAAAACACAGAAGGGAGAATTTCAGTAAAATCACTGTCTCTCGTGACAGTGACATTATCTCTATGATTTTGATTCGCATATTTTCTTGCCTTTACAAGGAAATGTATTTGCTTTCTACTTACATGGGTTTTCACAGCACTGAATGCACTCAAATTGCTAAAAGGGGTTTAAAATAGAACACTTTTAAAGATCAAGAAACACTTTTCGACACCTGTTCAGGATTGATGTCTTGCCCTAACCTCCAAAGTATTTAATAGAACAAACTGAAGAGCCAGCTCAGGATAAATATAATAATTTCAAAGACACATAGCATGAAGGAATTTTTTGAAAGCCCTAATTGATGGAAAAGCAAAGTGACATTCATAATGTTTCGTGTCTAATTCAACCACTGTAATTTCAGAAGAAAATGGATTACAGTATTTCTTCAGGTTCTTTGAAGATATGTCTAGTTCTTGTCTATGAAATTCAGCTGTTAAATAAAATCCAGCATGTCAGACCATATACAAAGACCCAAAGCTTCCCTATAATGAATTGAGTTGCACTTTCATGTGTGAAATTCTGAACTTCAGTTTCGTGCATTTTACCTAGAAACAGAATATAGTTGGTAAGATTTCCCACATTAATCAAAGTCAGATTTAAGAAATATACCACCCGCATAACATTAGGAATTTTTTCTGCATAAAAACTGATATCAAATCATTAAACATGAGTTTGCCCTGAGAAAATGGAGACAGCTATATCATATATTTTTTGGCCTTGCTGAACTGAATGCATTCTGTATTTTTTAAAAGTACACAATAATGATAAAGAGCCATCTCTGGCTACAAGGGACTATAATCTATCTGAATTGAGAACATCAGGTTTCAAGGCTCCCTGAAGTAAATAAAAATGAAATATAAAGAGTTCATGAATTTTTGGAATTCAAAAATATAAAAATAATGAATTATCTTTAGTATGTGTCTACAATTATTTGTATAAAGTTAAATATTTTTCAACTTTTTTTTTGCACTAGTGTAAGCTTTTGAAAGGTCTAGATGGTGTAAAATGCATATGAAAGGGATTGCTGTTGAAGCTCATTATTCTCAGTATCTTATTAAAAAAGAGGCTTGAAAGACTGAAGGTGTACGTAGCTCAGTGGCAGAGAGCTTCCATAGTATGTACGATTTTTCTTTCTATGCCTAGTATCACACAAGGCAAAAACAAATAAATAAGGTTGACAGGTAATATTTACATTTAAAGTAGCTCATACAATTTGTAATTTAGTATTAGGAAGATATATAAAGGTAAAAATAAAAAAAACATTAAAATTATAGAACATCATGGGGAGTGATGAACCCTTCTGCATGCATGTCAGATTTCTTTCAAAAATGAAAAAGCCAAGTTCTCCCAGTAATACCTCAGTTCATGGACACTTCTGTTTACCAACAATCTGGTTCTCAAGCAAAAGCATTCCACAAAATTTTGCTTCTGTTAACAAATTCCACACTGAATGACAAACAACCATGGCCATCTTACCCACAAAAACACAAACACAAACACAAGCACAACCATTTTCCCCCAAATAGTAAAACTAATTATGTTTGTGCACCGAGGTACCACTGCCAAATTTTAAATGAGATGAATTTATTAATTTCAATGAAGATTACACACTGTAAGTATTTGTCTGATTCCGGCTTTTTCTTCATTAAAAGAATATAACTGATGGGATTTTTATTAGAAATATTTGGAAAAACTTGTGAAAACTTTTGTTTTTAGTGGAACTTTCTTTTCCTTTCCTTTTTCAGCCTGGCCTACTCTTCTCTTCATAATTTTGCACTTTGTTGACAGTCAAGACCAAGAAACAGTTCTAAGTTTCTCTGTTCTTTCTCCTTGCTATGACTTTTATTACATTTCCATGCTCTCAACTGCTTTCGAGGAAAGGGCAGACATGTAGTTCAAAAGCTACTTCTTTCGTATCTTTTTGTTCCTAGTCATAGCCTGCTACTAACCTTTCTTTCTGTTAAGTTTATTATCTCTTTTTGTCTACTGATTATTAGGATTTCCAGTACTCCCAAGCTCTGTGGTTCTCAAAGTCTAGGCTAAAACACAACAGGAGGGGATGAAGTTTTTGTGTCAAGAAGGCCTAAAATAAATGTCCAGCCCTTCACATATCTTCTGGGGCAAGTAAATTTAACTGATCCTACAAGTATGTAATAAAAACCAAGGTCAATGTCCTTAGAGTAAATTAAAGTGATAAAGAGATTTTTGAAATAACATAAACAGCAGTGGTAGAATTACAAGCATTTGCAGGTGTTCAATGGAAAAAATTCTCATTGTAAATATCCATTCTGCCAAGAATATTCATTTAAATTTCTATGAAAACAGAATACAAAATACTTCATTTTCTCTAGCAAAAACACAAAGAATGAGATGACAGAATAACTACCAAATACACAATTTGATGTCTATTAAAGACCAAATAGGAGGCAGAAAAGGTGAGGTGAGAAACTATCTGCATATATTTGACCTTAACAAAAGTTCTGTGAGGCAAGTATTTTGGTGGCGGCCATAGACAAATGAAACAACCTGTCTATAGTCAATGTAACTAAGTGCAGTAACCAGGGATAAGTTATGTTCAGCTTCAGCTGGCCTTCAATGTCTTTGCACATTCTAGAGCATCCACTATATGCTTAGAAGCTGCATAGATGGTAAATGATGAAACAAACCCTATTTCTAAAAAAACAAGAGCATAGATGGCACTCACTCTAAGAAAGAGATGTCAGTCAGCTTCAGAGACATGGATAAGTAAAATACTTACTTTAGATTTATATACCACTTTAGTTTCTGAAACTTTTGACATAGTCTCCTCTAAACAAAGAAAATTCCAAAGCAAACAAAGTGAGACTATTAAGACTTCTTAGTGAGAAGTTAGAGTAAAGTGGAGACGCGAGCTATGAATAACAAAGAGAGTAGTGATGCAGTAAACAGGGAAGGGAACTAACAGTGAAAGACCTGATAGTCATATTGGACAGCAATATTGAAAGGGGGAAATGTAAATTTGAGGGAAAATATGTGTATGAAATGGATGAACACCCAAGTGGGGGAGGTTATGAAGTAAAAGTTGTGAAATAATTAAATGCTCCTCAAATTCAAATCAATATCTAGTTAGTCAAAACATTACAAAATTCTAAATTGTATCTTTGATGCTATAACAATGAACTTTGTCATATCATAGGCATTATGAGTAGTTATTTCTCATATTGCACTGTAAATATTTGCCATACTACTCACAAACTTGTCACTCTTCACTACAAGGAAAACCTGAATGATGTAAGAAAATTTTTTTCTTTTTTCTTTCTTTCTTTCTTTCTTTCTTTTATTTTCTTTTCTTTTTGGGGGGGGTATCAGGGATCAAACTTAGGATGTTGCACTTGTGAGGCAGATGGCAGAACTACAGCTAAAATCCCTGGCCTCCCCCAAAATTTCACATGATGCTAATATCCTTCGACCCTTGTACCTCATGCAACACATATCAAAGATATTAATATGTTCTGTTTTCCTTATTTTTCAATTGTTCCTGAAGAAAAGAAGAACCAGAAGTCTTTTGGAAGGTTAGATGATGTAACAGTTCAAACATGGAGAGAATATTACTGTCTAAATATTTGAGCACATAAAAAATAAATTTTAACCTTTAGATAGACAAGTATTTACTGTTCTTGTAGGCTATGAAGATGATCCTTGCATTAAAAATATTTTCTGCCTAAGTAAGTAAAAGATTTTATATTTGAGGAGTTTTTGTCATTTATCTTTTCTGTCATACTTCTGAGTGGAGACTAAACAAAATAATAGGTCTCATAGTCTGGTCATGCTGAACTTCTATTGTGCTGTTTGTTCATGATTTACACATTCATTTAGCAAAATTATATTAATTACTTATAAATACTAAGTATGGTGATAAATATAATATTGCACAGAGCATCAAATATATTTCCATGTGAAAGTTACAATTCACTGGGGGCAGAGATATTAATCAAATAGTAAAAATAAACAAATTAGAACTGTGATAATTACCCCCCCAAAAAAGGAAACGCAACCTTATAAAGATAAAAATTATATGTTAAGGGAAAGAAACATCCAGGTAAAGAAGAGTGGACTGAGGATTACTGAAGGCTGACAGCCGTAAGAGGGGTAGAAAGGAGATAGGGAAGAACATTTTTGGTGAAGGAATATGGTGATCAAATTTTGAGGCCAAATTGTCCGGAGGGAAAAGAAATAAGGTCAGACAGGTAGGCAGGGTGTGTGATCCCAGCCAGGGTCAGCTTGTTTAAAGGACGTTGTGTTCAGATATTTTAAAAATTATGTGTTTGGACTAAAGGTAGGAATTAGGGAAAAATAGATGTGAGAAAAGAAGTGAGGGAACTGTTACAAGCGAAAGTATAATGCTGACCTAAATATCTACTTTTAGAATTCAGTTTTATAATATGAAAATATTTTGTAAGTGTCTGAAATATGTAGAAAACCATGCCAGATACAATCATAACGAGAAATTGTAAGCAGGTTAAACAGTGCAGGCTATGGACTCTCAGTTAAATATAGCATAATTGTAACGCATTTCACTGTAGACAAGCATGAGTGCAGAGAAGCGTGCAGACCAGACAGTATTGCTCTCCCCAAGTAGAACAAAATACAAGAAATAAAATATGAAAAATATAGAAATTAAAAATCTGCATCATACTAGATATTTGTACGAATTTACTTACTGAAAATCTGTCACATTGTCTCTATTGGGAACTCATTTTTACTAAATTTCTATTCATCTTTATTTGCATTTGAATTTTAGTGGCTTCAAATCAGAAATAACTATCATGAAGAAACATATTCATAGTTCTGTTCAAGATCAATTTTAAACCTTTTCCACTATCCCCTACTCATTAAAAACAACACAGAAATCATTACCTGGAAACAGTTTTCTGACAATTTCCAACTAATAATTTATCTTTATCAGTACTCACTTTGTTAGTATTTCCTTTTTGTGAAGTTAGCCTACAGTGCATGCCACATTCCTAGTTATGTGCTGATTATTTTTAAACCAGGGCAGTCTAGGTTTTCCACATTATTTCTCAGTGACAAAAATAACCAATGACATTTATGGTCTCCAACAGATACTTCTTAGTCCTTTTTTATATGGTGTATGTTGTATTTGACACAAAACTCCACCCAGGAAGTTCAGTGTGGGTCAGCCATCTTGAAATCATTCAGTGGAATATAGTAAGGCCTCTTGGATCCCTTTTGGAAGAAGGAGGAGGAAGAAGAGGAAGAGGAGAAGGAATAAGACTTGTATTAATCTCCCTTCTCCTATAGTGATTCTTTTGTGGTTTCTCTTCTCTGAGAAATATAGGGCATCTTCAGGAAGTTCTGTGCTTGGCTTTTTCCTTTCTCCCCTCGCATACTTCCTGGATAATCCTAGATGAGTGAAACCCAGGATCCTGCCACCTCTCGTATGGCAAGTTCTAATATCTCTGGCATCTTATTCTCCCTTTTATCTCTGCACAGCCAAGTCATGTTTTAAAATTTCTGCCCAAATATTTATTGATAATGAAATATATGAGCTTATCAGAACATAATTTTTAAAAATTATTTTTCATTTTTATTTGCTGTCATTACCACTTCTGTTAATACAATTTTCTACCCCAGTAACTATCACTTATTACTTTCAAAGTGTCTAGATTTAAGCTCTCTAACTTATAATTTGTTTCATACTTTGCCCTGTTGCTATGATTTAGATATAAATGTCTCTCCAGATCCTCATGTGTTTGGAAGGTGACAGGTGCATGAAGTTGTTGTATTTACTGGTAGATTCATCCACTGATGAGTTGAGTGGCTGAATGTGCTCTTAGGAGGTTCACTGGATGTGTGATCTGGATGGATGTACTCTTATCCTTGGCTCCCCTCTTCTCTCTCTGCTTTTTGAAAGCCATGTTTTGAGCACTTTTTCCTATGCCGTGATCCTCTGCCATTCTATTTCTGCCTTGGAGCAAAAACACATTCCCCCATTTTAAATTGTGGGTATATAGTAATCTGTTCCAGTGTTAGGAAAATGACTAACACACCTGCTTCCCAAAATAGTAAATAGCATAAACAGAAACTTTTAGGTCAACTGTGACTCTGACTTCTTTACTTTTGCTTTGTCTGCAACACTTGCTTGTACCATACTTCAATTAAGCAATTTTTATGTAGTATGGCCCTGAAATATATTGCAAATCCTGTCCCTCAGCTTACAATTCCTTCCTGTGTAAGATCCATACCTACTTTGAATTCCTGACACTTCATTTACTGCATATGCCAAACTAAGCATGGTATCTTAAGTGCCTCTTCTCCAAAATGGAGATAATGATGGTCTTTACATAGGAACAATTCATCACAATTTTATGAAGATTAAGTTTATATTCATAAAGTGTATAAACAAGTAATAAGCACTGTTTCTGTTAAATAATAATTCACAAGAAGTTCACTTGTGCGATTTCTTCAGTTCAGTTCCTATTTGCATGGGTCTGGTAACTTTCCCACAGGAAGAGATACGAATTTTCCATCCACTCACATATGGTTATGTGGATGCATTAATTGAATTGATATATCTATTATTAGTCTAGTCTATCTTTTGGTTGGTAGAATTATGAATTAATAGAAATAACAAATCCTAAAATATGTGGCAAAGCTTGTAAAGAATAGACCGTGATATATGAAATTTATGGGTTCACTCAGAAATCCTCTGTTTCCCATGTGCCCAGTGGTAGACCTTGAGAACACAGTGGCTAAAGAGAAATAGAGACATGGGTATATTTCACCACTTTAAATTGCTTTTATATTTCAGCAAAGCAAACAAACATAGATTTGCAAATGGTGACAGGATTTTTAGATAAAATAAATGAGTTATGATAGAGGAGAGTGAGCATGAAGTTTTTTCAATTTAATCATAGTGAGGGCTTTACTCTTGAGAAAACATTGAAGCTGGGGTATAGAGGACAAAATGAAAATCTGAAGTGATGCAAGAAAACTATGGAAAGAAAAAGAGTGATCTGTTTGAAAATGATTGAAAATAAGGCTGTGCATCTCTTCCTTCTGAGTGTGTGAAGGATCAGACACCCTGATAACTTACAGTGGTGAGCAAGTGACAGAGCATGGATTGCTTTTGGAACTTGAAAAACATTTGAGTTTTATGTCACTAAAGTCAATACTTCTGAAGTGTTTCAAGCAAAGAAAAATTAATTTGTTTCAAGAAGTGAAATGATAAAAAATACAGTAATACTGGTTGTGTTCAGAAAAGGATGTCATCTGAAGTGACATCTAGGCTAAGTTCTCAAAGTTGAAAAGAAGTCAACATGTCATTTTGTTCCAGTCTAAAGGTTTAGAGTCAGAGATAAATGCAAATTCCCAGTGACACAAACCCAAAATTTTAACTTGCACATTTGAATTCTCTCTATCACTTATATTCATACAGGGTAAGTATAGTTTTGTAATTGATATAATCTGAGTGATCAAGTAGATACCAACTGTAACATTTTAAAATGATAATAAATAAAATATCCTTGATACCTACTGAAAAGCTGCCTCTATCTTTAGTCATACAGTTTTCATTTTTTTTTCCTGGGTACATACATGGCTATATTGCTATTACCCTGATGATATAATTTAAGTACTTTTAACTTGTGCCATATTGATTTTCCAGTAAAGTTAAAAAGATGAACTGAATCTTGGATGCGTGTCTTAAAAATGCAGACTCTTAGGAAAAGAGAAAAATCAACATCCAGTAGTAATATCTCTTCTGAGGAAGAACCAAAATGAAATAGAGCCTGGTTTGGTGGCACACATCTGTACTCTGCAAGGCGTAGGCAGGAGGACTGCAATTTCATGCCCAGGCTGGATAATGTAATTGACTTAGCAAATCCAAATCTAAAAGTAATAAATAAATAAACAGATAGGTAGATAGATAGATAGATTCATAGATAGATAATATAGAAGGGAAATTAATTCAAATGTTCTTCTTTTCTTTTACTGAATACATTCAAATCATTTATGGTTCTTTCAGCCTGCAATCATAGAACATCTTTAATCAGATAAGCAATTTATAACATGCTACATAAAGTATTAAAATAAATCCTGGTCTTTATTTCAAAAGTAAGAGTCTAATGAAAAAGATAAATGAGGTGACAATCCAATAAAATGGAAAAATCATGAACTGATGAACGTCAAGGCTATGATGGATGTTCTGACTGTCATACCCCCATGTGTTTGGCACCTTTAAGAACAAACTTCAACCTGTACCCTAAAGCCAAGAAAATGAGTTTTGAAAACAAGAAGGAGTGAACCTTTTGGGTATTCCGGAGAAAATTATTTTAGGCAGATCATGTGAGACAAAGCAGAATGAAAATGCAAAGTATGAAGTTTGGCCAAAATACAGTGTACGAGTAGAAAGAAATAGGGCTGAAGTAGGGGAACACAGTCTGAATGCTTGTGGTTTCAATCTGTAGATGATGGGGAGTCATAGAAGTATTATCTTAAGCTAAGGTGTGTTACAGACACATTTAAAGAAGAAGCTTTTAGCTTTCATGAAGCTTCCCGTTTCCCCAGTACTGACTGAATCTGATGAAGAATGAGGTTATTTCCCTAATTTGAGAGAGAAATGATGGACACTGGAAAAGCAGCATCAAGGGCAAAAATGAATTGATAAAGGAACTAAAAAATAAAATTCAAGGATTTGTTAACTCTGAGAGATGGAGTACAGAAAAGAAAAGGCTAACTGATTTGACTCTGAACACGCAAGTGAATCTAAATCATGTAAAGTGTCACGAATGTAGAAGAATTTTTCAGGATTTGGTACTTTTCTCAAGATTGCTAATTTCAGCCATCCAATAAGATAAGGGTTTTAGATTATTAGCCTTGCTGGATAATGTTTAGAAATTTGTGAATCATGAGCATAAATTGTCTCAAGACAAGGAAAAGTTAAATTATAATTGAAATGAATCTTTTGTTTCCCCAATACAAGTATTATAAAGATCTCTGATAGTGAGAGAATGATTTCACTGGAGTCTGAGGTAAGACAGAAAAAAACTCCTCTAAGTACAATGAATATTTTAAGCACAAAGATAGTGTGTGTGGGGGGTTGGTTGTGTTAATACATAACCTCAGGTTTTACATATAATTTTAAGTTTGTTTTCCTAAGTTCTGAAGTAATAGGAGGATACTATTAAATTCAATGCTCAGAATTAATTGAACAAATTATAAAATCACTATGTGAAACTGATAAAAGACAACACTATTCTGACAGCGTGCAAGTTTATGACACTAAAAGTTCTTTAGAGATTTCTCAGAGACACATGGGTGTTTCCAATTGGAAAAAAATATATAGAAAAATACCAACAATGTTTACATGGCAACTGTGCCCGTATTTGAGTTGAATGAAATTCATTCAACCTACGATTTAGTGCATAGTTCTAAATTGTAATTTTATTATAGAAAAAGTGTATGACAGTAGTTGTACCAAAATATTTTATGAAGATAAAGTTATATAGTTCTCATATTTAAGCTAATGCCTGTCTCATATTATGAAATTATGAAATGAATTAATTTTTACTTCTCTTTCAAGCTTGTTATTTGCTACCATAAATTAGCTAACAATAGCCTACTCATTATTATCTGTAGGACTACCTTGTGAATTATATAGTATCATTACAGATTATGGTAAAGAACAATGTATTACACAGATCTGCCATTATTTTTCTCAGCAATTTAATGCATTTTTATATCAGTAACTCATCATTTACATACAACTTCAGAAAAACATTTTTATGTTCATCAAAATTATAAGCAGACAAGTAACAAGTAAATATAGTTTAATATTTCATAGATCAGGGAAGAAAAGTGAAAAGATGCATGACAGCTAAAATTCAAGCTTCCCATAATAGACAGGTTCAAAAAGCTTGAGTTTTATGTAGTGAACGGTGAATTTCTACAAACACTTTATTAAACCTTAGTTAAAGAAGCTGGGCCAGTCTAACTAATTCAAGACATGTGTGAAGAAAAATAATTTGGAAGAAATGTTATAAGATTCTGATTATTTGTACCTTAAGATCCAAGTATGGAAAAAAGTCCATAATTTAATTTAATACATTTAGAGTCAGGTTCATATGTAGCAAAATCATTATAAGCTTGCACCACCATGCCCAGCTTGAAACCTATTTTTTAAAAAAGCAGATGAAATTATTTCTCTTAATTTCTTAAAAATTTGTAAAGAAACAGACCAGCGGAACAGATTAGAAGATGCAGAAACAACTCCAGAGACACTCAGCCACCTCATCTTCAACAAAGGAGCCAAACACACTAAAAGGAGAAAAGACAGTCTCTTTAATAAATGGTGTTGGAAAAACTGGATTCCAACTTGCTAAAGATTAAAACTAGATCCATATCTCTCACCATGCACTAAACTAAAATCAAAATGGATTAAAGAGCTAAATATTAAAACAGAAACACTAAACCAAATGGAAGAGAGGTTAGGTAGAATTCTTGAAAACATCGATGTAAGAAAAGATTCTGTGAACAGAACCTCAGTTGCACGTGAACTAGCACAAACAATCAACAAGTGGGATCTCTCCTTATTAAAAAGTTTCTGCAGAGCATAAGAAACCACCAACAGTGTGAAGAGACAACACACAATGTGGGAAATTTTTTTCACAAGATGTTCCTTAAACAAAGGTCTACTATCTAGAATATATAAAGAACTTAAGAAAATTAGACCTCCCAAATTTGAAGACCTAATCAAAAGTGAGCATCTGAAATAAACACACATTTCTCACACAAACAAGTAGAAACAGCAAATAAACATATAAAAATATGTCATCAACCCTGGTTATTCAAGAGAAGCAAGTGAAAACAATTCTGAGATTTCACCTCACACCAGAAAGAATGGTTGCTATCAAGAAATTAACCAGTATCAAGTTGTGGCAGGGCTGTGGGGAAAGAGAAACCCGGCTCCACTGCTGGTGGGAGAGTACACTAGTGCAACGGCTGTGGAAATCAGGGCAGAGATACCTCAGAGAACTAGGATTGGAAGTACCATTTGATCCAGCTATTCTCCTGCTGGGTATCTTCCGCAAAGAATTACAAAAATCACACCATGGTGATATATTCGCAGCACAAATTGTACTAGCCAAAACTTGGAAGCAGCCCAATTGCCCATCAAAGGGAGACTGGATAAAGAAAATGTGTTGTAAAATAAAGTGTAGTACTACTCAGCCATAAAAGATGAGAAATTAGAGACATTTATAGCAAAATGGATGCGCACTGAGGTGATACTCTTAAATGAAATTAATAGGACACAGGTGTAAATACCAAATAATCTCTCTGGTGTGATAAATTAAAAGCGTAAATAAGGGCTAAAATGTATAATAGATAATGTGAAATAGAAAGAAACTGCAAAGGAAGAAAAGGTGCAAAAGAAGGGGAATTTGAAGGGATAGGGGAAAGGAAAGAAGACAATGGGATTAATATGAGAAAATTAAAAACAATGGAAACAAAGGCTTTGTAGATAGGGAGGGAGGGTTTGAAGGGAGTGCAAGGCAATGGGGAAAAATAAGAACTAAGATTGATTGTGTAAAGGCACAAATTTCCAACAATGAACGCCATTGCATTGTATACCTTAAATGTACCAATAAAATTAATTTTAAAAGAATCTATCAAAGTAATAATTAAATGTGTCAACCATAAAATTATTTTTCATTAAAGTGCTTTTGTTCTACTAAAAAAACTATATATTGTTAAAATTTTTCTACCTTAACAATAAAGCACATGCTTGATTATTATATTAGGCAATTTGAATCTGGCAATTCTGTCTTCCATTTAATTCCTACTCAGCTTACCACATTTCTATTTTTATTTTCTGTATTGGGGATAGAACTTGGGACCTTGCTCTTGTGAGGCACATGGAACCCACTCCTAACATTTCAGATTATCTCATTTAAATAATTTAGATGCCAAAAATTATTGAAAGCAATAGGAGCAAGAGAGAATGGGGGAACAAACAGGAAAGGCTAATTTCATATTTAGAAAATTACAGATCAAAGCAAAGATTGATAAATCCAATTTCACTGAACATGAACTTCAATTCTTGAGAGAGGATTATATAAGTAATGACTTTTGTATTTTCACAAGGAAATTCCTTTTCTATTTAATATTTAAATATTTATTTTACTTAATATTTGCTTAATATAAAAGACTGATTGAAATTAGGGAAGTCTAAAATCTTATGTCTTCTCCACCTCTAACTCCTTCTATGAACGCTTCCAGCCCCTGATGTAACTACACTAGATTCTCCTCTATAAAGCACAAAAGTTTGGGCTGGAATCAATTTCTTGAATATGTCACGGGGTTAACATTCCCGGATACTCCGTTTATCACCTTCTGTCACTTTACAAGTCACTTTATCTTTTTTTCCCTCATTGCGTTTATTGGTACATTTTAGGCATACAGTACAGTTACATTCATCACTGGGATCTTGTACCTTTACATGACAGGACTTGGTTCTCATTTTTTCCTCTGGTCTCTGCCCTCCCTTCACCCCCTCCTCCCTTCCCTATTTCCAAAAACTTTATTTCCAGTTTTTTTCATTTTCTCATATTTTTTTTCTTTTCCCTTATTACCTTTCCCCTAACCTTCCCACTTTCCCTATACCCTTAGCCCTTTTCTTCCTATTTCACATTGTTAATTATACCATTAGTATCTTTTTTACAATTGTAGTTTTTCACACATGTGTGAATCCCAAATAGCTTCTCTGGTGTGAAAAACAAGTCACTTTAATTTATCACATAACTGCAATAAAAACCTGAGAAGTAATAAAAACATGATTTTCTTTTTAGATGCCAAAGCCCAGAGGTTCCTATAGTTTGATTTTTAATTAAACTTGACTTGCAAGTTTCTCATCACTCCCACATCTTTATCTTATTATTTTTTTGTAGAAAATTTTTAAGAAATTTGAAAATATTTTAGTTACAAATAGTGAACCTAGCATCTAGAAACAATGTTTACACCACTTATTGAGCTGTTGTAAAGAATGCAACATTAGTCCACTAAAAATCAAGCACATTACACTCTGAGCCCCTATAAATATGAGATTTAATTGTCTTTCGCACTTATTGTTTGAAAATCTGGTCTATAATAGTGATGAAAGAATGAAAAGAGAACACAGCCATCATCATCTGCTTCCACCAAGTTAGGAACTAAGATACAAGAAGATTAAATTTCTGAGTTGAAATGCTACTGAGCATAAGATGCTGATTATTACATTGTGTCACCAAAATAATGAAAGCTTTATGGAAGAACCTCCTGTTTTAAAGCTGTAGTTCAGTATAAAGGTCTGTTTTTCCTTACCTGTTGTAGACTCAGAGGAACTTTTATAAAGAACAAGTAAAATAAGGCATAAAATCTTGATGGTCAGGATAGAATAAGGCCTCTTTCTTGGTATTTTTGTGGAAGAATTAAAAGCATCATACCACAGTTTGCTAAATCTTGGCAACAGCCCAATTGTCCATCAACTGACAAAATGTGTGTGTGTTTTTTTTAAAGTAAACAATGGAGTTCTACTTTGCCATAAAGAAAGATAAACTTGGGACACCTATAGCTAAATGAATGTAGCTTGAAACCATACTCAAGTGAAATAAATTGGATACAAATGTATAAATATTACATTTTCCCCTGGTGTGAGAAATTGAAAGTATAAATAAGGACAGAAATGTGTGATAAATACTGTAAAATAGGAAGAAAATGTTCAAATGGGAAGGAACGCAAGGAAAGGGGAAGAGTGAAAGGAGGGAAGGGATAGGAAACACAGAAAAGAAAAATGAAAAAAAAACCCCTTGTAAATAAGAGGAAGAGAGGAAGAAGGCAGTAGAAGGGAATGGAAAACATATGAATCAAGATATATTATGTACGGGTACAATTTCCATATGATGCATGTGATCTAAATGAGTGTATATCTAAAGTTATTTTACCAATAAACTTAATGGTATAAAGGCCGGCCATTGAAAATAGAGAAGCTGTGGTGTTTTCCTCCTGGCAGGTAATGGGTCTTCCATTAGATGGCACGTACTACCATCAAGGCACCTTACTTAAGTTATTGCACATGTGTTCCACCCAAAGACCTTAGATACCTTTCTTCAAAAGTGTAAGAAATTATGTACAGTCCTCATTGTTAAGGAGGCAAATCTTGTCCTGGGTTAAAATGGTCAACAGTGAAGGAGCCCCTGGCAAGCAGGATACACACATAGGCAAAGTCCCTGCTTTGATTAAAGGATGTCAATGCCACATCCTCCTAATATTTTTGTCAGAACAGTCTTAATGTTTATCAAGAATTTCTTAATAGCCAACAGAGAAACTTGTAGTCTTTTATGAACCTAACTGGCACTTAATGATATGGTGCATATATTTTCTACCTTCCCTCATTCTATTGTGCAATGACTTTCAAAATTGATAACCACATTTTGTAGGTAGATACTGTGAAAACAGTCAGAAAAACTTGATGTTAGAAGATTGATTATACAATTGAACTGTCCTAAAATCCATTTACTGTGCTTATTAAATGGGCACAGATGAAATATTCTCCTAAAGCTAACACTTTAAGAAGAATGGGGTGTTTTAGTCCTCTATAGGTTTTCATTGGTTCTGTTTCATTGATGTCAGTATTAGCATCACATACGGAAAGGAACCCAAGAGAAGCCGGTGTCTAAGGCATTTCTAACCACTTAGTAGTTAAGAAATATACTCAAAATTAAAAGCAGTCAAACACGCCTCACTTTAGATAGAATCTGACTACCCTACACGAACACATCCAACACACACACACACACACACACACACACACACACACATTCAAGAATGGAGCATGCAATCAAATGAAATGAAATGAAAACCAAACTGATATTTCAAAAAATTTGAATAACAGCTTGATGTTTCTTGATGGATTAGAATTGTCAAGCAACCTCAAATGTAAATCACCCCAAAGTAATAGATAAAAAGATTTTTCTAAAGTTTGAGAGAGACCGTCCAAATAAAAATCAATATACTATTAGTGGTAATCAAACATGGGGGAATACAATTTTGTCTTATCCCTATTTTTGGTATGGATGACTGTATATTGTTTGTGATACACTAGCTAAACTTGAAAAGTATTCCACACACTACCTACCTATTTTCTTGCTGTTCTTTTGAATCTGTATTTTCAGGCTAAAGACATTGTCATCTTCCACACATAAGGAATTTTAAAATCTTCTTATGTAGGTTATTCTGCTACTATAAAGTATATATTCAATTTACAACTTTATTATTATGTTTTGGAACCCAATAGAGCAATAGAAGTTGTTTGCAGTGACTCAATTTTTTTTCCAAATTTATTCTAGTCTTTTATATTCTAATCAGACTTTAACTGGGAATTATGTGCCATTTCTAATAAATTTCTGAGTTTCTGCCACCTGTGTGATGTTTTGCGGAAAAAATAGTTTAATTATTTTCTTCTAGATTTATTTGTTTAGCTGAAGTTATGGAAGATAATAACTTCTGCTTTTATGAGACTGTTTACAATGTATTAGTAAGTAGGTCTTAGCATGGTTAATAGAGTGAGGAGTTTAGCTTCATCAATAACACTTAAAATAGATTGAATGTTCACTATATGGTAGGCATTCTTTTCTCTACATGAATTATCTCATTTAATTCTCACAACCACCTCATGAGACCAGTTCTATTGTTTTCCTCTTTCAGATTATGTTGCTATAGAAAGGGAGTTGTGACTCCCCTTGTGAACAACCAGTGTACACTGAAGGCAGAAAAGGAAGTTAGTCTTATCTAGCTCTTCAAGCCTAGTTTTTAAACAGTGCTGAATTGCATCATCAATGCCCCTTTTATGATAATATAAAATGATTTAGCAATTATATTATACCCCAAGAAAACAAGCGGCACAATCTCATATACAGGAGTAAGTGTCCTCTGTCCTTGTTGTGGTAAGTTAAGATTTGAAGGAGAAAGTTCCTCTGAAATAAGCCCATTACCCAATGGCCTTGCTGGATACCTCTCAATTTTTAAAAGGATTCTACATAAGATTTTATGAAACTGCACAGCTAACATGAGTTATAAATAAATTTTAACTAAATGATAAAATAATCACAGAAAGTTAAAATTAAATATGCTATTAATTTTCTAGGATTTTATAACTTTTGCATTGTTTAAATTTCAGCATTTAAAATTTTGCAAATGATTTAAGAAAGCTACTTTAAATGTCTTTGGAAAAAGTTGACTAGTACAGCCATAATTCTAAAATAAGCATATTATCAAAGCAAACTAGAAAATGTTCTTTCTAAATCTTACTAAAGTCTAGGGTGCCTTCTATGCTGTGTATTCTAAAACGAATAAATTGAATAAGCTAAGCTTTTTAAAAAAATCTTGAAAAATATCACTTCTATTCATAAGCCACTTATCTTTGCTCTTTTTGCGAAAGTGAAATTGATAACTATTTGAACTGTGTTTTATTAGCCAGTATGGTCATCTAAGGAGTAGTATTTAGGAAACAAGTAGCATCCAATGGAATACATGCATATGCTCCTTAAAAGATAATCTAAAGAAAGGGTGAAGAAAAGCTGAAAAACGTGGTTCTTGCAACTGCTCCTCTAGAGCAATCTCTGAAAACAGTACTTACCCAACAATGTCAAGACACAGGCAAGTATTGCTATCAGGGCTCCTGTACTGAGGCCAGCAGGTAAGACGTAGGCCTCTGCATTGCAGGTCTGGGCTATGCCATCTGTGTCACAGTCGCACACACGGATGGTGAGGGTGTTGGTACTGCTGAGTGAGGGGGATCCACTGTCCACAATGAAAATTGGCAGGTAGTAAACAGATTGCTCCTGTCTCCGAAAGCCACTTCTCCGGGTTAGTATTGAGGCTGTGTTGTCTAGGATAAAGAAAGTAAATATATACAGCAAGATTTGTAATGGGATCAGTCTTCAAATTTTACATGGTTATGTTTACTTTTATTCCTTAGCTCAATAATGTCCTGGAATTGCAGATATTTATTTAACAATTACCTCTATGTTTCATTGGACAAAGAGACATTACCAATGTAATACATTTTGAGACATTGATATTATTCTGCACGTAGCCAAATAAATAGATATGAAGTAGAGCTGAATATGAAAATGCCTGTATACCACATATCTTATTAAATATAACTGTCAAAACTACATATAATATCTCTTTTTACTTAAATATTAAACCATACAGTTATAGAGACAACAGATTACATATCTTTGGTACATAATCTCATAGTGCAGAAGAAATTTCCAACCCATTTTTTGCCAAGTTCCAAGCTCAATATAAGAAAAGTAAAAGATGCCCCTGTGGATTTATTCAAATTAAGTCACAGTCACATGTCACTTAATGATAGCATATTATTAAGGAACTGTGTAAGGACATTTGACCTTTGTGGGGGCACTGGTACATACAATAACTAAGGCGGCTGCACCTACTAGGTGATATAATTTTATGGAGCCATGATAACATATGTGGTCCATAAGTCTGTAATTCACTGAATTACCACATGAATGTACATAGATATTCTGAATGGAAATAATTGTATACAGCTTTTGAAAATTCTATATTTTACTTTTACTTAACCAAATGGCATATATAAATATAAAAATAAATTTATATGTGTGTGTCAGTGATAACACATGTCATTTGTGTTTATTGATATTCAGTATTCTATTTAATCTGAAGATTGTAACAATTATGAAGATTTAAAAAGTTATCAACACATGCAATACCATAACTGCAATTTTTATGAAAAATATACTTTAAAAAAGTCTGTTAGTAATTGCTCCAGATAAAGTATCTTAACAAACTAGAGAAGTTAGGGTATTCTTAGAATTTATAGCAATTAATGAAAATACAAAGCACTAGAGGGGAAATTAGGACCACAATTTCATCTAGTGTGCATCTTCCCTTCCCAAATAGTTTCAAAAGGTATTTATCCAATGTTAGCAAGAAAGGATTAACAATAACCTAGATAAAAAGCATACATTCTTCTCAAGAAGTACAAAATAGTAAGCTCACATTTAGACTACAGAAAAAGCTATTAATCCATATATTAATGAGACAGTAATATAATATTTTGATGATCATTGTCCATCTGGTAGATTTTTAGGTGAACAAATATTTTACTTTAAAATACATAAATTTTAAAAGGTAAACACAGAATTGTTGAGGAATACTTCATTTGTATATTCCTACACACTTACCAGTAACACATAGATCTATGTCTTTGTGTCTTACCAATGCAGATGTTATATATATTTATAACTTGATAGAAAAAGTTTTATAAAGTAATTTTGTAATCTAACGTGACTAATATCAATAGTACATATTTGAAGCATAAATTGAAATGATCAGTGTGTGAGAAGAGGACCTTGTGTTCAGGAAAGACTTTATAAAACTTCAGTGTTCTATATCTGCCCCATAACATGGATAAAAGCATCAGATTTTTTTTCTTCCTTCTCATGTCTCCTTTCACAATTAGGATTGGGAGCTCTAATATGCATGTCCTCGAATCTTAGATATTTCCATACAACAACCACAGTGGTACACGATCATGACACACGAGGAATATACTCATATTATTATAAAGGTCACATATATTTCATATTGTACTAGTTGTCCCAAAAGTCAAGGATTATCCTTGCTAACCAAAATTAAGTAAGAGAGATTGAGACTACCCACATAAGAATCTTTCTTTTATAAAGTGACAACACAGTTTTCAACAAGTAGAGAACTCAATAAGGAAATAATTATTTTCAGGTTGAATTTTTGAGGCCACAGTTGGATTTTCTGCAGTAATGCAGGTTGCGGCCTCAGGCAAAAACCCTCATAATATTAATCTTTTGAAAGTAAGTCTTTTCATACCTAAAATGTAACAATAAACTTAATGAAAAAAAAGAGAAAGTCTTTTCAGTCGGTTACTGTTGGCTACTCTATATACTTCTACATTTTCCAATGAA
Organism: Fukomys damarensis; assembly: GCF_012274545.1. Lineage (NCBI taxonomy): Eukaryota > Metazoa > Chordata > Mammalia > Rodentia > Bathyergidae > Fukomys > Fukomys damarensis. Next base: position 20,097,609 of record NW_022900942.1, read on the forward strand.
ATCAGATATATAAAGTTTCCACATATAATAAAGTTTACATGCTTCTTTTAAAAGTCTTATAATTGTTAAAATGTACTAATAAAACCAGAATCTATTCATAGGTATTTGCAGAAGTGTCTTTATAATAATGATTAGGAAATTGCTAAAGCATTACTTTTTATTTAGCAGAGACATACAATGCGGCAATAAAGATAATTCTATTATAAAACTGTTTTTGCATAATTGATGTATTGTTTTCATGGATTAGCTTTATTTTTATGTAAAAATATTATTGTTTTATGTCAAAATATTATCAAGCTAAAGTTGATTGAGTTGAACTTATTTTCCTAATATCTCCAGTTGAATCTATGCATCCCAATTTATCAAGATATTTGGCCTTCAACAGATCGTTTAGATAAAGTATTTGGTAAGGAAGCAAATGTCTAGTAGAAAAGAAAAAATTAAATAGATCTAACTTTCCTAACTTGGCTTGAAGCAGAAAATGACTGAAACAGCAGCTTCTCCTCATGACAGCAAATCTATGGATTAAAATTACTTGAGGTGAACATCGCCCTTTAATTAATGTCCTTGCTTTTTTTTTTTTAATACATAGTCAGCATTACTGAGGGAGAAAAAGTGTTTGCTTAGACAGTCTGTACTTGCTGCCTCGGCAGGTGACAGTAGCTACCTTTGTTATCTTTCAAGGAAAAGTTGTGGTTATTTGTTGCATCCATTGTTAAGCTGAAGTAGAACTGGTGTCCATTGGATGGTTCATCTTTATCAACAGCACTGATTTTCTGGATGACCTAGGAAAAGAAAATGTAAAAGAGGAAGGCATATTGTGTTCTGCTAAGTATTCTGAGCCAAGACAGAGCAATTTTCCCCCATATAACAAATGCCTTCTTCCTAAATGAAGTGGAGGAATAGATCAGATGTGTCAGTATGAACCCAATCTGAAAAGAGCTCTGGGAAACAAATCATGTCCTTTGTAAGGTGCATATTTAAAGTTACTTTTGTGATTCTCATGAATAAGCTGTGCCCATTGATGAGACATTCCAGTAAACATTACAAGACACAGAACAATAGGAATGAACAAACCAAGCTGAGGCAGAGCTGCACTTCATTCTTAGAACTCAGGACTTACACTGTCAAAACAAGGTCAATATGCGATATTTCTCCTTGAGGGAGTCTCAGACCTTAACCACTTAAAAGGCTGTTACAGTGTTTACCATTTCTTCCTGAGGAATTTTCATCACCCAATTAAACCAAGATTCAAAAGTCCTTTTGATATTATTTCATGCTGTACATCAAAGTGTAAGTTTTGCTGAAACAAGCTGATTATGTGTTGTTTTAACTTGGAAGATTTCAAAGGCATCGCTACTGGATATTTTTAAAGGCATCACAAATGAGGACTAAAGTGTTTTGAAGACTCACCTGCCCGGGTTGTGCATTTTCACACACCATGGTCTCATAGTCCATGGCAAATTCTGGGGCATTGTCATTAATGTCAAGAATGGTGATGGCCACATAACCTCTTCCTATCTGAGATGGATTCTCTAACAAATAAGAAAACATGTAACAGGTACTTTTATACAAAGTTTATTATTTTGCTATTATTTTACTAATACAATTTATAGAGAAAACAAGCAAAAATATATTAAAAAAGCAAGCAAAAATGTTTGTATCTCTAAAACAAGGTTAAATCTCAAATGAAATCTAGAATCATGCCGTATGTTCTTTCAAGGAGCCACAGATATCCTGATCCAAATGTGTGCATGTATCAATTTATATGATATATCTACACATTCATACTATATATGTGTGTGTGTGTGTGTGTGTCTGTGTTTAAATACATCACATAGGGTGTGTGTATGTATACATGCATTTATATATTTGTACATGTTTCTCTGTTTATGTGACATTTTATGTATATGCATGTTTTTAGTCTTTGATAAAACTGCTGTTAAAGAATGAAGTGTAAACCACAAAGTTAAATATTCTTCAAAGCTACAACTCATAATTTTATGGATATAAATTCATATTATATACATGGATTATAGTTGCATATATATAACTAATATATAATGTACACTATGTGCATATGCATATGGTTATGCATTTTTCAATGGTGTTCTTATAAGGGACTAAAATAAGAACAACACCAGATATTCAAATTTATTTTTCTTCATAAGAATCAACTTGTTACTTTTGTGTGTTATTTTGCCAATTCCCTTCAGCATAAATGAAATAAATAAACAGTGACCATAGAGCCACAAATAGTTCTTGAAAGGTAATACAAGCCTGTTTTCTTTTTTAAAAAATTTTTATAAATATTGTCATGTAAGGCAAATTAATATAGGCCTTTTCTTTACAGATGGAAATTTTGGACATGATTGTTCTTATTCAAATCAGTTAAGCAACAGTTACAATTCACATTGGCTTTGTAATCCCAAGACAATCTGTCTTCCACTCTCATTGTTCTCTGTCCTAATACAATTTTAAACCTTACAACTTACGGCTCTCCATTGCTAGGACTGTGATGTTATGAACAGCATTTGTCTCTCGATCCAAAGATTTTGCGGTTGTAATAACTCCACTGTTGGCATCAATATTGAAATATCTCTCCAAGTCTGTGTTCCTGTCAATTGAATACCTAATTAAAAATTAAAGAAAAAATAATATTTGAGTTTGATTAATTTTTGCTAAAATAATTTCATTAATGGCAGAGCAAACCTTGATGGCTCCATGATGAATCTTGGTAATAATGTAATAGATGCCTTGTTTTAAAACTTCTTTCATATAGTTCATTCATATTCTGTTATGGGTAGCCTTGCTTTATTTTATTTTATTTATTTATTTTTGGTACGAGGGATTGAACTCTGGTCCTTGAGCTTGCAAGGTGGACGGCAGAACCATTGAGATAAATCCCCAGCCCACGGAATAACCTTGCTTTTATTCAAACAGTCCAAAATGAATATCACAGTATATTTGGTTACATTTGTAATGACTTTTCCAATGTCATTCAAACTTGAAATTCGTCATCATCATCATCATCATCACCATCGCTCCTGAAGAGTATTTACAACAGATACCAGCCCTTGCCATGGTTACTTCCTTCTAAAATCACCATATGTAGGTGTATTTCCTTTTGCATATGCTTAGTAATATCTTACGTTCAACATTTCCAACCTGATATTAATCTCTTTTCATTTTGTATCTCTCACTCAAGGGTTTGAGCAGGCTTCCAAAGATAGATTTTAAAGTAGACATCTCATAATTACATGACTATTTGGTATGTAAAAACCCTTTCTCAAAATATCCAAAATCCAAACGTAAGTGAAAAATGACTGTTGCCCTCTTATTGTTATTCCATTTTATTATTTGTTCAATGCACAAAAATCACCCTCCACTATTAAGTCACTCTTTCATATTGTTTTCACAGTCTTTCTAGTTGAGTAATAGGGAGGCTGTCATTTATAATCAAATGATTAAACAAACTAAAGAACAGAAACAAAACATACAACCACTTTCTCCCTGATGATTAGTAACTGATTCAGCTGCCCATGAACCTTCAAACAATTGACTGTGGCAAATGATCCCATGCCCTAGATTCAGTCAGAGCTTCTTATGAGCTTATTCCTAGCTATTCTTTCTCACATACGCAGTACTGCTGAAAACTCTAAGTCATGCATCCAACTCTCTGTTCTCTCCACTCCAGTGGTTTTGCATCTCGATGAAGTCTTACAACTACTCCTGGTACCATCTTTTTCATTTCAATTTTCCTTTGTTTCCTCACTTCATCTTACTAATTTATATGCCATGGGTCCTCATTACTTTCAATCCTGTGCATATACAATGCAGTGCAATTTTTCCTAAGAAAATAACAATCATTTACTATACCTCACTCTTTTGAATTAAGAATATGAGAATGTATTGATACTGAAGATTTTATTCCTGATCTTCCAAGTGGATGCATTCAAATGGTGGTGGAGCCTGCAGTTATTTCATGATTTGAAGCTGGAAAATCTTGTTCCCGAGTGGATGGCATGTAAATGGCACAGACAAAATATTGGTAATGGAAAAATGGCTTCTCTTTATGACACTGCCTGGGTTTCCAGGGCAAAAGAGTTGACTACTCCAGAGGAATCCATCCAAAGATTTTAGAAGAGGGTGGCAGCAGCAATATATTTATGACCCAGCACTGGAAGTGATGTACCACTGCTTCCATCATAAATTATGAGCCACATAAGCCACTGTAAGACAACTTGAAAACTAAATAGACCAATAATTTTAGGCTTTTTATTAAATTAAATTTCATAAAGAGGTGGTATGCTGGATAGTTTCCTTAATGTACTTTCTTAACATAGAATAATGATGAGTAAAAGGTTATTAATGAGTTTTATGGAGGTGTTCTATATAGCATTTCTGAAGCTAATTTTGAATATAAGAACACAAAATTACTGGCCTACCAAAGGTTTTTTCTAACAACTCTTCTTGATTTTTGGATTAAAGCTTGAGTAAAGGATATCTATCTATCTATCTATCTATCTATCTATCTATCTATTCTCTCAAACAACTCACAAATAAAATTCACAAATTATTCATTTATCAGGGTCTTTCTATGTAGCTGAGGCTGGTCTGTAACTCACAATTTTATTTACATAATTTTATTTTTATATGATCATTAACATCAATCTAATAAGTTTTTATTAATGTTGTACAGCTCTACGGATTTTAGCACACTGTGAGTGATGCAAACACCACTGAAATCAAATGCAAAAGTGGCCTATAGCTTTGAAGCTCCCTTTTGCTTTCTCTTTGCAGTTACAAACTCTTCCACCAGGAAGCGTTGGCAAAAGCTGATACATTCCACATCATCACAATTTAGCCTTTCTGAGAATATCGCTGAAAAAGAATTCTATAGAATGTGAGATTTTGGGCCTGGCTTCTTGCACTCAGACGAAAGACTCACCCAGCTTATGTGACTATCCCTTACTATTATTATCTTTTTAATTAAACTGTCCATTCATTTTTCAGGCTTACTAGTGTTCCAATAAATAAATCTATGACAGCATGTTTTCAGATTCATGTACTGAAATGTATTTGGTTAGTATCAGTGGTGACAAACAGAGCTTCTGCATTTATATGTTTTGTTGCAACATGTTTTCTTTTCTCTAGGGCGTAGAATCACTGTAGAATTACGTGTCAAGTGCATGCTCATAAAAAACTGAATAGTCTTTTCCAACTTAGCTGTCCCATTTGGCATTCCTATCAGAAAGAAATGGCAGTTCTAGGTATTCTTACTACATTGTGCTCTATAATTTGCATTTTCCTAGTAATAAACTATGTTGACCATCTTTTCATGTGATTATCAACCATACGCATCTTTAAGTATACTGTTTAAGTAGGCTGCCTAATTTTAATTCAGTTGTTACCAATAAAGTGTTGAGAGATCTTCATGCATACTTAATTCAAGACTCATGCTGAATATGTGATTTTAAATATTTTTCCTAATATGTAGCATGTCTTTGTCTATTCTAACATTACTTTTTAAAGAGCTCAAAATTGTAAGCATGATGAATTTTAATATTTCTAATAACCCTTGCTCATAAAAACATTCATCTATATTTTTTAGAATATTATGCATTTTAAATATATCATCCATTTAACATTTTTAATACATAAAATATAGGTCAAGGGTCAGAGATTTGGCTCAGTGGTTCCGCCGCCTGAAATATATATATATATATATATATATATATATATGTCATAGTTTATGTGTATAAATTTGCCTGACTGTTACAGTGTCTCTTGAAAGCCTATCATCTTTTATTAAATTTCCCTTATATATTTGTCAAAAATCAACTAATCATATGTATATGGATCTACCTAGAGAATCTATTCCATTTTATTTAATTATGTGTATTCTGTCTTACATCACCTATACCATAGAATTTTGATTGCTATAGCTATAAAAGCATCTTGAAATCTGAGATTTCTCCATTTGCTTTCTCTTTTTTAGAATTATTTTGATATCCTTTAGGCTTTATGTTTTCACACACATTTTAGGTTCATCTTGTCTATATCATTAAAATTAACTACTAGGTTTTAATTCTAATTCATTAGACTTAATTGTAATGAATCTGTGGATTAATTTGTAAACGAGTGACAATTTTACTACATTGAGGCTTCCAAACAACATATGTCTGTCTGCTAGGCTTTCCTTAATTTCTTTCATCCATAATTTGTATTCATCTCCATAGCCGATCTGTACAAATTTTGCTAACTCTATATCGAGGTATTTTATTTTTGGAGTTTTTATGAACTGCAGGTTTCTTTATGTCATAGGTTTCTAATTGTTTCATGCTAATAAATAAAAATGCAAAGACTTTTCTAGCTGATTTGATATTTTGCAAATTGGAAAATAACTTATTGTTCTAAGAAAATTGCAAGAAAAATTCTTGTGATTCTCTATGTACACCACCATAATATCTCTATTTCTTCCACGGCTTTTATTTTTATTATATTACTGCACTGAAAAAATGACAGTAAGATGGTGATTACAAATACTACCTGGATATTATTTTTGTTTTTGAACTGTGGGGAGCAAGCATTGAACTGTTCACCACTGGCTACAGTACTAGTTGCAACATTTTTACATATGTTTTATTAGGATGAAGAGGTTTTTTTCCTAATTGATTAAGAATTTGTTTTTAATCAAGAATTAATTTTTAATTTGGTCAAACATTTTCCATCTATTTATTACTATTAATCTTTATTTAATGTATTGCACTGAGGAAATATAAATGTTTTGCCAAATTTATGCCTGTGAAATAAACCTTAAACATACTGATATATTTTTTTCTTTCATTGCTTGAAATAATATTCTAATATTTTATTGAAAATGATTATATGAGAGTTCCTAATCTAAAGTTTTACTTTTTTGTGCTAACTTTATCTCATTTTGTTCCTGAATATAATATAATGTTGGACCCATAAAAATGATAGGGTGCAGTCCCAGGTTTCCTATTTTCTAAAAGACAATGGATAGACTTTACAATAATTCTTTATTTGATCCTTACTAGGATTTGCTAGTGAAACCACAATGGAGTGGATATCTCTTTTTCAGGAAGGTTGTAAGTATAGACATAGTTTGTTCAATAAATACAGGACTACTCAGGCTATTTTATATTGGGTGATTTTTAAAGTTTACCACTTTTGAAGATTTGGTTTATTTTATCAAACCTGTGCAGAAATATTCTTAGTATTCTCTTATGTTGGCAGTATCTGTAATGATATCTCACCTTTTTTCACAAAATTTATCATTTGTTCTTCTCTTTTTCATCTATGTCAATGTTGATAGAGGATAATTAACATGCTTAATCTACTCAGAGTACAATCCTCTGTTATCAATTTCTCTATTGTTATTTTTGATATTTATATATATTAAGATTATTATTTTATTTCTTGAGTTTGCTTATGTTTATTTGGCTAACATTTTTTTAGTTTTTAGTCCAGGCCAAGGAATGATAGAGGAAAAATTGGTAAACTCACCACAAGTTTGGAAATATTATTAATAATGTTATCCAAAATGCATATTACTATTTGCTTTGCTCTACAATCCTGCATCCTATCAATCTCTAATATTTGTTTTCATTGTGAGAAATAGGGGAATATGTTTACCTAAAATAGCATTATTTCCATTTATGTTTGTACATACAAATCACACACACACACACACACATATATATATATGTACACACATATATACTATATATAAACATTTATGTAATCAATGTACATATGTATATAATACTATGTATACTACTATACTACTATATATACTATATATTACAAAATATGTATATATATCATGAATAAAATAAGTATGCACTCAATATCATCAATGATAAAACCTTTGTTACTCTGGCTGTTAAATTTGTTAATGCTCACATTATTTTTATTTATTCTTGCATTATTTGTTAGTCATAAAAATAGGCTTTAGATTCTTATGAGCCAAAAATTCAAATGCATGTATCTAAATGGATCTATTTTCCTATATGGCTAAAAAACAATGTCAAAAAAACATTTGTTTATATTATCAGTTCTTTCAAGATCTTTGTTTTGGAGTAAGGGACATTAAAGTTGAGAACTAATTTAAAAGTTAAACATGTTCAGTCACTATTCTCCTCAGGGAGAAAACATTAATCATTTATAGATAAATAAATAGTCTAGGCCTCTGTATGTTTGAGAAGTATGGGAAACTAAAGTTTCTATCATATAAGTCTTTCTCATTCATAAACTACAAACTCTGAAGGTACCACTTACGGCTTATAAATAACTGTACAGAGTTATAATTCACATTTAGATATTAAAATATACAATCATGTGTATTTACACATATGTGTATACATTTTGTAAGTTGACTTATTATTATTTCCTTATTTTATGTCTTCTCATTCATGCATACATTCAATAATTGTTCTTCAGTACCAGAAAATAATTACAGAAATTAAAAAATACTAACCTAAATGACAAATATTTATTAGGAATCCAGGAAGTTGTTATGACAATGTACAAAGGAAAAAATATGGGAAAGTGTGGGGAAAGAATGAATTGGTTTGAGGAGAGATAGCAGACTTTGACCATGTTGAACAGACAGATTATCCAACGTCCAGATGGTCATTAGGTCTCTAAATGACAGGGCTTGGAATTATGCAGCATTACAAAACAATTGTCTAGCAGCACCAAAATTGGAGCTAAGATATAAAACTTTAGTACCTAAATGACAATACCTGAGAAAAATTATCCCCTACATAAGCGAAATAAGGAAAATATCAGCAGTTCTTAGAATGAGCAGAGTAAAATATCTCTATTTCTGCTTTAGAATCCAGAAGGGCAGACTTAAGCAAAAGAGGAGAAAAATGTTCATCACTGGTCATTTGAGAGATGCAGATGAAAACAACACTGAGATTCATCCTCACTCCAGAAAGAATGGCTGCTATCAAGAAATCAACCAACAGCAGATGTTGGGATTGTGGGGAGAAAGGAACCCTTCCCTATTGTTGGTGGGAGTGCAGACTGGTGCAAACACTGTGGAAATCAATGTGGAGATACCTCAAAAAACTAGGATTAGAGCTTCCAGTTGACCAAGCTACCCTTTGCTGGGTATCTTGCCAAAAGATTGAAAAGAATCATACCATAGTGATATATGTGCACAATTTGCTATAGCTAAAATTTGGAAACAGCCCAATTGCCCATCACTTGGAGACTTGATAAAGATGTGGTTTTTCTATGAAATGGAATGCTACTCAGCCATAAAGAACTAGAAACTAGAGTCAGTCAGAGGAAAATGGAATCATATTGAGAACATCCTCGTAAATGAAATAAATAAGACACACGTGTAAATATTAAATAGTTTCTCTGGTGTGAAAAACTAAAAGTGTAAATAAGATCCAAATTGCATAACTGATAATGTGAAAAAGGCAGAAAAGGGCTAAAGGTGTAGGGGAAGTGGGAAGGGTAGGGGAAAGGAAATAAGGGAAAAGAAAAAATATGAGAAAATGAAAAAAAATGGAAACAAAGTTTTGGAAATAGGGGAGGGTGAGGGGAGCGGGGCAGGAGTATGGGGAAAAAATGAGAACCAAGACCTGTCATGTAAAGATACAAAATCTCAATGATGTAACTGTACCATGTATTTAAAAAGTATCAATAAACTCAATTAAAAAGGAAAAAAAAGTCTGTCAAAATATTTTGAGAAGTATACTATGTGTAATTGCGTATCCACTGCCCTGGAGACCCAGTGATGTAGTTGCAGCATGAATTAGAAGTTGTACTGTAGGATAGGAACTTTCCTAGTTAGGAAGCAAAGTTAACTTCAATGCAATTTCTGATGTTCTTACTGTATGTGAACTCACAGTGATTCCTGTAGTTTCTGCAAATTAACAGCCTAAAAGTTGGCCTCCTTTGCTGTATGTTGGGAGTAACCAATTAGAGAGATCACTTTCAATTTTTTTGCAGCAACAGCAGTTAAGATGGCCTATGTATTTATTATGCAGACAGATCTATATCTCAATAGTCACACCTAAACCTGTTACTGATATTTTACAAACTGCTCTGTAAACCTGCACTACATTATATTCATGCTGAATAAATCTCAAGGCAGATTGATCAGCATTTTCCAAAAGCTATCCTATCTTCCAAACTATCTCATTTTCAGAATATATTGAATATTTAAAATGTAGATTACCATTTCCCCATTTTTCAACAACTATTTAAGGTCAAGTGTGGCAGAGAATGTGTGCATATCTAAAACACATTTTCCTTATTTCTTGTTGAGAGATCCCTGCTTTTGTTAGAGGCAGTGATGTGTTCAGCTGAAAAAACTACATTTTACAAGGCATTCTTACAGATGTGGTGCCCTTATTTCTAGCTTTTAGGAAATAAAATGTGATAGCCTTTTTTTTTTCCGATAGACATTGTTGAGTATTTCCTCAATGCGAAACAAAAATGGGAGAGAGCTACCATTTCATCAGATATTTGATCATTGTCTTTTCCTGTTTTCTCTTACATGGGCCATAAAAACTGCAAGAGATCCAAAGCCATCTTGTAAACATGAAGTAAAAATGGTTTCATAAAAGAAGATAAAGCCCTTGGTAGCATTATAGTGGCAGATTATCAGTCCTTGAGTTCAGAGCTCCAGACTTTGCATTAAATCATTAGTGTTAAACTTTGTTTCTACTTAACAAGTAGTTTCTAAGTATTGTGGGCAGGAATTATTATTGTCATATTTCTTTATCGGACACTGAAGTTTCACTATTAGTAATTGCTAAGGCCAAAACTAAGAGTCAGGTATATCTGTACTATCTCTCTGGTATATCTATAAAAAGCTTCCTAGGATGCTTATAAAAGAGGTGTTTATATTTTGTTTCGTCTCTGCCACCAATAACTCTCTAACTCGACTTATCATTTCTTCCCTATCTTTTCTATTATTGAACTCCTAACCATCTAATTTATATATATTAATTGATCAATGAAAATATTATAAACATCCTTATTTCTATGCCTTTCCTCATGTTGGTCATCCTACTCTTCTTTTTCCTCCATTTATTTATTTGTTTATTTAGTACCAGGGATTGAACTTTGGTCCTTGCACTTGTGAGGCAGGATGTGGAACCACTGAGCTAAATCCCTGTCCCTCCTCCTTTTCAATTACTTTAATTCTATTATTTTTTTAATAGAAGTCAATAGCATTAAAGTAATAACCAATTCCAATTATATGAGAAATCATGTCTTTAAAGAAAATACTGCAGCAAGGGTAAACCTCACATTACCAAAGATTCTTGCCCCATACTACCAGAAATTATAGATTGAAAATTGAAGGGCAATAATCTAGTTATGAGCCCGCCACAAAAACCTTTACCTACTGGTGTGTTCATTCACCATTTATATTATATTTCATCATCAGTAAAATGAGAAAGGTGTAAATTATTTTTCATTTCCAGATTTAATGTTGTATTTTTATGCATTTTCATGAGTAATATCTTCTATGGCCAAATAACAAGAGATCTAGAAAATGCATATGTACATCTTAAGTGTTCTGCGCATGTTACAAAATGAATTTTGTTTATTTGTTTGTTTGTTTGTTTTGAGACAGGGTCTCACATTGTAGTTGAGACTGACCTGGAATTCGCTATGTAGCCCAGAACTCACAGCGATCCTCCTACCTCAGCCTCCCAAGTGCTGGGTTTACAGGCGTGCACTACCACGCCCAGCACAAAATAAATTCTGAATAAATGTTTTTATTATCACTGATGTTATCTGAGAAGCTATTGAGATCAATTAAAATGTTCTTCATATTCACAGGTGGCACTCATCCTCAACTCTTAATTCGCATGTCAATGAGCACACACAGAATGTACAGATGAGTAGGCTAGATTAACCCAGATATGTTAGCGGTATTCCAGAAAGGAATAATGAAACATAATCATAGACAAATCTGAAGAATAAAATTAAATGAGCCATGCTAACTGCCATTGTAATCTGTTATGAGGGTGGTGTGCCCATGTGAGTGTGTGTGTGTGCACACATGTATGTGTGCACACGTGTGCTTCAGAGTATAAGGCTATAAGTACTGTACAGGTTTGATATGTATCTCACTAAAACCTTGAAGGTGCATTTTTTTTGCTGTGTAACCACAGGTGTGTTTATTTAAAATGTAGAAATAATAAGCCCTGCCTTATAGTGATTTAATGACAAATAAAATACTTCAAAATAAACTGTTCAATTTTGTACACAATGTTAGGAGTTACTGTAACCTGTGTATATCTTTACCCTCTCTTGTAAAACTCAATTTTCCTTTGGGGACTTAAATCTTCTCAACTCACATACGTTGATGAAACAGTCGAGATACTAAGGGTGTTTTTGGTTTAGAGACAGCACATATATTAAGTTAAGACAAAAACTCTTCAGGAAACATAAATATTAAACAAGAGGGCCACAAGGGACATGCTGTTGACTCTGGAAGACACTGCTCATTCTTTCTTCTCATATTTATAGAGCAATCTTGCTTCTCCTTTTGCTGAAGATTGGCTATTCAACTTTCCTTTGATTTTGTGAGCTTTGCCTGATTATTTCAATAAACTCCTTTTATTCCCTATTTAAATGTGGCATTTCCTGATGCAATTAAAGAGTGTGAAAAGGTCAATTAAAAGTAAGTAAATGTGGGCCCCTCAATCTTTCAGCCTCATATATAACTTTCCTTGATTTAAATGAGAAAGTTTGCATTTTCTGATTTTTATTAATCTGAGCTTGTAGTACAAATCAGGAAGCAAGTAATTTTCAGGAAATTAATTATATTTAGAATCCTCTAAAAGTCTAAATCAGAAGGTCCTTACTGAGAGCTGGCTACAGCAATATAATTCTATAACAGTGTATGTAATGAAAATGGAAAATAGCTCAAATAAATTAGGTATTTCCTACTTAATGTTTTGAGAATGATCTCTGCATAGTAAGTACAATCTTAAAGAAAACACCTCTTTCTTTCACAATACCTGAAAATATTTTTTTATTTGTAGTTATGTTTATGTTTAAATGAGCAGTACTTGATATACAGCATGCAGCATAACTCACAGATTTCTGCAACTTTTCAAATTAACTATTTTTATTGCAAGCACTATTTTCCAGTGTGTTACTAGCACACTGTGTGTTTTATAAAAAATAGATTATTTAGCACAATATGTACAAATATATGCATGCATACAAGTCACTTTAAAATATACACTAAATTAGGGGAGGAGGGGGTGAAGGGAGGGCAGGGGCAAAGGGAAAAAAAGAGAACCAAGACCTGCCATGTAAAGGTACAAGATCCTAATAATGAATGTAACTGTACTGTATACCTAAAATGTACCAATAAACTCAATTAAAAATATATATACACTAAATTATTCAAATACTGCATGTCCATATGACTTTATGATTATTTTATCTGAGACATATTGAATATCAAAAAGGCTACTGTTAATTATTATTCAACTCTTTGAACATAAATATACACACTGTTGTATATATTTAAATTGCTAAATATGTCAATAATGATGCCTATTACTTTTTATTCAACTATCTTCACATCTGATCTTATCTGTAATAAGACCATGCTTTGATTCATAGATTATTTCGATCATTTGGGTCTTTGAGTTTTCTCAATATCCTCAAGAAATGAACTGGCTCATTTCATAATTTAGTACTGGGGTCTTAAAATATCTAAATAAAGCAAAGATTTTGCATTATGTTTTCTTGGCTTCTCCAACTCTAACCATCCCTCAAAACTTCTTATGCTATCACTCCTTTGAATGAGGTTTCATGCCAAGAGAACTCAGAGTGATAATGATTTATCTCATTTTCCATGTTATAGCATTAACAGTTTTTTATACTCATATTGTTTAATTTTACTTATTTATTATTTCTAACTTTGTCCAGATTGTAAGTGCCTGGATGTCAGAAAAACTGTTTTATTCATGTTTGTTTCCTATCAGCACTTTCCTCAGTGTCTTCCTGGACAGAGCAGGTTCTTAATAAATATATGTTGAGTCACTAATCAGCCTGCCAATTCTGACATGAGGAATGAATGGCTCCATAGATTTCTAGGCTTCTCTTACATTTCTTATGAGCTTTGATAGAGAAAATAAGTTTCTATAGTTCAAAAAGGTGATCAAAATCAAAAGACTGCATCCTGTCCTTGCAATTTCAATAGGTATAAGAACATATTTAGTATTCAGGGCCAAATTTGACATGAGATTGTAATTAGCTTGTTAAGCAAAACAAGAAAAAAATGTGTTTGCCCTCATTCACCTTCATTTGCTTTAAGATTTTTTTGAATAATTACAAGTATCATCTAATTTTCACCTTTTTTATTTGAGTGCAGTTTTAAGTCCCATACAAGAAGGACACTAAGTGCATAGTCTAGCTGGATAGTGCGACAACTAGAAAAGAAATCCCCTAATATCAGGATCTTACTATGTGCTGCTAGCCAATTACTGGGTCCCAGGGTCACTTAATATTTGCTTGATTCACAGTTTAAAGCACTATTTACATTATCTTTTTATTTAATGATCAAAAAAAGTAATAAAGCAAGCATCACGATTATAGTTTCTTTTTTGCTGTCTTACAGAGAAACTCAGGAATCTAAGTGACATCCTCTGGTGATTGCAAAACTTCTGGAGCTTTTGATTACAACAAACAGCCTGCTGCAGCACCTGTGCCACTGGATTGCCAATCCTGCCCTAGAACATTCACAAACTGCATTGCCAAGAAAACTGTCCTCATAAACTGAACAAGCATTAGCTCACATGTACCAATCTAAAAGGAGGGCACTGGCTTCTAAAAATATATCGTAAATGGGTAGGAAAGGAAAAAGAGGCAAGATAAAGTTCAGAAAAAAGAAATAATCTATGGAAGATTGCACTGCCCTTAGCGAAAATAATGTAAAACAAATAATATCACAAAAATACTAGCATTAAACATACGAAATTACAAAAACTAAAGTAATGTTTCCAGAGGTCAAAAATTTAATGCACTTGAGATAAAGTTTATCTGTTGGTGAGAAAAATATGTAAGCTAGTCCCAAACTGAAGCTTCAATTCACCTTAATTACTTTTAAGAAAATAAAGACAAGGTAAATAAACTAATAAAAGCAAGGTAAATAAACTTTATGACTTTCATAAAGGTCACAGAGATCTTTACTTCAGAAAGCAATAGACTTCAGCCTTTGAGCAATCTCTCTCCAAAAAATAGTAACTATCCATTTGGTCCTATTCTTCTTTCTTTTTTCCTCAGATGTCTCTATGGTACTACTGTTCCTTTTCCAAACAAAGTGCTAAAAAATGCAATATTTTTTCAGAACTGATAAGATGACAATAGAGAGCGAAAAAAGGAAAATTAAAAACAAGATCAGAAATACCAATGCAATCAGTCAAAAATACATTTCAATCTCTATGTATTTGAGTACTAGTTTATTATATATTTACTGTGTCTTTGTCCATAACCTCAACTTCAGAAAAGCATATTTTTCTTTCTACCCACTAAATGAAATGATTTAAGCATAAGTCACCCAGTCATATGTAGCTAATTTATGCCTGTAAATTTACTGTTGTTGATTGTTCATCATTGAGGAGGCTTAAGTGTTCTATCAAGACACAAATCAATAATTCCTATGAATTCTCTTATTGCTGTATTTTCATTTTAGGCATCCAATCATCATAAGCAACACTATCTTTTTACATGACTTTGTACCTTCTAGATGTCTATACCTCAGCCAAAAAAACAAATTCAAGTTTTTCCAGGTCAGTGGGACTGGTGGAAAAATGTAAGCATAATTTAGGTAGCTTTTTTAGCCAATCAAATTTGAATTATTTCAAGTAAAAAGTGAAAGATTATTCTGTGTAGTGTATTTATGACACAGCTAGCACACAGACTATATACTTAGATATTGTTAATAATCACTGCATAAAATGTAGTTCGCTGTTCATTCCCAATTTATCATAAAGATAAAGAAACAATATGAATGACTTCAGACCACCACTTTACTAATTTCTGCTAATGTGAGAGAAAAGAGAAGAAAAGGAGTTAATTAATTTATAACTTAAAAATAAGTTCATTATATGAAGGATAAAAGCTCATGAGAAGTTCTTTAACCAAAATATTTTCCTAATTAGAAATATTCAAATATTGATTGTTACAACACTTTTTAGTCAATATGCAGATTTAATTTCTAAGCATGAACTACTTTAAGGTATTATTTATGAGGTTAGCTTATAGGTTGAATATAACTGAATATATGACATAATCATTTTCCCTTATAGTCTTTGTATTAAAATCAATTTCATATTGAGAAGTGTTTAACAAACTTAAATCAAGTAATACAATATTCGTATTTCAAGTAAAGTTTATTTATAATATTTCACCCCAAATATAAGAATCATTTATCAAACATACAAGCAAAAAACACATGTGCATACACAGTCAGGCAGATATAAGACTATGAACTATAGGTAAAGATAAAAAATGGAATGTTGGGATAATGCTTACACATTGTAATTGTGTTAGTCTTAAAGAGGTTATTTGGCTATAACTGCCTAGTCTAAAAATAAGGTTACAAAAAGGGTATTTTAAATAGTCTATATAAATAGATAGTGTATTCTTTAATTCTTATAAGTAAATACAAAGAAGCAAACAAATATATATCATCCTAACAAAACAATATGATCAATATATT
The DNA here is from genome assembly GCF_012274545.1 of Fukomys damarensis. NCBI lineage: Eukaryota > Metazoa > Chordata > Mammalia > Rodentia > Bathyergidae > Fukomys > Fukomys damarensis. The sequence continues at coordinate 20,114,359 of NW_022900942.1, forward strand.
TTTAATTAATCCCTACTGCAGTTTACAGAATGACTATTTTAATATACAAGTTTACCCTACAATTAGGAGATGCATCACTTCATTTCTTGTCACGGTTTGCTTGGAAAGAGGCTCAGGATAATTGAATAGAAACACTGGCTATGGATGGTGGATAACAATGATAACTAAAAATATTTCTACACAATAGTGGTCTTGGATAATCGAGTGAAATTTTGAATTAGTAAAATGTTGAATTGTTCTGACACTATTCTACTTCTTCTGCTTTGACTCAATTTAAATAAAGTGGGTTATTATTTTCAATGAATAAAAAAGCCTGATAATATAGAAAGATGAGTTGTGAATAGAGGCATATTGATATAAAATTACAGAAAAAGAGCATTGTGCTTTTACCTCACAGGGCTGTTGGCAGAATCTGGGTCATGAGCTGCGACTGTGCCAATGATATTGCCAACTTGGGTCGCTTCTGATACCTCCATGGGATACAAAGGTGAAGAAAACACCGGGGGCTCGTCCACATCTTCTACAATTATCTTCACGGTGGTTGTGTCACTGAACGGCCCCAAGCTTACAAAGTGAGGATCTGAATTTTTATTTGCAGCTTCTATCCTTAATGTATAACTTGTTTTGGCTTCAAAATCCAGTTCCTGTAAAGAAAGTTATTAGAGAAATCAAATTACCATTTAGATAGACAGCAAAGCAGTGCCTTTCACTTATGAACATCAACAGGCACAGAAGGAAACTTGCCATGAAAATGCACTATAAGCATTCAAAAATAATAATAATAACAATGACAATCAAGATCCTCCTCCATGTATTTTTGGCTCAATGACAATGTTAAGTACTTTTGAAGTGACTTGGAAGCCATATGTTGCACGGGGAGATGTAAGTCTTCACAACAACATTTGGAAGATATCTGATCAGAATTAAAAGTATTTTCCAACAGGATATCAGTGCAATAATATTTTCCAACCCTGTCATTAAACTGCCCTACTCATTTACAAGGAAATAAAATCATAGATTCCCACAGAATTTCTCATTTAAACAGTAAGTTACTTGGGGAACTACATTCAGATTCTGAGCTATCAGGGACTCCGAATGCAGCTTCCAAAGCAGGGAAGACATCCTTGGATTATCCAGCCTGAAAACACAGCGGACTCTTCTACATGAAGCACCTGCCATTTCTATTACCACCATGCCCTCCATCTTTCTTTATATTAGACAACTGGAAATTATAATTCTAGAATCTCATTCTATTTCTAATTCTCGAAGATGTTTAACATACTACAAAGTTTCTCAAAGAGAATGACCTTGTCAAATCATAGGTTAAAAGGGTTGTAAAGACAATTAAATGCTGTAGTATTAAAGCATATGTGGAGGAAAAAAAACAATGTATATACATTGCATAGGAGATTTGATCATCACATGCTTCTCTCTCTAGCAGATAAGTAGAAACTTTCTTCAGTCTCAATCATGCCACTGAAACGTCTAGGTTTAATGATTTAGAGCAAAATCATTGAAATAATAAGAAATTTGATAGAAATATTGCCAAATATTTTACTTAATTGTAGGTGGTTAAAATTATTGAGAAAAATTAGCGAATATGTAGTACTGAGAATTGTACTTTAAATTTAATCTTGCATATATTAGCAAATGTGTGTACACATTTGTAGGCATGTGTACATTACAACTCATCCCCAGAAGGGTGTCATGTTAGTTAAAACAAATAAAACAAAGTTATATTAAACAGGACATATATACAAACTGCAGTACATATTAATCCTGAAAAACACAAAATATAACATGCAATGTAAGTGATTGCATATCATATACACACAACTATGTATACTCATGTGTAATATATACTACTTTATATAAAATGTCACACACATATATCTATATACATATACATAGTTGCAATATCATAAATGTCATATTAGGCTATATTAAAAAACATAGCTATCATTTATTTTCAAATCAATGTGAACCCACAGCAACTGTTTATGCTTTCAATATTAACAAAAAGTATATCAAGTATTTCTGTATTCTAGGAAATTATTCTCACTTATAAAAGACTAATTTAAAATGCATTATGGAGTGAGTGCAGTTATTTCATGGAAACATTTTTAAACATCTGAAAGGCAGAAGAAACATGAGGTATAGACATCTGGATGCTACAAAGACACGTAAAGAGACAGTGTTATGTATGATGATTTGGTGCCTAAAAGCTATAATGAAAATAGAGCAATAAAATTATTCATATGAAAAGCTATGAATCAAGAATGCAGACAAAATAATTTGCTACATAAAAAAGCATTTTCAGAGCATATGAGAATGAACCAGCAGTCCCAGTTCTCACAAAAGGGGGATGATGTGACGGAGAGGATTGTTAAACAAACTGAAGAAAATGTTCTTGCAATAAAATTTTAATTTCTGTTTTTCTTTCTCATTATTGTTTTCTACATGCATAATACATTGTGCTACTTTTAGATTTAATTATAAGGGTTATACTTGGAAAAACTGAAATAACAAAAGAAGATGAAGAAAGCAAGTAAAGGTAATACCTACATAGCCTCTTTTCAATGTCTGATACGATAGGTAAATGGAGACATAAGTTTGGTAATTTAGTCCAAACACTGCCACACCGGAGTTCACAATAGCAAATAATAGAGTGTTGCTATGACCCAGGAATCAGAGCCACACAGAGACAGAAAAATAGCACATATTTTAATCACATGCAGGAAAAAAAATCCAAAAGTAGAACAAGAATTATTAGGAAAGGGAAAGGCAACAGTGGGGAGGGAGGAGAAAGGAGAAGCAGAGAGGGGAAAGTAAGAGAGAGTAAAGAAAAGTTGGACATAAAATCTGATGTATGCAATCACACAGGTCACAGAGAAACCTATACATTTATATAATTAATATACATTAAGCATAATTAAAACTTTAGAATAGGATCCAACATCTAGAAAGCACTCAGTCATGTCTGAAAATTTAATGAAAGTATTACATTATTTTGTTTTTTTTTAAAAGTCCCCAAAATCAAATATAAGCACACAAATCCAGGCTGCCAAAGCCACAGAGGGAGTCTGGCACTGACAAGAGCAGTCTTTTGCATCCGTCCATTCACATCAATGTCAGAGACACCAGAAGAGAGAATTGGCTACTTTGGTATATTTGAATCCAAACAACGTAATGAAATTCTCTAAACGTATTATGACCAAAGATGATAAAATTTAATATTAAAATAAAATTATGCCTAAGGAAGGCAAGGGTCTATCCATGAAGTATTTTGTTTATATCTTTTATATAAATTTTAAAAATGCAAAATTTATTATGACCAAAGATGATAAAATTTAATATTAAAATAAAATTATGCCTAAGGCAAGGGTCTATCCATGAAGTATTTTGTTTATATCTTTTATATAAATTTTAAAAATGCAAAGTTAGTATTTACTTGTGTTCAATTTTAGTGTTTCCTCAAAAATTTTTCTGTTGCAATCCTGATTCCCAAGGCAACAGTTTTAGGAGATAAGGCCTTTCTTAAATTTGGAGAATAGAAGACTCGTGACTGGTAAGAGCACCCTCATAATTAACAGCCCAGTATGTATATGAGGACACAGAGAAAAAAGATAGATTTATATTAGTTAGGAAGAAAGCCATCACTAGAAAATGAATCTGCCTTGATTTTGGATTTCCCAGCCTTCAGATTGCTGAGAAATATTTTTTTTTAAGCCAGTCAACATGAATTGATTGAAATGCATTGCAAATATTTAAATGAAAAAAAAATTACAGAAAGGACACATTCCAAAAAATGTTATGATAACTGGGTTTGAAACAAAGGGATATATTTTCATTATGTTGAGGGGGAGTGCATTTCTTACTGTAACAATTTTTTATTTAAACATTCACTGTGTTGATCATCTCTCATTGATCAAACACTTATGGCAATTTTTGTCAAATAAAGACATTATGTTGTCTGTATCTGCTTCATTCACCTGATCTGACAACATGCAACTTCTAGCTGTCCCCCAAAATCAAAATATTATAGACGGTTAAATTAGATAGAAATTAATATATAATCAAAGAAGGACCGGGCCCTCCAAAAGGTCAGCACAAAAAATAGAGACTTCAGAATTGTAGCTAGAGATGAATCTGAAGAGAGGCCTCCAGACGGAGGTGTAAGAGCCAGGCCTGTTAGGTAAACCACAACCTGAGATCATACTGTAATTAGCACCAGCTGGCTCAACGGGCCCAAACAGACATCAAGTGCATAGGTAGGCAACCAGAACACTAGATTTGTATTCCCCTTTCATTCTCACACGCTTCTGTTCCTTTCATGTACCTTTGTTACTTGATTCATTTCCTTATTGGATCAACATTGGCTAAGGAGCTATACTTGTAAGCCTATGAATTGACTATAGTCTGACCCACGTTGTAACCATATTGAGATTTTGCTATATAAATTACAGCTGAAAAAGGGCCTAGGTGGCTACCTGAGAGCTGTCCTGGAAATCCAGGAGCTATTCTTCTTTCCCTTATTGCTAATAAAACTCTCCTACCTGCCTCCTTGGCTTCATTCCTCAATGTTGTGAGCACATGTACTTGGAACATTTTCTACCTTACAGATCAGGAGTTTTACTTTCCTGCATCAGAAACTTGGTGAAAGGTAAATATTAGATACTGAAGAGGACTTACAGAACTGATTTAGAAAGTGGTAAGAATAATGTGTTTGAAGCCAGGGGAGGGTGTTCTGAAGATGATTAACGGCAATGTATCACTTGCTGTATTAATTTTATATGTTTTGATGATATCTTGTATGTAATTTTTGTTATAACAGCTTGACTGCACTAATACAGTACTTTTAATTAGTCTGACAAGTAAATAGAGTTCTAGAGAAAGTTCAGAAAGTCCATGTTGAAGAGACACAGAGACATTGTGAACTTGTAGGCATGAGCTCCCACTATCTATTCCCTTTCTGCTCTAATACTCAGACACACTTCATTCTCTAAGAGCAGGTCGGGCTATACACTATCACATCTAGGCACTTGTTAGCTCACCAAGCTGAAAGGATTATTATAAGTTATTAAGAAATGTGTATTACATAGAACAGTGTCTGGTACAGTAATCACTGTATAAAGATTTGTTGTATAGTTACTATATTCTTATGCAGTTAGAAAAGTTATTATTACTATCATTTCTGCTACAGTATGGGAAAATGGGAAATAAAGATTACATCTTCAATGAACAAGATTCTCATTATCTCTATGCCCTATCCAGTGCAAGCACAGTCAAAATGAATTTTTTTTAAAAAATGAGAGATGAAAAGAGGACTACATCTTTCTCTTCTCTGTTTCTTTTCTGGTACACAAGTGTATGATGGGCAAAGTCTATTTAAAATACTCAATATTGAACTTAAAAAGTCTGTCAAAATAGTAGAGTCTTTATCATTTTTTAGGATTCCCAATATTAAAAGCTAGGGTAAAACATAATCTTGAATTTGCTTAACAAATTCATTGCATTGCAGTTTTCTTTTTCCATATATCTTGGGGTCTGGTCTAGAGCCAAAGATGCTCTCATTAAATTCCATGACCTTCTTTTACATGTTGCATTTTTGTCCAGTGCCGTTGTTGATGTTTTAGGAATATATCCAAGTTAAATTCTTCTGGAAATTTTTCATTCTTTTCCCTTTAACCATAGAATGGCACCATCAGGACTGCTTAATGTGTATGTACGTGTCTGTGTATCGATGTCTTATGCTTTACATTGATTTTGTACAAAAGCTCAATGACTCATCTTTCCTTAAAAACAGTTCCCCCCTCTAGAGACTCCAGCTGTCTTTTAGATTAAGCATATTCTGTAGCATTCAAGAGCTTCCTCACTTCTTGATCAAATGAATATAAATCTTATATTTGTCTTAGTAAATGGCTTTAGATATGGCCATACGTAGAGAAAAATAACACTGCTGTAACTATCCTTTTATGATAAATTTATTGTAAATGAATTTACTACTCAACAACTTAAAAGTGATCTACAACCTTAGATAAGGAATATCATCAAAAGTAATTGTGTATATTTACATACAACAAGATTTCTAAACTCACTCTCAAAGTATTTTTCCAAAAGCAAAACATTCACATTTTTATGTAAAACTGTGCTACTGCTCCTATTTTATTCCATCTCTGGGTTGTAACCAAGGCTTTAGTGTTCCTCTCAGTTGGGACAAATTTAGACAAGCTTCCTCTGATCTCCCTTTTCTTAGAACGTACTTTAGAAAACTTGTCATTATAAATTCTTTCTCTGTTCCTTTGACATGTAAATCTTAAAAACCCCTTGTCATTTTTATAACCTAGGACTGTCTTCCTCAAGGACCCAGGTGAAGTCATTTTTAAATTTAACCAACACAGAATGCAAGCCTGTAGTTCCCAGTTTCTATAGAAGGTGAGTGCCTAGCTTCAGAGAGTTACTGTTCCACCTTGTAAAACCATCAAGAATTACTGTTCATTTGGGTAAGAACAGATGGCCTATTATTCCCTGTGCCCTCTCAATTTCACCTTAAAACTCCCCAGCTCTTTGTTCAGCAGTGTCAAATGTAGACTGAATCTTCTCTTTCTTCTACTGTAATAACCTGGAATAAAGTCTTCTTTGCCTGATTTTGTCTAGTGTAATTTTTGCTTACAAATGCAAATAATTTTGTCTTGAGTTTTTGTGAATTGAAAGCTACATTCAAATTTGGACAAAAAATTATTTTTATGGCAAAGGTAAGAAAAATATACTACAGGAAAAATAATTCAATGCATCTGTTTGGATGCACTCTTTTGATACACTCAGATAGGTCTACGAGTATTGGAACAGAGAAGCTGTGCGTGTGTTTTTCCAGGGGGACTGACCATTTCATATCTGTGTCATTATAATATACTTTCAGATGCTTAAGACAGAGCACCAAAATTATTTATCTAACATTGTTTTGAATACAATAGAGATTAACTGATTCTTGAAGGAAAGAAAGAAAATCGAAGCCAAATAAATTATCTGAATCATATCAAAATAGAGCATAAAAAATTTACAATAGTTTGGCTGGGGATTTAGCTCAGTGGTTCTGCTGCCTGCCTGGCAATCACAAGGACCAACTTCGATCCCCAGGATTAAAAAAAAAATTGCAATAGTCAAAAAAGATTACTGGGTAATTTTAAGCTCTAAAATACTTAATGTTACATATACTTTAGCACAACTAATATCAGGATAGTATGTAAACAAATATTCACATTTTGAAGATATTTTCAGTGCAGATAGAGTGGTCAATACTCTATCATTAGAGTGAGATAGAGGTATTATAAGTAATTGCAAGATTGCTTTGAACCTGAAGTATTAAATTAGATCAAGATAATACAAATAAAATAATAGAAATGTTAGGAACTATAATTTTTATCACTTAGCTACACAAGTTTCCTTTGAGTTCAATAAGCACTTAAATTAATATTTTAATCTCTCCATAGATATGTTTTAAAAATGCATTCAAGTGGATATCAACACATTATATTCCCATTCAATGATATGACCTTTTATTCTTTTTTTTTTTTTTTTTTTTTTTTGGTACCGGGGATTGAACTCGGGTCCTTGCGCTTGCAAGACAGGCCACCGAACCGCTGAGCTAAATCCCCAGGCCCTTGATAATATGATCTTTTAAATAAATCTTTGATCAATAATAAAATCTAGCTCACGCTTCAAATTGGTGTCTGGATTTATTTACAAAGAGGTTGTATCATAAACTGCTAAATAATATATTTTCCATTAATATTTTTATCATTTTTACCATGTTTAGACAGTTATGGGAGTTTTACAGTGTTAACACATATACTACTCTCAACTCATTAATTCTCACAATTTACAATATGATAAAAGATTTTTGTGTAATATGTTTTGACATATCATTAGAACAGATCTGGCAATGCAGTCAAGGAGAATTGAAGTATCTTTCTCACAAATATACAAGTAGTAACATTGGCACTGTGGCTTTAAAAGCTATGGTCCTGGTTAAGTAAAATTAATGAGAATGAATTGGAAGGATGAAGCTGAAAATATAGAAAAGTAGATTGGAATGCCAGAAAGATGACAAAGAAAGAAAGTAGAATAATCCCTATAAATCTGATATAGACAATAGGTCATGTACGTAGGAAAAGTGATCTCAAGAAACAAACAGAGGGATATTAGTGCTAAAGTACCTTCTGCCATCACATGTTGCTTTAAATTGAGTACAGAATGTGTGCTTCAGCCTATGGCCGTACCACCCTGAACGTGCCCGATCTCGCGTGGTCTCAGAAGTTAAGCAGGTTCAGCCCTGTTTAGTGCTTGGACGGGAGATATTTCTTCAGAATGTGTGCTTTAGTCCCTCCAGATTCTAAACCATGTTTATTAAATGAGTGACTTCTTTTTTATGTTCTGTTGTCGAGATTAGCTTCCACCCTCAAAGAAATGTGTCCTGTTGCTTCTGTATTAATTCCTTACACCTATGACAATAAATCCCCCCATCACAGTGGCTTAAAATACAAATTTGTTATTTAATAGTTTTGGAGGTTGACGTTGAAAATCAAAGTGTAAACAGTATTCCTTCTACCGGCTCTATAGGCTCTCTTGTTTCTAGAAGGTGCCAGGTAGGAATTCTTGCTTCACATTGAAAGCTTGACTCTTCAACCTCTTGTTTTGTTACCATATTTCTATTTCCTATTTCTCAGTCTTGTTGCAACCCTCTTTTGAAGGATATTTTTGGTTATATTGGGAAAAATCAGATCCATAAAAGTCTCCTTAGCATAAACCCCTTCACTTAATCACATCTGCGAGTTTCATTTTGCCATGCTAGGTGGAATAGTCACATTCACTTACTATGTTAAAGACAAGCATTTTCCAGTATGTCCTACTGAATGTGTCCAGTGATTTTCATTGAAGAGGCTTAGACATTGTCAGGGAAGATGAATACAAATTATGACCCAAGGCAGTTCAGCATACTTGTTGGAAAATTTCATTAAGTGATAGCAAATATGATTTGGTCTTGACACATACTTTGTGTTTTAGGCTAACTGAGGAGAAGGGAAAATCATAGCAGTTAGCTGATGTGAGATGTAGTATTGACTTTGATATTTCATGCACATGTGACCTGCAGTTCATTTAGTGTCTCCAAAGTAAAGTTGTGATTCAAAATATTTCCTTATTGTTTCCGGGTCCACAATAATTATAGCTTCTCTCTTCTCGTGTATTTTCCCCTAATTTCTTGAGTCTGAACTGTTCTTTTTCTAGCTTTGATCACTATGTGGTTGGAATTTTCTTACATCATGTCTTAGTTACTTTCTCATTACTGAGACACAAAACCCAACACTCACAGTTTAAAGGAGGAAAAGTTTATTTTGGCTCAAAGTTCGTAGAGGTTTCAGTCCATAGACTCCAAGGCAGTGTGGCACAGCAGAAGATGGCTGCTCATAGCAAAGCAAACAGAAAGCAGAGAGAGAGATCAAAAGAAGGAAGGAGATAGACCCTTTTAGGCCATGCCCCCAGTTACCTCCCTCAATCAGGTTTCAACCCCCAACATCACATTTAGCTATCACCTCATCAATGAACTAATCCACTAATAAGTGTCATGTTCCCATGATCCAATCACTCCCCCCAAGCCCCACCTATGAGCACACAAAGCTTTGGCAGGACTTCTGATAAAACCTATAACATAGCAGTTCTACATATCTACATCTGGAGACCATATGGAAGCTTGTGTCTAGATGTCCTCCCAAAGCGTTATGCAGTCATATGTGGGGTTTTTCAGAGGTGGCTGAATCTAGAGTGTGTAATCCTGGTATTAAGTGTGCAATACTAGGACATAGGGTGTGTGATTACTAATTTAGTCCATTGATAAATTTGGCATTGTTCTGGGTATGGATAATGGAACGGCCCATCCTGGGTGTGAGTGCTACCTGACCTAAAAGCATGTGGCCTGAATAGAATACAAGAGACAGAAAAGGGCTGCTCACTACTTCACTGCTTGCTGACTTGCTGTCTTCTGCCTACAATTAACTGTTTCTCCTGTGCCATGCCACCCTACTTTGGAGCCTGCCAACTATGAATTCAAACCTTTGCACACTGTGAGCTGAAATAAACCTATCCTCTTTAACTATGGGTGTTGTGTATTTTGTCTCAGAAATGATAAAAGTTACCAAGACACAGTTTCTGCACTTGTCTTTTTTGGCACAAACTCAGGTTAGCCACTGACTGACAAGGAGACATATTTCCACTGCCTCTTGGTGCTCCATCAACTAGACAGCCATCTTCATAGGGCAGATCCACCAAAGTGCACAGTAGCTGATTACTGACACATGTATCAGCCCACTTAATATCAGCATAAGAATCACTCTACTGAGCCAAGACCAATTTATTCATACACACAGTAATGAGCTAAAGAAATGTTGGTTTTAATCACTAGGTTTTTGGGGTAATTTATTAAGTAGAAATATACACCCAATACCACTGTGGAGAGAAATTAGATAATAGTTGATGGCTTCATTTGTAGCATGTGATGGTAGCATACCTAAGGAAAATGAATTACAGTAAAACAGTCTTGAAATGACAAATTACATTGTAGATCAGATGTTAAATCTAGACATGAAAATGGTTTTGATGTCATCAAAAGCTCAAATCCCTTAATTCATTTTCTTAAATGTTATGTCCTATCTGTTATTTTATATAGATGCTTGAATCCTTAAATTATGTTTCTATTAATTGTATATTCTATTTGTTTTCTTTTATTTTTCTGAATATTAATTTTATCAATATTAATGCTATAAATTTTTCTTCAAGCCTAAAAAACTTAGGCTTACATAACTTTTAAGATGTCTTACAAATATACTAACTCCAGAATAACAAAGCAATTTGCATTTTCTGAGTTTTTCTCTGCCTTAAAAATGTAAAATTTTTAGTTTTGATAAGGAATATCTTCCTATCTTATTATGTGTATTCTCCAAGGATATTTTTAATTGTCCCTTTAGATTTTTTTTTTTTGTTGTTGTTGTTTTGGTACTGGCAATGGAATTTAGGACTGTGTACTTGAAAGGCAGGTGACGGCACCACTGAGCTAAATCTCTGTCCCTGTCCCTTTAGTTTTTGACTGCCATGCATAAATGGTTGACTCCCAGCTCTAGGTTTGTAGACCTTATCCTTGACCTTCATTCATAACATTTTTACATGTGTATAACGTATGTGTCCAAAATAAAATACTGTCAACCATACTATTTGTCTTTATGGACTCATTCTGAAGGAATGACAAATTATTCATTCAAGTACTAAACAAGAAACATTGGTTTTATCTCTAAATTGTCCCTTCTACTTTCCTTATGCAATCTCTCAATCTTCTCAGGTCTGTTTCTTTCTTCTTCTTCTTTTTTTTATTTATTTATTTTTGTACCTTGGATTGAACTCTGGATCTTGCATTTGCAAGGCAGGTGGCAAAACCACTAAGCTAAATCCAATGCCCCTGGTTCTATTTCTTAGCTATTTCTTTCTTGGAATTCTACCCATTGAAGCTGACATAGGAATCATTATGCAATAGCAAAAGACAGAGGGTAAGGAAAATTTATGTTATCTCTGACTTGTACTCTACCAAATAAATTTTGTGATGAACTCACTGGAAAATGTCTTACAAACATACACACACACACACAAACACATTCTGATAACACTGCTATGATAACTGTCAAACTCAAAGGAAGTAAAAAATATTTCCAAGTTAACAGTATTTCTCTTTCGATCATTGTTTCTCATGTAGTCAGATTTAGATTAATGTTTATTTTATTCAAAGAACATTGGTTCATTAATTTTCTTCATAAAACTTGAAATTCATCTCTAATTTTGAACTCTCCTACAGGCAAATTTAACCAGATTTTATATATATATAATATATGAATACAATATACATATAATGAAAGTGATATAAAGGTGTATTTATTTGTACAGAGTAAAAATGGCTGAAGTACAATGGAAATACAGTCTGAAATTCAGCAGTTCAACAAATGGGAGCAAGTGTATTAATCTTTCATACTTCATTCCTTAAGCAAAAATAATTTAAATTTTATTCCATTTCCATTTGATCTGTTTTTGAGAAACACGCATCTATGGCAGCTAAATTTATTGAGTAAAATCTTTGAAAAAAAATTTAATGACAGGAAGAAATATAAACTGGGAATATCAGTGGTTTATGTTTCCTTTAAAATACATCAGCAATATTTTAGTTAATAGTGAAATTCACAATTGAGTCTGGGATTAAGCCTCGCATTACTTCAAGGAGCAGGTGAAGGATGCATTTTAACGCAGAAAAGTGCACTCCACATCAAAAGCCTGGGCAGCTGTGTTGAAGGCTGAAAAACATTGCAGTTTCTAGCTGCTCCTTACCCACAGAGGATGAGGAAAACAGCCTAAAGAAAGCCTCCACAGTGATGCTTCATTATTTTCACCCCATTCAGCCTACTTTAGTGTGACATGTGAGAAGATTATAAAGAAAGCATGGCAGAATTGTTCCAAAGAGGATTAAGTATATCTTTTTAAAAAAATGTAGTCTTTGTTTACTTATTTATTGTTTGTTTGTTTGTTTTTGTGGTACTGAGAATTGAACTCAGGGCCTTTGAAATGAGCTACATCCCCATCCTTTTCTTTTGGCTTTTTTTTTTTTTTTAACAAGGTCTTGCTAAATCTTTGTTCCCCAGGTTGGACTTTAATTTGTAATCTTCCCTCTTCAGCCTCACAGAATTCTAGGATTATAGGCATGTGCCACCATACCTAGTCAGTATGTTACTTTAATGGTGTGATATGTATTCCAGAAATTGGATATGTAGTTATCCTTCATAGAAAATACATTTTGAAAATGCTTATTTTTCACTGTTCTGTAGCTGTATAGTAATGCATTTTACAGGAGAAAAAGTCTATATTTAATTCCAACTGAGGTTTTACATTGCATGGTGCAATGCATTAAAGGAAGAATTGGCATGTCACAAAGGAAATTAAAAAAACTAAAGTTTCTAAGTTGTAAATTATGATAGAGAAGTATAAAAAGAAAGGATTCTAGGTGGAATGAAAAATAGAGCTTTTCCTCAAGTGGCATGATTTTTGTTTATACTTTGTGAATTTCAAATCCCTCATCAACTGGTAATAAATTTTCCCATACAAGCATTCATAAATGACCATGAAACAGCATATACATTCCTTTAACTGTCTGATACTGCTGCCTCATTATTATTTTTCACACTTATACTGTTTAACTATGTTTACTTGTAGTATATAGAAGCGATTAAATTATGAATGAATTTATAGGAACATCCAAGGAAATCTTTAGTTATATAAATTGTACACATTTGATCATATTAAAAATTTTCTGGAAAACACCGGATCAGTAATAGCATAATTAAAGACAATCTTTCACAATTCTTTTTAAAATTTTCTTTTTTGGAAAAGTATTTTTTTAAAAAATAGCTTGGGGCTGGGGATTTAGCTCAGTGGTTCTGTTGCCTGCCTCACAAGCACAAGGACCTGAGTTGGATATCCAGTACCAAAAATAAATAAATAATGAAATAATTGCTTGTTCTGCTATTTTTTCTTGTTCCTAAGTGCACCTTTGTTTAATATAGCATTATATAAATATTTCAAAATATGGCTAATGATTTTCCATATAAAACCAAATCTAATTATATATTATTATCATTTAGATCTAAATGTCCCCCAAAAGTCTCATCTTTCCAAGCTGTTGGACCATGGGAATGCTCTCTTTTCTGTAGATTAACCCACTGATGAGTTTCTAGCCGAAAGTGCTGTTAAGAGGAGGGGCCTGGTTGGTGGAGGTGTGTCACTGGGGTGTGCCTTTACATGGCACATTTCTTTCTCTGTCCCTTGCTCTGTTTCTTTCCAGGAGGACATAGATGGAGAAGCCCTCCCCTGCCAAGCCCTTGTGCCAAGACATTTGTGCCTTGGAGCCAGCTAGCCACAAATTAAAACTTCTGAAACTGATCTAAAATAAATTCATCCTTGTTTAAACTGTGGGTGTCACGTGTTTTTGTCAAGTGATAGAAAATCTGAATAACATGCTTAGGATGACACACCATTTTTGAAAAGCAAATGGACTATAATTTTATTACAGTACACAGTACAGAAAGGCAAGTTCAGAGGTTTTATATATATGTAATATATATATATATATATGCATTATGTATATACATTATATATATAAAATTCCAATAGAAATTACTTTATCTAAAAAAACACTGAAACTCTTGTTATCCAAATATGAAGTAATATTTACATGCTCAAGAATCACTGAAATAAACAAATATATAGCTTTAACATAAAACTTTTATGTGCCTGGTAATGAAAGTTTCTATATCTAGGCAGGTCGTGTAAGACCTAGCCACAACGTTTCATTTTGTTTTATTGATTACAGTATTCTATTTTTTAACTCAGAGAAAAAATTTTAAATATGGTCAGGATAATAGTCCTCATTTGACTCTTTTTTGTTTTGTTTTGTTTCAGACAGGATGCTCTCGTTAGCTATATTCAGAAATCCATTCTATTTTTCACAGATAATTTTACTCTTATAGTGCAGAAAGAGCACTGAAATTAGGGGCGTCATACACTTTGGCAGACTTCGCTGCTTGTAAAAGTTCTCTGGAAATGTTTTATTGAGGATGCAATATGGGTCTAAGATTTATTGAAAGCTAGGTTAAAAGAACTGAAAATCAAAATCCTGTCCTCTACAGCCACAATCAGAGGGTAGTTCTGGCAGAAAATTTGATGACCAAATTTTAATTCTTAGAAATCTACACACAAAAAAATTAGTTACAGAGCCAGGGATAAAGCTCAGTGGCACTGTGTCTGCCTGGCAAGTGTAAGGTCCTGAGTTTGATTCCCAGTACCATTAAAAAAGAAGAAATTAGTTATACAAATAGGCAGGAATTCAATTCTCAGGACATAGAAACCTGCCATGAACTTGGATTTGAGAGAAAAGTTTGGCTTTGTCAGGCTAGCAGATGATACAGCACTAAGACAGAAGATTTCAGGGATGTGAATGAAAGGAGAGGATACATGCTTTAACCAACCTTTAGTTGGATGCCACTCCAATGGTTAGATGTAAGGCCAGAAGTTTACACAAATGTTCCTATAAAGTGACTATTGTGAAGCTCTCTATTTACTCTTAACTTTACAGTTGTCATTACTATCTCGTTAATTTCAAAAAAATGTAATACATTGTTTTACAATTCCAAACTACATTGATATTATCATTCTACAATAAATACTTCATTACTTCTCTTCAGTTGGCTGTATCACTGCTTTATTACCTTAGTAACAGGTAGATTATTTTTTAAATAATTCAAATCATAAAGATAGCATTGAGTGTTGAGTAGAAAATTTTGCATATCAGAGGGATTTAAGGACTGAGAAGCTAAAAGCAGGCCATTAGATCAGGACTGAAATTACTCAGGACTGAAGCAATGATGACCAATGTATAAGGCTGACGGGGAAGAAAATACACAGCCCAGATCTGTTACACATCAAGAATCCAAAAAGGAACTGTTATCCTGAAATCCTTGCCTAGTTGATTATCTCTCTGAGAAAGTACCCCTTTTCCTTGCCTTCCTAAGGAGGAGTGCTATGTCTTCAATGCGCAACTCCTTATCCAGCATGTACTGAAATATTTGAGCCCCTTGGTAGACTGACCATTTAGCTGGCAGATGGAGCCCGAGTTCTCTAAGACAGTTTTACAAAGACTTTGATATTGCCCCAAGTCCTTGTGGTCATGACTAGATATATAAAAAAAGAAGCACAAAATTTAGACAATATTACGTTAGTTATTTCTCTTATTGAAGGTACACATTCATTCATCCCACAGGCAAACTTCCCCTTTCTTGCCAAAAACTTCTTGCATAAGAAATTTTATTCCCTTTCTTTATCTGTGTACTTTAAAGAAGGAAGAAAGGGAGCTATTTTATGAACTTGAAAGATAAGTAACATGGAAGAGTTGGATAGAGAATGCCTGAAGAGATGGAAACGTGTTTGTGTTGCAGGAATTAAAAGTAGTTTAGTCTTTACTACTCTGTATCTTTTAATGCAAATAGAGAACAGTGAAACATGTAACATAGAAGAGTTAGAGATTTAACACATTGGCTTTCCAGGGCTAGCCCTGCAAAGCTTTTACATCTTTAAAATTCCTGTATGTCGTGAAATGTGATTTGGCTAGTTTCTAAATAATTTTGACTAATTTCCAAATAATTGTTTATGTTTGTATATAATATATTAATGTTAAATTTCTGCTTATCATTTTTATGGATTTTTTTAGATTAAATTATTTTGTCTATTTTTTTTCTTTTTATTGAGTTTATTGGTACATTTTAGGCATACAGTACAGTTGCATTCGTTATTGGGATCTTGCACCTTTGCATGAGAGATCTTGGTTCTCATTTTTTCCCCTTGTCACTATTTTGTCTATTTTTTATGTGGATCACATTTTACAATTTTCTAAAACTTCTAGAAATTATATCCAGGAATTGAGGGCAAAATTTATTTTTCGATTATTGAATTACATATTTCATACTAACTATAGACACCGTCACTGTAATATATATCGAATACTCTTGAATATTATTTCACTGTATATGCATATTTAAATTATTTGAGCTTCAGTGTACTTTTTTTATTCCTTTTATTTTATACAACAAAACAAAACATTTTGCCAACAGTTGGCCTATCCTACTTATTAAAACTTTCGTACAAAGTCTGTTACCAGCTGAGCTAAAACAGCAGCTGTCCACTGGAAATAATTACAGAAATGTTTTTCCCATTGGCCTGAAATCAAACATATGTCTTACTATAACAACTAAATTATAACTTTCTTTATTGATGTGTTAATTACTGAGGAATGTTAATTAAAGTGTTATACACCTGGATTTGTATAACTGGTAAAACATTCTAGTTTTGGGAGAGGTACAGATTTTTATAATTTTAATACCACAAATATTTGATGTAATAAGAGTGTATTTTCATTTAGTACCTTTTGACTGTTTTATTTTATTTGAATACATGACAAAGAAAATGCATAAACACTGAATAAAGAGCTCATTTTCCCCATATCTAATTAGTGTTAGAAACAATTTAGATAGCAAATACTTCTTTCAATGGTTCTTAATCTTCTTTGTGTTTTTATATAAGAGATTATGATAAGCTTCAGAGCTTTCCATGTTTTTCCGATGTAGATTTTTCAAAATTGTAGAAAATAATGTTTAGATTGCATACAAATGCTTGGAGCTGAATTTAGGAATTTAGTCATAGAATAGTGAAGGAACAAGCACATTTTCAACACTCCTTCAAAACAGCACATTTCAAAGTGCACCTAGTTGCTACAGTGCTGCAGATAAGGGTTACAGATTTATTCAGGGAATAATATTAAAGGATATTATTAGATATGTACCTCAAGTTTCCCTAGGATTGAGACCTAATAATGAATATGTTTTTTTTTTCTTTAAAAGTACTACAATGCTTCCATACTACGATATTGCAGTGCTTCCATAGGGCCACTCAGTGTGTCTATTACACTACTCCAACAAACTATTACGGACAGGCTGGGCATGGTGGTGCAGGCCTGTAATCCCAGCACTCGGGAGGCTGAGGCAGGAGGATTGGTGTGAGTTCGAGACCAGCCTGGGCTACATAATGAGTTCCAGGTCAGTCTCAGCTACATAGTGAGACCCTGTCTCCAAAAAACAAAACAAAACGAAACAAAAAAAACCCCGAAGTATTACAGACAGCTAAGTTAGATAGAAATAGTACAGGCAGACAGGGCTTGGCCCTTAAGGGAGTCAGTGCAGAAGATGAGAACAATTACAACTGTGGCTGAAGGGGTATCACTGGAAGGCCAGGCCTCAACATGAAGATAAAATGACCAAGCCTACATGCCTCTCCCTAAGCAATAAATTAAAGATTATATTATAAATGATATCACTTGGTCCACAAAGTCTAGATAGACATCAGTCACCCAGGTGGGTGACCAGAACCTCCCAAGCCATCCCTTTCTAACAAGGTCTTTATTCTTTCCACATATACTTACAAAACGACGTGCTTCCCCACTGGATAAATGTTATGTAAGCAGCTATTCTTATAACGTTATTGGTCTATCATAGCTTTAACACTTGTACCACCTCATGAGTTTGTTCCCATCTTGTGGTTGTGTTCTATAAAACTTCCTTTGAGAAGTGGGCTCATTGGGAGCTCACTTCCAGGCCCCCTTCTGTCTCTCAGGAACTATCCAAATTTTTTTTTTCCTATTCTTATCTCCTCTTGTTCCTTAGAATTCATTCTTTGATTTTAAGGAACAGAAATTTAGTGTATCAGACATCTAGCAGGTTACTTCTCTTATATCAAAAACGGAATGATTTTTTGGCAGTCCAGATGTTACCCCAATTGAGAGAAAAGTGAAAAAAAGATAGCATTACCTTCTGTATAGTAATGACTCCTTCCTGTGTATCTTTGTCAACAGATATCTTAAAAATTCCCAATCCATCACCGTCGACAATTTTGTATTCCATTTCAGCATTTACTCCTATATCTGCATCAGCAGCTTTAATTCGTGCCACAACTGAGGCTACTGGTAATGATTCTGGGACATTATATTGGTAAGACCCTGAAAAATTCAAAATAAGGAATAAACAAAACTTTACCCTAAGGTAACCAAAAAGACAGACAGACAAACAATCATGGATTTGGTAATTCTGTATCAACTTTGCTTAATTCACTGTTATCTTTTAGTAGAGTAGATGCTAAGAATATGAAAGAAGATAATAAGGCAATATGAGACAAATGGAGAGTTTCATATAGCCTCAAGAAATGTGATCATTCTGACTCAATAATGATAACTGTGACAGCAGAAACAGATGGCCTGAGGAAAGACAAGAGAAGATTCACTTTTCCTGTAGTTCTCTACTGGTCAAAAAAATGCTGTCTTTAATAATAAAAAATGTTAAAATAAAATGTAATTAATATAAAAACACCAAAGAAAAATAATTGAATTTAATTAATATGATATGCACAAATAACAAGAGACTAGCTCAGGCTTCTGTTGGACAAATAGAACCTAAATGTTTCTGACAACTTAATGTTGACATTTACTTTGTGTCTTTTAGAAAGAAATTTTTAGGAAACTGGAAAAAGAGGCATGAGTCTATCAGTCTTCTTTTAGCTCATAAATTTGCCAGGTATAAGAATGTGTTTTGTGGATTTTATCTAGAGCCTAGTTAGAGCACAACAGCACAAGAACATAGGCAATCTTATTTAAATAGAAATAATGAGAAGTAAAAAGAAAGAAAATCTATAAAAATTGTTCTCTTTAAACTTTGTAATAATTTATTTTATCACTCTTCAACAAAAACTGAAGCAAGACAGCAAAAACAAAAATGTAGTTTGAAAGAAAGGTAAAGAAGGCAGGAAATGTCTCAGAATATTTTCCTTAACCATTTTTATCTAATAATTTACTTTCTCTGGCATCCTGAATCTTATTCCATTTCCCATTGGTTGGTAAAATGTGGTGCATTTGTTTTTTGATATGAGGAGAGAAAAAAAGATTCTGTTCGAGAGGAATATATAAAAAGGATATGCATCTATATAGAAAGGAAATACATATTTATTTGAAGGCATTATTTAGGTTTAGACTGATACTTGTTGCTCTTATCTAAAGATTGTGTGGTTACACTTATTTTTTAAGTTCCTGCAATATATGCTTACACAATTTTTCTGTGTTGTCTTTCAAACATCTAGTAGTGTCCATCATAAAATTCAAACAGTTTCAAAGTTAGAATAGTTATTAAATTATAGAGAAAAAAATATCAGCAAAAAATTAAAATTTCAATGGCTTATCATGGTCTTCCCCCTTCCTTCACTTTAGTATGTAAAATAGCATCTAACAAATTGGAAACTATCTTAGCAAGGCATAACTGAAGCTACTAAAATTCTTAATACCAATTCTTATCACCCTTGGTTTAAAGAAAGGTTAAACAGTTAATTTTCTTATGAGCCCAAGATAATACATTTTTCTTAAAATCTCTTCCTTTTACTCCATAGTAAACTATCATGAACACAATAAAAGCACCCCCACAGGTTGAATGAAAACCACTGAATAATTTTTCATATTGCAATGCTTGTTTGCCCAACCAAATAAGCACTAAAATATGTTAAGATATCTAAAGAAGCAATTTTGGGGCTAGGGATTTTGTTCAGTGTTTATACTGCCTGCTTTGCAAGCACAAGGACCTGAGTTCAATCCCCTGTACCAAAAAAAAAAAAGAAAGAAAAAAAACTAATAAAGAAGAATTTAATTTTATTTTCTTCATTGAGTTTGTTGGTACATTTTAGGTATACAGTGGTTACATTCATTATTGGGATCTTGTACCTTTACATAACAGGTCTTGGTTCTCATTTTTTTCCCTTGTCCCTGCCCTCCCTTCACCCCTCCTCCCCTCCCCCTTTACAAACACTTTATTTCCATTTTTTTCATTTTCTCATATTTTTCCCCTTATTAGCTTTCCCCTACCTACCCTTCCCACTTTCCCTACACCTTTAGCCCCTTTCTTCCTATTTTACATTGTCTATTATCTCATTAGGATCTTATGTACTATTATAGATTATTCACATCAGAGAAACTATTCGGTATTTATACATATGTGACTTATTTATTTCACTTAGGAGTATATCCTCAATATGTATCCATTTTACTATGAATGAATCTAATTTTTCATTCTTTATGGCTGAGTAACATTCCATTTTGTAGAAAAAACACATCTTAAAGAAGCATTTTTGAAGGAAAAAATAGTTTCTCTCATTGATCATAAAGAATACTTGTTTGATATTATTTTCTTCCTTCTGTTAGTAAGAAATTTAGCTCTCTGGCTGGGGATTTAGCTCAGTGGTTCCACAGCATGCTTTGCAAGCACAGGTATCCAAGTTCTATCCCTGGTACCCCCCCACTAAAAAGAAATTTAATTCTCAATTTTTATAATATAAGCATCTTAAAGGCATTTTAAAGACATCACAGCCTATAAAATGTTGTTAATCTTTTTTGTAATTCTAAAAAAATGCGTGTGAACAAAAAATATATAATTGACTAAATTTTTTCAAAGACCACTAAGAAGAGGCTGAGATGAAATATGTTCTTGCAAACAGAATATTTCTTCCTTGAAAATATTTTCTTTTCCTTCTTTGATAAGTCAAAAGCCACTTGGTCAAAGAAGCTGAAATAAAGGCTTTAGAGTGATTTATTTTGAAAGACTCATTGTTTTCACATGAAACAAGGCAGAATTCTCAAAGAAACATTCAGTATTCATGAACTGGTTAACATGAAATGAAAAATAAAAATTTTATTGCTCCCGTAAATCTTCAAAAATTAAACAGTATGTTTTTGTGTGAGTTGATAGCATATTACTAATGGGTAAAAAGCTCATAATTTAAAGAAATACGTGAAGAGGAGTCTTAGATTAAAAGACTACCACACAAACATAATTAACAACTGTGTAGTATTCAAAATGTGTATGGAAGAAAATTCGCATTGTATTTAAATGAAATAATACAGATATATTATGGCTGTAGTTTTCTTTGGTGCTCTTATTCTTTGGAGTCAGTTCAAATTGTGTCCCTATAAAATTGTTCTGTTTGAATACAGTTACAAAATTAAATCTTTGAGAAATATTTGAAAAAGTCCTTTAAATTTTTTTTTTTTTGGTTTTGTTTTTGTTTTGTTAGGTTAACAAATAAAGTGAATTAACAAAAAGAATAACTTACTTCGAGGAAAGCGAGGTGGATTATCGTTGACATCAGTTAGTGTAACAGTGACTGATGTAGTTCCTGAAAGTCCGCCATTTTGACCAACCATATCTTTTGCTTGAATCACAAGCAAGTACTGGTCTTTAGCCTCTCTATCCATGTTTGGAAGGGCAGTCTTGATGATTCCTGTAAAATTTCAAATCCCAGTAAAATAAATCATGCATCACTCCATTGCAAGAAAAATGAACATTTAGTAGCAAAACTTTCTTCAGTTGTTGTCTTATGTTATTCTATTTACTTTAATTGGAATGTATTTTAAAGACTAAGGAGATATTGTAGTTGTATATAGTACTACAAAACAGAGAAAATAATGTAATGTATTTTCAATATTGTATGGAAAATATTTTTATCTTTCATGGAAATACAGTTTAGGAAATAACTTACTAATAAATAAAAGTAAGCAGTTGTTCAGATTTATGAGACATTATATGATTACATAGCAATGAACTTATCCTTTCTTTTTCATCCTTTCCAATTAATAATAATTTTTTGTCAATTACCAAGATATTAATTGTCAAAGATAAGTGACATACCTATGTTAAGAAAGTATTTTTTCTTTTTTTTTTCAGCTTTAATTGAATTTATTGGTACATTTTAGGGATACAGTACAGTTACATTCATTTATACCTGAATACTCTCAAATACGCACACAAATGCACACACAACAGCAACACATTCTTAAACTGTACATTTCAATTAAAGTTACAGAGTAGGATAACTTGTTACTCCCATTTTATTACCCTGTTTATAAATGGGAGCTGTTGCTATACTCACAACAATATAAAATTTAAGTAACACATTCTTTGAATACTTTTGGCTTCTCACACTCCATTTATGATGAATCTTTGAATATTACATGAAAATGAAAAAGTCATATACCCTGAGTTTACCTGGTAACACTAATACATTAATATTTTTCTCAGGATCATAATTTTTCCAGATATATTTTGTTTGTTCTTCAATATTTATAACTCTAATCTATAGCAAAATAATCACTGACTTCACTAACACTCATCACCCACAAGCATAACATGTGACTAGGAGTTGTAGAATTTAAATACCTCCACCTTTTTCTATTTTCTGTTATGTGCATATTTATTTATTTTTCCTCTTAATCATATTTTCCACTCATTTTAATTGATTAATGGTGTTATTTTGTAAGATTTGTACCTAAATATAAAATATTTTAATCATGTCTTTTATGTTTTTGTATCAGGAATCAAACTCAGGGCCTTGTGCTTGCCAGACAGGTGCTGTGCTGCTGAGTTACATCCCTGGTCTTTATTACAACCATTTCTTGTGTAACATTTTTTTAAACTATCTTTAACATTTGCCCAAAAAGCATGTTTCATCTATATGAAAAAATGTTAACATGATGAATCATTTTAGAAAATTGATCTAGTCATTTGTAATTGTCTCTCACTTGTCCTTCCAATATTACTAAATATCAAAGAGCTACCTACCATCTTTGAAATTTTTTTGGGGAGAGAAGGTCATAGCATTTCAAAAAGCAAGGAAATGAATCATTGCAGCCTTATTCCCTTCTGGTGAGTGTTAGAGGTATTACATTTGAAAGCCTCATTAGGATAGAAATCTGGTAATTACTCACTTATTTTTCACACCTTTAATTGTCTCTTTACAAGAGATATTATAAGCAATATTTTCCAAAGCTAAAATCATCACAAAGTTTGCAAATTAATGCATGTGGTAAAATGGATGCATATTGAGGATATGCCACTCCTATGTGAAATAAATAAGTCACACATATGTAAATACTGAATAGTTTCTCTGGTGTGAATAAACTATAATAGTACATAAGATCCTAATGATATTATTGACAATGTGAAATAGGAGAAAGGGGCTAAAGGTGTAGGGAAAGTGGGAAGGGTAGGGGAAAGCTAATAAGAGGAAAAATATGAGAAAATGAAAAAATGGAAATGAAGTGTTTGTAAAGGGGGAAGGGAGGAGGGGCTGAAGGGAGGGCAGGGATGAGGGGAAAATATGAGAACCAAGACCTGTCATGTAAAAGTACAAGATTCCAATAATGACTGTAACTGTACTGTACACTTAAAATGTACCAATAAACTCAATGAGGAAAAAAATACATGTGGTAATGCAAAGATAATTCAGAAATGCCTCAACTATTAAACACATTTTCAATAGTAAAATAATTGAGAAAAATTGAAATTCAATGAGTATTCAGAAATTATAGTTGCACTGTCTTTGCTAGCTTTACATTTACAACCATCTACATTTGAAAAAGAATTACCTTATACTGAATTTTATTTTCCATGCTTAAATAGAAATATTTTTATATACCCACAAAGAGCTCATTGATAACACTTTATTTCTGAACTGGTGAACATGAGCATTTTTTACTTAGATCCCTACAATCAGTGAGATTTTCAGGAAAAATAAAAATCATAAGTTAATAACAGTCATTTATTATAAAATTAAAATTAAAATACACATAAATTTAAATAATTATTAAAATCATAAGCAAAATTTAAAATCATCTTTTAATGTTTTATTGTCACATTTTAGATATACAATGCAGTTACATTTATCCTAGAGATCTTGTACCATAACTTGGGTATTATTTTTCCCCATTCACCGAGTCTTCCTTCTCCCCTCCACCATTCCCTATTTATAATGACTTTGTTTCCATTTTTTTCCTTTTCTCTCATGTTTTCTATTCTCATTTTACCTTTCCCCTACCCCACCCATTTGCCCAATACCTTTAGACCTTTTCTTCTTATTGCAAAATATCAATTATACATTTTGACCCTAATTTACACATTCAGTTTATCACACCAGGGAAACTATAACCTTCTTGTACACAAATAACAGACTCATTGAGAGAGAAATTAGGGAAACAATCCCTTTCACAATAGCACTCAAAAAAATGAAATATCTAGGAATCAATCTAATGAAGGAGACAAAAGACCTCTACAATGAGAATCACAACACTCTGAAAAAAGAGATCAAAGAGGATATAAGAAAATGGAAAGATATCCCTTTTCCTGGGTAGGAAGAACCAATATAGTGAAAATAGCCATACCAAAATTGCTATACAGATTCAATTCAATCCTGATTGAAATTCCAACAGTATATTTCACAGAACTAGAGAAAACGATTGGAATCATTTTAATGAGAAAAACATCTACCCATTATGTCTTTAGAAAACAAAATGGCTTAGATAATAGATATCTGAATAAGAATTTTTCCATAGATATATCATCTCACTCAGTAATGCAGAACTTCTCATTTTATTTTAATTGATGTTCATAAAAACATTTTGTCCATAAAACATTAATTTATTTTGGTATTGTTCAACAATTATATTGGTTTTAGTCTGGGAAAACAATTCTTATGACACTCAAATGTCTTGTAAGTGCTGCCAATTTCTTTAAAGTATATTTGGTTATGTTGGAATTGTCTTAAATTTTTGGTGTCTATATCATATAAGACAGATAAGCATCATTTAAAAAATTTATCACAATGAAGGCAACCACTTTAAGAGACTGAATTCTGCATACTTGGACTTTGACTTAGCTTCAGCTCTCTGAATGAATTCAAGAGACCCAGGACAGGAGAGTACTCTTTCTAGGAAGTTCAACTCAGTACAACTACATCAATAAACTGATACTAGTTTTTGGTAATTCATATCCAAAATAAAACAGTAAAAAAAAAAAAACAAAAAAAAAAAACAACAACAACAAAGAACTCCTGCTTTCTCAGGGGTCTAACTGAGAAAAAATTCTTCTCTTCACTAGCACCTGAGGTGGATGCATTCAAGCTTCCAAACCATGTAGATCCCCCAATCTGTTCATTGCAATCTTTATTTTCTATAGTCACTCCAAGAGTTGTATGACCATGCAACTAAAAGATTAGAAACATCAATGTCTTCATAGCTTCTATTTATTTAGTAATACAAATCAGGAGATCAGGACCATGAGTAAACTACAGATATTTGTTGCTCCCATTGTAAAAAGTGAATAGATAACCCTTAAGATAGTACTAAGTTGAACAGGAGACTCAGTGCACAATTATAAAACAGTGAAGGATCCATGTATTCTGTCTACTTGCTTTGCTTTCAACAGGAATAAATCAGATGTCATGTCAGCTCCACTGAAAACCATTTCAAAATGGGAAGATTTATGTCTATAAGAACTTGTGAATGAGTATAGCAAATGTAACTGGTAATGAGTTGAATATGTATATAATACATTCAGTCTCTGGCAAAATATATTCTTAATTCTTGAAAATAGCTCAGTGAAACTAATTAAACTCTGGTTTTGGTGATTGCTTCAGCAGCACATATACTAAACTTTGGTTTTGTGTTAAATCAATGACTGTAATATTATTTATTTAGAAATATGGTGCATGTTCAGGAAAGAATTCAAATTCAATTTTTTATGAGAAAAGATACAGCTTCATATTTGAATTCACTGGGATCAGCTGCAATGTTATAAATGAGAGCTAAGTACTCCTCTACCCATTTTCAGGTTGTGTAACAATAATCATGTGTACAAATTCTTTCAGAGTCATAAATGCTACCTTCTTTCCCTAGGAGAGCCACTTCTTACTCTGTCACTAGCATGCTAAAGACAACAAATTATATATACATTACATTATAGCTTGATAATCACTGAAATTTTTAAAATTGAAAAAAATCAACACATTATAGTGTGGAGTTAATTAATAATAAAATGGAAGAAAAATTGGAGAATGGAAGGAGCAAAATATCTGTAGGTGTATATTTACTTGAGAATGAATTGCATTGGGAAAATAGATACAGTTGTTCAAGTAAAAAAGCTATTGGACCTAACACCTTGTGACTTACTTTTGTGTCACAAATTCTCTTACCTATTTGTAAATTGACAGCAAGGAATAAAGGCTAGAGTCAAGTAATACTCCTTCTTACAAATATAGAAAGTGGGGCATGATAAAAGAATACCCTGAACTAAGCAATTTCAATGTTTAAGGATAATAAATATTCAGGGAGCTTGAAAGTGTTTTCAAAAGAACTTCGAAAACAGAATGTTTTCAAAAACATAAATGTTTAAGGCATGCTTTCTTATTTGAAAATACTCCTTAATGAGAGTTTATATACTAGAATATTAATTATAAATGAATTTAATAAAATAGTCTATAAAATAAAGTATTGTTGTCACTTATCAGTGGTTCTCCCAAATATAAATAAAATGCGTATTCCTGGCTCTTTTAAGAAGAATGCTGCTATTTACCTGAAATAAAAATGCTATGGGAAAATATTTACAAAATAAATATAATTTTTTGATATTCATTTCATTTTTACATAAGAAGTAAAAGATGGGGCCAGGGATTTAGCTCAGCGGTTCGGTGGCCTGCCTTGCAAGTGCAAGGACCCGAGTTTGATCCCAGTACCAAAAACAAAAAGAAGTAAAAGATGAATATCTTCTTATTAAATTTAAACTTCTAAATTTTGTATTTCATCTTTGTATTATTTGTTTGTCTATTTGTAAGTACATCATTTAACATAATAAAAAAAAGACAGAGAAGTGCTATAAATGTCAAAGTCAGAAGCTTTTGGAAATCCAAAGGATGCCAGAGCTAGCAACAAATGAAAAGTCACTGAGCAAGAACTCTTCTTGCCATCTGTGAGGGACCTATTCAGAAGGCCAAGGCCCTTACATGAAATGGGTCAAACTATATAAGGGAACACAAGTAAAACACCTTTCTGGGTGTAACTTGTTATAATGGTACCAGTCGTAAAAAGCTATGATGCAGCAAATACATATGCAACATATAATGAGGAATCATGAAATCAACTCCTTGTGTTTGAGAAAGAACTCTTAAATGACAAGTTATTTTAGGACTCAATCCATTTTTTAAAAGTGGCTTCATGGCTTGGAAACTGGTCTATCTTTAGAGGAAGGGCATCTGGAACCTGCAGCAGAACCTTCCAGAGTTCATCCCTGCAGGAGGTCAGGGAGCTCAATCAGTGCCTCGCAGCCAGAAATCAGTCTGAATCTCAAGGGCCTGCTGCAGGCTTGCTGAGACTAATTAGCTTAGATCTGTGCACTGCTATCCATGATGTCTCTTGTGACAGCAGAGACATACACTGAAGGACACCCTTTACTTTTATTTTTAAAATTAGTATTATTATTTTATTTTCCTCTTATTTTTAATTTTTAACTTTTATTTTTTACTACTCTTTTCTAATTCTTCCCTTTTTCTTTCTTTTTTAAATCTTTTCTTTCTCTTTCCCATTCAATATCTCTATTATTCCCATTTTTTATTTTTTTAATTTTAATTGAGTTTATTGGTACATTTTAGATATACAGTACAGTTACATTCATTATTGGGATCCCATATTGTTCTTAATCTGATCCTCCCCTAATTTGGATTTCTTCTGTCTTTTTTTTTCTTCTCTCTTTTTTCTTCTCTTGATTGTCATTAGCTTCAAAGGAAAGTGAGTACAGTTTCTAGTTTTCCTATTGCTATTAAGCTGCTCTGTTCTTGTTTTGTTATTTCATTCTGATTTTTCTTATTGTCTTCAACAGTTTCCTAGAGTCTGCGTGATCTCCTTCTGTCCTACAGTCTCACTTCTAACCTTCCCCTATCCTTCTACCTATGTATTCTCCTTTTCCCAATTCCTTCTAAGTCACCATCCTAAAGGGTAAAATTGCTATGTTGAGGAGTTTATTCATTATAAATATTTTGGGATGGTCATTCATATGGTTAAAGGTGATAGATTCCTAACTATCAAAAATTGTCATTTTTGTAAGCTGTGATGGATGCTATTGTATCACTTTGGCTATGGTGTTGTGATTGATCTAGTCAGTTGCCTTTCCTGGTATTATGAAAATGAGAGTGTCTCCATGTCATTAGAGGCTCAAAACATAAAGACCAGCTATATCTGGAAGACTGAAGTATTAACCCAGGAATTAAATCAAGGACAGTACCAACAACAAAAATAGAAATGAGAAGACATTAAATCAAGGCAAAAAACATAGACTTACAGCTCACCAAAGGCAAACTCTGGGGAGAACAAGGTAGAAAAGTCTGACAATCAATCACCTGGAAACCCTGAATTATTAACAAAGGAAGTACAAAAACAGAAAAATGAGGCTCTAGAAAAATTCAAAACCGAACTAATTTCCCAGATATCTATAGAGATGGTAAGCTGAATGAAAAGTATGATCAGAGACTCTAGAACAGAAACAGATTAAAAAGAAAAATGGATGAGTTCAGGACCATGATAGAAGCCATGAATGCCAAGCATAGGAAAGAAATGGAAATCATGAATGCCCAATACAGGAAAATAAATGGAATCCATGAAGCAGATTCAAATAGATATCCCAGAGATTAAAAAAAAAAAAAAAACAACTCTATTGAAAGTATACAAAACAGACTGATGCAATCTGAAGACAAAATATCAGATATAGAAGACAGGATGGTGGTCAGTGACCATGAAAAGATAGATGTCTTAAAAATAGTAAAGGACCATAGTAATCAATCCAACAGCTCCTAGATGATGCAAAGAAGAATCACATAAGATTGATAGAACTCCATGAAAAAGCAGAATAAACTATGAAAACATAAAAAAATCTGTGCACAGAATTAATAACAGAAAACTTCCCAGACAGAGTGAAAGAATTTGATAAACAAATGAGAGAGGCATATAGGACTCTAACTAGCCATGATGAAAAAAATATCTATGCCTAGTTATATAATAATCAAGATCAGGGAAACCCAACAGAAGAACAAAATACTACAAGCAGTTAGAGAAAAGAAACAAATCACATGCAAAGAAAAGCCCATAAGAATGACAGCAGACTTCAATACAAACCCTCAAGTCAAAGAGAGACTAGAGTGAGGCATTTCCAGCCTAAAAAGAAAAGAACCTCCAACCTAGACTGATGTATCCTGCAAAATTATCTTCCAAAACTTCCAGAAAAATAAGATACTTCCATGACATAGAACACCTGAGAAACTTCATGAATGCCAAACCAGCACTCCAAAAAATTCCAAACAATATTCTAGACAAAGACAATGAAGGTCAAACACAATGAGGCCCAACAGAGCAAAGCCATTAGACAAGGCAAGAAATTAAAGGGATAGGGAGAAAAATTTAAAAAGGGCCAATAACAGGACAATAACATGGTAATGATAATTCAATCCATATCAGTTATAAGCATTAATGTAATGGCCTCAATTCACTAATCAAAAGAAAGAGACTGGAAGAATGGATTAAGAAGCCAAATGCAAAAATATGCTGTATATTAGAAATATACCTACTTTGAAAAGATACTCATAGACTGAAAGGAAAAGGATGGAAAACAGTACTCCATGAGACAGGAACTCAGAAAAAAGCAGGAGTAGCTATCTTATTTGGAGAAAAAGTAAATGTCAAACCAAAACTAAGTAAGAGAGACAAAGAAGGACACTACATCCTTGCAAAGGGAACAATACAACAGGAAGAGATAACAATTATAAATATATATGCACCAAATACTAATGTCCTCAACAATACAAACAAATATTAAGAGACATGAAAAACCAAATAACACTTATACAACTGTATTGGGGGACCTCAATATTGCACTGTCTCAAACAAACAGGTAATCTACACAAAAAATCAACAATGAAGTAGTAGAACTGAACCAAGCTTTTGATAAAATGGACTTAATAGATGTCTAAAGATTGTTCCACCCAAAAAATCAGAATATACATTTTTTAGCTTCACATGAGTTATTCTCCAAAATAGACTACATACTATTTCATATAACATGTTTAAGTAAGTGCAGAGGAATTGAAGTTATCTCATTCATGGTATCAGACCATAGTGCAATTAAACTGAAGATTAATAGCATCAGAAGCCACAAGAACTTCACAAACACATGGAAACTGAACAACATTCTCCTGAACAATAAATGTGTCAAAGAGGAAATCAAAGAAGAAATTAGACAGTTTTTACAAATAATTGATAAGACCCATACAACATACAGGAATCTAGGGGATATAATAAAGCAGTTTTATGAGGGAAATTCACAGCAGTGAATGCCACACTAGTTAAACTGAGCAAGCTCAAATAAACAACCTAATGATGAATCTTCAGTTCCTAGAAGAAGAAGAGCAAGACATACCCCAAGCTCATACAAGGTAGAAAAATATAAAGATCACAGCAAAATCAATGCAATGGATACTAAGAAAATGATACCAAAAATCAATGAATCAAAGAGTTGATATTTTTGAAAGAATAAATAAAATCAATAAACTCTTAGCCAACTTTATACAAAAAAGGAAAATAGTCTCAAATATTTGCAATTAGGAATTAAAAAGGTGAAGGCACAACAGATCCAGCAGAAATCCAGAGGATCATCAGTACCTACTTTGAGAATCATGTATTCTAGTAAAATGGAAAATACCAATGAAATGGACACTATCTAGGTGCATATGAATTACCAAAGTTGTATGAAGAAGATAAAAAAATTCTACACACCCCAGTTACAATCAGTGAAATTGAAAACATAATTAAAAATTTAACAAAAAGGAAAGCCCAGGTCTCGATTGCTTCACTGCTGAATTCTACAAAACATTTAGAGAAAATTATTGCCATTACTCTTTACACTTTTCAATGAAACTGAAAGGGAAGCAGTACTTCTAAATTCATTCCTGGAAGCCAGTGTTACTTTGATACCAAAACCAGGGAAAGATACAATCAAGAAACAGAACTTAAGGCCAATCTCCCTAATGAAGATAGACACAAAAATCCTCAATAAGATACTGGAAAACACAATTCAGAGGGTCATCAAGAATATCATATACTCTGACCAATTCAGATTTATTCCAGGAATGCAAGGATGGTTCAACATCAATAAATGTAATACACTATATTAACAGAGTCAAGTACAAAATCCATATGATTATCTCAATAGATACAGAAAAAGCATTCAACAAGATTAAATACCGATTCATGATAAAAACTTTGCAGAAAATTGGAATAGATGTTCTTTATCTCAACTTGATAAAGGATATCTATAAAAAAGCCAACATTCAGCATCATACTAAATAGCCAAACACTGAAAACCTTCATGCTAAAATCGGGAACAAGATAAGGATGCCCACCATCACCACTCCTTTTGAATGTAGTTCTGGAAACATTAGACACACCAATTAGACAAGATAAAGAAATTAAAGCAATAAAGGTAGGGAAGGAAGAAGTTAAACTCATTACTTGCTGACAATATGATACTCTGCATGGAAGAATGGAAAAGTACTGCCAAAAGGCTTCTAGACTTAATTGACAGATTCATTAGAGTAGCAGGATACAAGATCAACACTCAAAAATCAAGAGCCTTCTTGTACACAAATAATAGACTCACTGAGAAATAAATTAGTTAAACAATTCCTTTCACAATAACTTCCAAAAAATGAAATATCTAGTAATCAACCTGATGATAAAGCAAAGGACCTCTACATTGAGAAATAGAGCACTCTGAAAAAAAGAGATTGAAGAGGATATATGAAAATGTAAAGACATCCCTTGTTCCTGGGAAGGAAGAACAAAGTGAAAATGGCCATACTTCCAAAACTGCTATAAAGGCTCAATGCAATCCTGATTGAAATTCCAGAAGTATAATTCACAGAACTAGAGAAAACAATACAAAAATTCACTTGCAAACTAAACAGACCTAGAACAGCAGAAGCAATTCTAGACAACAGAGACATGACAGGGGGTATCATAATCCCCAATTTGAAACTATACTACAGAGCCACTGTGACAAAAACAGCATGGTAATGGTAAAAACCAGACCTGAGGATCAATGGAATAGATTAGAAGACACAGAAACAACTCCAGATGTACTCAGCTACCTCGTCTTTGACAAAGAACCCAACCATTCTTAGTGTAGGAAATATAGCCTCTTTAATAACTTGTGTTTCTAAAACTGGATTTCAAGCTGCCAAAGATTAAAACAAGAACCTTATCTTTCACCATGCACTAAACTGAAATCCAAGTGGATTAAAGATCTGAATATCAAAACAGAAAAATTAAACTTGCTGGAAGATAAGTTAGGTAGAACTCTCCAAGACATTGGCATAGGTAAGGACTTTATGAACAAATCCTCAGTAGCAAGGGAACTAGAACAAAGAATCAACAACTGGGATCGCATCTTATTAAAAGTCTTCTTCATTGCAAGAGAAACAACCAACAGAGCTAAGAGACAAACTACAGTATAGGAAAAGATATTCCTCAGACAAAGCACTATTACCCAGAATAAAAAAAGGACTCAAAAAGATCAGGCCCCCCAAATATAAAGACCCAATTGAAAAATGGACATCTGAAATGAAGAGATATTTCTCAGACAAAGAAAAACAGCAAATAAATATATGAAAAAATGTTCAACATCACTGGTTATTCTAGAGATGCAGATAAAAACAACACTGAGATTCCACCTCAGTATGAATGGATGCTATCAAGAAATCAACCATACCTAATGTTGGTATGGTTGGGGGGAGGAAGAAATCCTTCTCCATTGTTGGTAGGAGTGCAGACCAGTGCAACCACTATGGAAATCAATATGAAGATACCTCAAAGAACTAGGATTAGAGTTTACATTTGACTCAGCTATCCCTCCACTGGGTATCTTTCAACAGAATTAAAATAATCTTACCACAGTGATATATGTGCACCCACATTTATTGTGGCACAGTTTGTAATAGCTGCAACTTGGAAAGCTGAAGGGCCCAGAAATTTAAGACTCTATAAAGAAGATGTGATTTTTCTATAAAGTGGAATACTACTCAGCCATAAAGAATGAGAAACTAGTGCTATTTATAGCTAAATGGGTGCACTGTGAGGCCATATCCTTAAGTGGAATAAATAGGACAGCCGTGTAAATTCTGAATAGTTTCTCTAGTGTAAAAAACTAAAAGTGTAAGTAAGGCTCAAATTGTATAATGTGATTGCCAATGTGAAATAGGAAGGAAAGGGCTAAAGGAGTAGGGAAAATGGGAAGCATAGGGGAAAGGAAAGAAGGGAAGTAAAAAAAATGAGAAAAAAAATGGAAATAAAATCTTTGTAAATAGGGAAGGGTGGAGGTGGTAAAGGGAGGGTAGGGGTATGGCAAAAAAAAAAAAAAGAACCAAATTACATCATATAAAGGCACAAGACCCCTATGATGAATGTACCTGTACTATATACTGAAAAAGTACCAATAAACTTAATTAAAAATATCTTATGAAAATCTTGTCCCTCCATAATTTTGTGAATATTATGAATATATAGGATGAAAATCTCCTATCTTTTATGTGTGTTATCTGCTTCTAGTGTCATTTTATTGGCTTATTGAAGTAAGCTGTCCACTTTGCTTTTGGCAGCTACACACATTTGGGTTTTGTTTCAGGAAATATTAAGGCAGAAAATACAGTTACCCTCTGGTAATGTGGCCTTTAAAAACTCCCAGAGATAGAAGATATGCTCTGCAATTTTAACTATGTCTTTTCTCAGTAGTCGAGCAAACTTATAAAAATGCATATACCCAGTGATTGCCTAGGCCTATTTTTACTAATCTTTATTTAGCATATTTTCATAAATTTTTCCTGTCAAAATTTTACTTCATCTCCAAAGCCCCTAGATTTGTGTGGAAAATACTTTATTTCTCACTTAGGAAAGAATCGCATTGACATCCCATAAGGATGACTAACTGAAACTTGAATTTCATCTCTATAAACCCTGAAGGACTAAACACTTTCCTTTTTTTTTTACTAATCTTTATTTAGCATATTTTCATAAATTTTTCCTGTCAAAATTTTACTTCATCTCCAAAGCCCCTAGATTTGTGTGGAAAATACTTTATTTCTCACTTAGGAAAGAATCGCATTGACATCCCATAAGGATGACTAACTGAAACTTGAATTTCATCTCTATAAACCCTGAAGGACTAAACACTTTCCTTTTTTTTTTTCAAAAAGATTTAATTTTATTTTTTCTTTAAAAAACTGTATTCTACATAGTATGATTTGGGCAGATAAAGATGTTTACAATATCTCTGCACTAACATTAGAAATTTAAGCTCCATTACTTACAATGATTACTGTACTAAAAATAATATTTCTTCATCTCACATTATTCTTGCCTGTAGTAGATAATGGTAATATATCCTGTAATATATGATTTATTTAATTTAGATCCTGAAATTAAAATTGAACTTATTAAAGTATCAATGTAATCCTATGTTATATAATTACTTATTTGATCACTTAATGAGCTTTTCAATCCATGGAGTTCTAGGAAAATTCCATTATCTCACAACAAACTAAAAATCCCAAGCCAATTATTAGCAGCTACAAAGTGTTTAACTGATGGAATTACTACATGCTGTTTTGGACTGGGTACACAATGCAGAGTTATAATTTTTGAGAAAATTTTGAGAAACTCCTCAATGTCTTTCTTGACTGAAAGAAGCAGATATATAAGGAGAGAGTGATACTTTGAATTTAGGCTTTACATCTATCATTAAATCAAACAAGTGCATTTTCTACATTCATAATATTCATATCATAAATCAAATAGTTTTACTTACTCTTCTTTCATCCAACACTTGCTTATTATAACTGTTTCTTTTCTATTAGACTTTTTAAGTAGTTTCCAAATTCTATCATTACATTGCTAAAAAGTATGCCACAAGTGAGACTGAATTTACTTCTGCTGATGTACATTACAATTGTTATTTCCAAAAGTCATTTAAAATATTTATTCTTGTAGTGATTTGAGAATGAAGAAACATTGTATGTTTATGAGGTAAAGGCAGAATTGTTTAAAGAGAGTATTCACATCTACTTACCCCTCAATACACATAGAAAAGCTGTATATGTCAAATAATTATTTAAAAATCAAAAATCTTGTCTTACAATTTTAATTTAAATTATTTCACCTTTAAAGGAAACATAACAAAAAAGCTATCCACATAAATATTCTATTTGTTTACTTTTGCAACTGAAAAAGTACATTATGAAAGACTAAGAAACAAATTTAGTTTTTAATTTAACAGATCATTCTTTTCATTGCCTTAATTAATATCCTTGTAAAAATCAGCCTCTAAAAGGATAAATAGAAACAGTAACTATTCTATTGTATGGCAGAGATGTTTCTATTTGAATTTATATTTTATCATGTACACTTCTCTATATGAATGCATAAAAGAAAACAAAAAGAAATAAAATTGAAAGGTAAATAATAAACTTTATAAAATCAGAAGGTCACAACTGAAATATTTTGAAACATAGAAAATTGATTTGTTTTAGAAATACAGAAAAGTGTCATAAACTATTATTTAAAGAGGATAACTCCTTAATAGATAGTTATTTCACTAAAATTGACACATTAAGAGAATACAAATATATCATGTGTAATCAACTAAATTTAGTAAAGAAAAACTAATATTAATTGTAAGCCAAGATAAAAGTGATAATTTTACCAAAAAAAAATGCCACATTACAATTTTTACCTGTTTTGGGTTCCACTGAGAAGTATGGCTGTCCTTGCAGAATGCTGTATACCACCCGGGCACTGTTACCATATGTGGGATCGTCAGCATCAGTTGCTGTCACTTGGACCACTGAAGTCCCTAGGTGACAATCCAGAAACCAGCAAATGAAATGTGTCCAAAGAAAAAAGCACGGTTCCACATGCTGTTGTAGATTCTACATGACATTTATTTGTAATTTTGAATTTACTTATTTCATTAGACATGAAAAAAATGATCTCGTTTTTTTATCTCAACTTCAGAGATAATAAATAATAATACAATTGTTGAAATAGTTAAAGGCAATGAAAATATTTTAGCACAAGTGTATCATTAATAATGCATGCTAGACTGGGAAATGCTCAGAGCTGAGTGGGACTGGGAGTTTAGGGATCTCATCCATCAAGTCAGGTACCAAGTTTCCTGGAGAGCAGTCTCTGTGAGAATTAATCACTGTCCAGAGTTACCCTGAAATGTAAAAATATCTCAGATATCAAATCATCAAGACTATCTGGCTGTTGGTGTTAAAGAATGCCAGACAGAAGTTGAAATATCACTAATTGTACGAAGAATAGTTGGCCCATCTAATGGGGTATAATGTGCTTATTCTACCTTCTGGATAAGTGTCTTGTTTTTTTCTAATAATTGATTTAAAACGCAAAATATAAGATAAAAATGTTAAACTCTCCCAAAGAAGGAAACATATGGCAATTTAAAAATGGGATTGGGCTGGGGATTTAGCTCAGCAGTTCGGTGGCCTGCCTTGCAAGAGCAAGGACCCAAGTTCAATCCCTGGTACCAAAAAAATAAAATAAAAAAATAAAATAAAAATGGGATTACTAGTTGTTTTTCTATATTTCATGTCACATTGTTTTTACATTTTATTATATATTCATTTATTCAATATGGAAAGAATCTATTCTATTATTTTTATTTCCATTTGATATATAATCTTCAAAACATTAGAAATATATGTTTGTTAAGTTCATATACCTAAGCACATACTATGCCACAGTTATATTTTTTCTTCTGATACAGAGAGGAAAAGTCCCTGTCTTTATATATTCTTTAAGGTCTGTTTATTTCTAATAAATTCCTGAATATGGCATCTTGAATCTAGTATATTCTTAAATGTGTTTTATATTCCCTTTCATTTTAATTGTCTGAAACAAGTCATGAATGTTCATTTTGTTATAATAAATGCTATTTTCCACGTTATGGTTTTACCTTACCAATTCCTTTTTTTAAAAGAATTGCGTGCAAATAATGAAGTTATTGACTTTAAGCCATTGATTTTTTGGTATGGGGAATCAAACTCAGGACCTTGCTTTCGCCAGGCAGGTATAGCACCACTGAGCTATGTCCCTGGATCTAGACCTTTTTTTAATCTTTACTTTTTTTTAATTTAATGAGTTTAAGTGATTGTGCACTGTGGATGCCTGATAGAATCAAGACAGTCAATGTTTATTTTTACCTCTTTTTAAGAATTAAAATTTGGATACATTTGAAGGTTATAATAGATCATATTTAAAACTCTTCTCTATAATGCAACTTCTTTAGCTTGACAATGGTAATATGCTTAAGTATTTATTTCCACTTCATTTTAAAAGAAAATAATTTTAAAAAGCATTAAGAAAACTAAACTAAACCAATAAATATTCCGCTCGATATCTTTTTCTCTGAAATGCTGATCATTTAATTTAATGTAAATAATATATAGCATGTTATATATTTACATATAATACACATATTTGTAGGCCTATACACATATTCACAAATAAATGTAAAGTTTTCATGCTTATGCTTGCTATTGAAGAATAAACTATACTAGGGTCTTATGAGTGTATTTCAAAAACATAATTAGTTAATATTCAATTTAAAAGAACTCTGACTATTAAGCACTGAAAGCATAATATATCACTCTTGTTAGTGGCTATTGAAACTGTTTAATAAAAATTAGACACTTCATTAAACTATGACTCACTGTAAATCTACATGTTCTAAATTTAAATTTTTAAAATAATCCAATGATTTTAATCAGTGCCAGCTAAATCCTAAAGATTTGTAAAATATTTTTTTTTTCTTGGTACCGGGGATCAAACTCAGGTTATTGCACTTGCAAGGTTGGTGGCAGAATCACTGAGCTAAATCCCCGTCCCAAACTCACTTTTCAAATGTATTCTTTATATGTTTTTTTTGTTGGGCTTTTGCTCTTTGTTTTTGTTTCATTTTGTTTTGTTTTTTTGTTTTTGATAACAGAGATTGAACTCCAGCCCTTGAGCTTTGCGAGGCAGGCGGTGGAAATATTGAGCCAAATCCTCAGCTCTCTAAAATAATTTTCTAAAAATTTTAATCTGTGATTCAATCAAGTCAGTCAAACTTACATGTGTGCACAATAACCACACTGTTTGATATTAAAGTAGTATCATTGAAACTCAAAGCTATAGGCATTATTTACCTTGTAAAACAAGAAATTCATATATGTTGAATTGCATAGCTGTATTCTATGAAAGAGAGGAAAATCTTAATAGTTAATGAAGAACTCCCCAAAATACCCCTGAGAATGAGAACTATGAAGCTAAATGCAATTGCCCAGAGAAACCTGACAAACACTTTTACTCAACATTACTTCTCTTTTTTTCTACAATCTCTAAAAAATCATTGTTCCTATGACTGCTGTCATTATTAAGCAATAACAGCAAGAGGTACTTTGAAGGGTGTGCAGCTTGGAGAAAGTGTGAGTGTGCTTGTTTGGTCTTTGAAATACTTATGTATTTGCTAATTTAAGTGTCTGCCAATGGGGTTCCGAATATTTCTTGACCACAAATATTAAATCTGTTTACTTCGAGTTTGTAATTCTTTGTTATTTTATTTTATTATTATTTTGGTTTTGTTCTTGAGATCGAACTCAGAGCCTTGCACTTGTGAGGCAGGCGGCAGAACCTCTGAGCTAAATCCCTGGACCACTCTGTAATTTTGTAGCACCTATAGACATTGCACCTCAAAAATACTTCCCTCTCCCATCTTATAAGAACTGAAGTCTAAAGTCGTTAAATTATGACTCTCTAGAGAGTATTCATAATATACATCTCAGCAATTTCACTCACCGTTTTAGTAAAATCATTGGTTGAGTATATTCATAAAATGATCTTTACTTAAAACAAAACAAATCATACTGGCTAAAATAACCATGTGTTATAATACAATTTTCAGTAATATTTTAAATACACTTCCTCCTTCAATACATAAAATAATTAATAAATATGTGAATCAGTTGGCCACTATTTCAGACCCATATTTTATGATTTTTAAAAAGATTTTTCACACTTAAAATTATGTACTGGTGGAGCCGGGAGTGGTGGTGCACACCTGTAATCCCAGCACTCAGGAGGCTGAGGCAGGAGGATCACTGTGAGTTTGAGATCAGCCCCGGCTACATAGTGAGTTCCAGGTCAGTCTCAACTACATAGTGAGACCCTGTCTCAACCCCCTCCCAAGTTCCAGGTCAGTCTCAACTACATAGTGAGACCCTGTCTCAACCCCCTCCCCCCAAAATATTATATATTGGCTGAAAAGAATTCCAGAAGTACATAAGTACATGGAATTTCAACCAGAATTTTTATTATTTGCTATAAAGTACATATTAGAAGTGCTTTATTTGCCATTGTTTTAGCAGTGGGGAAATTCCAAATGCCATTAAGTAAAACTGCCTCCCTTACAGCTTATACATCTCCAATTAAATATTGCTTTAGCATTATTATAAACTCACTATTCAATGTTCCATTGGAGAAATTACAAAAAGATCAGTGGTAGCATTTGATAGATACATAGGGGTCAAAGCACTCTTACTATAAAGAGAACAGCCAGTTCAGATGTGGGCTTGGCTGGCCACTGACAGCATTCTTGAGGCATGGATGACAGACTGATATTTAGATCAGTAAATCATTACAGTAGCACTATAGAAAGAAGCATTAAAAACCATCACCAGGCTGTGTGTGGAAGGACTTTATTTTTTAACTACTGAGACAGAAGTGTAATCACATATTTAAAATAAATAAATATTAAACAGAGTAAAATGTAAGATCTAAGTAATTTCTTAAAGATATAGAGATAATTATGTAAAAGAAAAAATCCAGAAAGCAAAAATCATTTCTTAATTTCCTATACAAATGAAATGAAGTATTGAATGAATGAGCTATGGCTAACTTATCTCAAATTTTCCCTACATCCTCACAATTGCCCTGCATATAAGAATATTTTTTTTTCCACTGTATTTGCTGCCAGTTTGCTTTTAAATCCAAGCCACTGAAAGTCTAATACTCACTGCAAATGCAGCACACTTTTTACTTACCCACAGGAGACATTTCAGGAACTCCTGCCGTGTACGGACCATCCAAAAATTTGGGTTCGTTGTCATTGATATCCTGAATTTTGATGACAAATTCTGACTCGGGTTCTACCGGTTTGTTGGTGAGCCTGTCCAGTGCTTGAGCTCGGAGCGTGTAGTAGGCCTGCTCCTCGCGATCCAGTCTTTTGGTAGCATGAATGTCTCCCGTATTCTCATCAATAATGAAAATGGAACTTGCCCCTTCGCCTGACAAGATGTATTTGATGGAACCATCTCCTTTATCAACATCAGAGTGAAGCTGGTGAAAAATTCATGTGAGATGAGATTAACTTACGAGAGAGGCAGTGATATGAAGATATGTAAAAATAATTCTCATGTCAGGCACTGAGACATGGAATGTTATTGTTTTTGGAAAGATAAGCTGAATTCTTATTGAGCACACCAGAAAGACTATTTAGAATGTGGCACCTTACACTTACGAGCAAGACAATTTCATTTCTTCCCATAAAAACATTCATGTCCGGTGGTATTTTTATATTCTTTCCAAAATAAGGAGCTTGTAGTGTTAAATTTGATGCGGCCTGAGCTAATTTAAGTCACATCTCTTCATTGAACACAACAGACATTCAGTAAACATGTATAATAGCTTTACTGGATTTTTTTCCAAACAAAGAAATTTTCTACACTACATTATTAAAATTTAGTTCTATTATACTATTTAATATGTTCAGCAATCCTCCCATTCTTGTGGGTTCTCTTCTGTCTGTCCTTCCCACCCTACCCTACCCCTGAAACTCTTTTCCATGATTAAACCATATAGATAAAAGTCTGGTTACTAACTCTATCTCCAATCCTGCTCTGTATTTTGAAATTTGAAGCTGAAAAAAATATCTAAAGTCGAAATTTTAAAGCAATACGTGCATAGAGACTTCAACTAAAACCTTTCCTGAAATACCAAGAACTGCATTAGATTTGCATGATTAACCCCAGCATGAGCAGCAGGGGCAGTACCTACTTATTTGCATTTCATATCTGGAACTGTCCCCACTGTATGTCAGAACATTATGTTGAACAGTGGAACCTCAGGAAACTCAGAAATAATTACACATTTTCCTGAACTTTGTAACCTGAGAAATACACTGCTCAATCTGTCATTTCAACAATCTTCCATCTCTTTTAACTGCCATCGTTCTGGACTTCGGTTAATATGAATTTAAAAACCCAATTTACCAAATAACAAGGCTTTGCACTGCCCTACAGGACTACATTTGCATTTCTCAAAAGACAAAGTGCTAAAAATATAAAATATGGAAAACCACTTAGGAACTGAGTGGGCCCAGTGCATGTACCGCACTCCCCATAACTGTGGAGGATCCGGCTTCTTGCACCAGGGATTTCTAAGTGATTATCCCCTGCTCGCTAATGGCTGTGTTTATACTCTGCTTCATGGTACTTAAATAACTGATTTATCCTTTGTAGTTTTTAGTCAGGATTAAGTAACACAAGAAAATGACTTTCTGACACAGTTATAATTTAAATGTTTTAAGGGTGAAATTATCTCATGGATCACTGTGCCACATGTTCATCCCACATGTGGGGAAGATGTGAATTACTTAAGACTGAATTACTCCATTTTCTCAAGTCATTCTCAGGATTACATATAGATAGATAGATAGATAGATAGATAGATAGATAGATAGATCAATAGATAGATAGACAGATAGATAGATAGATCTACCCTCATTTAAGAAGGAAGAAATGAAAGAATTATTGTTTGAATTATTGAAAACCTTGATGTTAAATGCTATTCTTAACATCCTCTTTATAGTATCTCATTAATATTCAATACTGTCCCTATTCATCCTACTAGCAGGTGAAGAAACTAAAGTAAAGCTAAGTCCCCCCCTCTAGCTGTTTGGTGATCTGGATAATGAAAACTACCTGGTTGCCAGGAGATCCAAGGCCCCAGCCCCTACAATGCAAAATTGTGTTTGGGACAGAATCGGCTGTCCTGTGTGATAGGGGAACCAGACACTTTGCATCATTTGCAGAAGTTTAAAGATGCTCAGTGTTTTGGGCTGGTTTCCGTTAGTGCCTTTTATGGCTTCTCAGAAGAGTCTTCTCTTGCCATTACATAAGAAACTCTATTAAATTCAGCAAAATTTTTATGTACTGAGATAAATGTAGGAAACAGATGAAAATAAGTTTTTAGACTGCTTCCAAAATCTCCCTCAAGTAATTTTACAATCCTTATCCTGCCCTTATCTGCACTACCTCTGTGGTGGCATCAGTGGG
Organism: Fukomys damarensis; assembly: GCF_012274545.1. Classification (NCBI taxonomy): domain Eukaryota; kingdom Metazoa; phylum Chordata; class Mammalia; order Rodentia; family Bathyergidae; genus Fukomys; species Fukomys damarensis. Next base: position 20,157,388 of record NW_022900942.1, read on the forward strand.
GACATGTCCATAAGACTCCTGACAACAACGGTAGGAAAAGTCAGGGTATGCAGATAGCCATAAGAACTATTAGTAATTGTATGGGTCGGGCCTTCCATTAAGGTTTTCTACCTCTCCAAGTCATAAAGAAGACCTAATTTATAAATCTGTCCTTGTGATTTCAATAAATAATCTCTGTCAACTGATTATTTGTTTGCATGACATGTTTATACAAGGTCTTTGAACTAGCTAAGGGATGGAGAGAGAATAAATTTCTTCTCAATATAAAGCACACATCAAATCCAGTCTGTGAACTTCAACCTAAGCTCAGGTGTTGTAGTTGTACATTATGGTGTTGTTGACTGTTCTTCATTACAGACAAAATAAGACTTTAAAAGTACAGTATTCATAATTCTTTTTTCTCTAATCATTCAGAGGCTGCATTGCTTCTCTTTTACTACCCCCACAACATACACACAAACCACCACCAGCTCTTTTATAAGGAGCACTGAATTTTTCCACCCTCCCCATCTCGGACAATTTTCTCCCAACTGGTACCATCACCAAGCTTGTGATTACTGCCCAAACTCACGAACAGAAGATTGCTTGTAATATAGACTCTGTGTTCGCACAAGGTTAGCATAAGCGTCTATGCTTAAAGGTGATGACCAACTTTGAAATGCTAAGGTAGGTACATAATTATCAGATGCTTTCAGACATTTAATCTGTGATATTAGATTCATTATACTAATCTCAATAGGGAGAGTGAAACCCAGGTTGTTAGTGAAAAGCTCGACTCTCTTCATAGGGAAAAGAAGGTTCAAGCATAGAAGAAAAATGTTACAAGTGTAGAAATAACAAATTACTTTTTTGATTTTTTTTTTTTTTTTTTTTTTTTTTTTTTTTTTTTTTTTTTTTTTTGTTTGGTACTGGGGATCTAACTTGGGTTCTTGCGCTTGCAAGGCAGGTGGCAGCACCACTGAGCTAAATCCCCAGCCCTAAAAAATTATATTCTCAATATAGTGATATACATCTCAATGGATATCTCAATGTAGTGATACACATGCCACTACAGGCAGACACATACTTGCATACCTTTGTGATGAACTGAGAGCTAAAAACAGGGCTGAGAACGATGATTCTTCATTATAAAAATTTAGGCTCTTTAAAAAAATAGTGTTCCATAATGCAGTAAATGAATGAGAAAGCAAATGAAAAACACAACAAAAACAAGTATTTACACTCTGTTTCAAGAAGAGTAGAACTCATAGTGTGTCTAGTTCACTTGCAAATATCCATTTTAAGATCATCCTGAAATGAGACTGAATAACCAACAAATGAAATACCTCAATTCATCAATCATCATGTAAAACTCCTCATTCCAAATTCTTGTTTAAATTATCCCTTATTACTGCCAATAAATATTTATATTACATTAGAAGACTTTTCTTTCAAGTAAAGAAAACAGTATCCTAGGTTGAGGGAATACCAAATTATTATGTGAATCCTGTCTTTAATGTTAGCATGGTGTATACTGAAAGGTAAGATATATCAAAGTGGGGTGAACTCATAAGCTATACAGGCCAAGAAAGCACAGGACCATTTACTAGTACAATAAAATATATTTCTTAATAATCCATTATGGTTCTATCAGCTCAAGCTTGACAGAGCACCCTGCCTCAGTTTCTCTAGCATATCCAGCCTTTTGTTTTCTTTTCATTGTCTCTGAACTGAAATTGTAGTTTAAAATCATAAAACTTTTCACTTGGCCTATTATAAAAGTTTTCAAATATTCCCCCATTTAAAAAGTTCATATTATCGAAGCTGTCATCATACTTGCCATAAAATATTTCCTTGAAAAATACAGTAAATTACATGACACCCTTCCTTAGCTATGCTCTGTAAACTTCAAGAGTGTCTTTACCAATGTGTGCTAAAGCATGACACTAAAATGGGACAGCATGTCACATATGCACACGGTTGGATCCTGAGGATTTCTGGGATAGATCAGCACACGATTCTAGCATGGCACTACCCATGTGTCAAGCAGTGCAGCTGCCCACTTCAGGGAACATCTGTTAAAATTCTTATGGTCACTGGGCATGGTGGCGCAAGCCTGTAATCCCACCACGTAGGGGACTGAGGCAGAGGAATCATCCCAAATTGAAGACAAGCCTAGGCTACCTAGTGAGTTCAAGATTACCCTGAGTTACATAAAGAGACGCTGTGTAAAAAACAAAAAACCTAAAACAAAGTAAGATGCTTATGATCGTTTAGAAATGTGCAAAGCATTTCTTCTCTAAAAAAATACCTTACTGATTTTAGCTCATTTCCAAGCAAATGGAATATTTATGTGGCCAATGAATCTCATTCTTTGCTATATTCGTCATGATGCTTAGACAAATATATTAATTATTCCCCATGATCTCTGAATCGAGCATGGGCCTCAATCTGGGTGTGTACTCTCCCACTAGTCTCCCTCTCCACCGCTTCTCACAGAACATTCTTTGTTCTAACATGCTGCACTAGTCCCACTGTCTGAGCACAGCATGTCCATTCTGTTCGACACCTCTCTTCCATTGTCCTGCCCACCCACTCATTTCCAGTTCAGCTAAATGCAACTTCCTTTTTTGCTGAAGCCTTACAATCCTCCATTTTCTTCATAGATTGCTTGGAGTTCCTATGAAATAATTCATTTAATTATGTTTATATTGAAAGTCTACCTTAATTGTTTCCTATCAAATTTCCTCTCTAATTTAGAAACTCCTTAAGAACTTGGGTCTTTTTATGATCATATTGCACATTCCCAATAAATAGTTTATTGGTATTAAATGTGGTCAATTTATAATCCACTTTGTAAGATGTAGTATTTGTTTTATTCCAATTTGTATCCTCTTAAATTTTAATAACACAAGGGAAAACAAAGGAAAGCAAAAGAAAGTAATTATAAAACATTCTGCACCTCTGCATTTTTCTCCCTAATTCTCTGAGCCACATAAATGGAGCTGAGTCAGAACCTGCACGTTGTACAAGGTTCGTTCATAGGAACATGAGGCAGGTTGTGCTGTGCTTTCACTTTTACATGTTTGGGTTTCCAGAAGACAATGCTCTCAGAGAGACAAATCTATTTTATTGTTCCTGTTTCTCCAGCTCTTATATAATAAGGCACAGTCATGGGCACACACATACACACAACATACAATGGAGTACAAAGATGTTTGAAAGACGCTGGCATGTTCTTGGATGTCAGGATTCCCATTCTTTTCATTAATTTTGTATCCACTATTTATTTTATAATATAAGATTGTAAAGCCAAAATAAGAAACATGGCAATGCACTGCAGTTATCTTTATTTTTTGTGTCTTTAGCCAGAAATGGATTGATGTTATCTCGATCTTGTCTACTACTATTAACCTATGCTTAAAGAAACCTGACAAGAACTATTCATTTGTTTAATGCAGAGAAGTAAAAGTAAATCAATCCAAGATATGGCTCGACTTTACTTTCCTCTCTAGCCTTCTTAAACTCTGTATAATTTGATATCTCTGATGGTCTTGTCTTTACTTTCCATACTCTTAGCCCCTCCACCATAGAATGGAGATAAATATATGTGCATTTGGATTTCATTGTACAACTGTGACCATGATTCATATACAGTTGAAAATGATTCACAAAGTAAGCTATACTTATACCACATTGCACTTTTTAATGTTTGTAACTTTGAAAAACACACTATTTTTTTATGGCACAAAAAGGCATATCTAGACATAAGATGAAAAGAGATAATATTTCTTGTGCAAATTTTGTGAGACAATAAAACTAAATTAATCTATAGCCTCTGTCATACTCACTGACCTATGTATAATGAATTGGGCAATAATTATAATTTTGTTTTTTTTTCCTTTCAATAAGCATTGTAATAAGACAAATGTAAAAATGCATAATGTCAATATAAATTTATACTGCTGTTGCCCCTGTGTACAAAAATGTAGTAATAACAGCACTATAAAAAGTATTGTTTTGAACAGCAAATTAGTCGATCTGAGAACTTTAATATTAAATATTAGCAAGGGCATCTAAAATGAATGATATATCACTGATTTATTTAATTTTGATTGCTGAATTTTAAAGATAAAAAGTATGTTCCACATTTTTAAAACCCAGTTGACTAATTTTTATTAAACTTTTACAAGTTTATAATGATAAATATAAAGGATGAATTTAAACAATTCTTGGCAGAAACAAAAGTATTTAAATATACACAGTACACAACACAGTTTCTATTCTCATTATGCATTTTTAATAAATAATTTCCACATGCCTTTAGATACCTTGTAATTATCAAGATGCTGAAGAAATATTGCAGATGAAAACAATTGTGTGAGTCAATTCTTTCTGGTTGAAGTATTCCTAATTTATAATTATGATTGTGGTCCAGGATAATAGAGCACAATTTACTTGTGAAGCTAATTTGATGAAGATGTGAGGTCTCAGAAATTTAGATATTAATTAGTATACAGAGCAACAAATAAATAATATATAATTCAGGAAGACCATAGGTAATATTAAAAGTGCCAAGAAAATATTATTTTTAACGAACAATAAATATAAAGAAAGGACAACTCAGTTGTTTTAATTATTAGAATAAGGCAATTCAACTCTCACAAATGTTCAAACTGAGGTCTCTACTCTTTTACTTAGTAGCAGAATGAAACAATTCTGAGGTCAATGCAAAGGACCGTAGCTATGGCTATTGAATCTCCAGTCTGCTTCTATGATGCTGTCCTCACTACTCCAAAATCTCAGTTTAATCATCAGTTATGGATCCATATCTATAAATGTACACTTGGGCTTAAATGTTAAAGTGAAGGCAAAATGAAATAATGCCTTTGGAACTACTTTTGGAAAATGAAACTTTATATCCATATTTATAAGCGTACATACAATGTTGCAATAGAAGTATCTGCCTGCCTGGGAGAACTTGCTTTTCTTTGAAAAGGTTGCACAGCTGTGCCTGGGGTATGGTTTCTCAGATCTTCTCTAAGAGAACAAGAGAGTAACTCAGTAAGGCATTCTTCCATCCATCTCCTGAAGAAAATTCCACACCATGAATCTCACTCAACCCTTGATTCCTGTTTACAGGCCAGATGTAAAACACTTACCTCACTTGGAAAATATGCATAGACTCAAATTTTTAATGATTAAAACTGGAGCTGGAACCCTTATCTTTCCTCAGTATCATGGTGGGCACTTCGTATTCTCGTATGTTGGACCTCATAGAAAAGATGATACCTGGATCACTTATAAACTCCAAGAAGTGGGCTAGAAGCAGTTAAAACAAAGTCCCTGAAAAACCTAAGCTTTCTTTCTCAGAAGCTTCATTTTAAAATAGAGCTGTTTGATCAAAAAATGTTCATAACTGAATTACATGGCATCAGTGGGAAAAAAATGTAGTCTAAGAACCTTGTCTATTTTTCCAGGTCAAGATAGAAATTGAAATTGAAACACATGACTTGTCAACTCTTTACAGTAATTTCACAAAATGTAATGTGGCAATCCCAAAACTAATAATGAAAACAATGGAGATTATTTTTTAATCTCATAAATAATTAAGAGGACACAACAGAGTGGGTTCTGTGTGTATAGAAAGAAAAGAAGCGTGCAAAAAATTATCCAGCCATGATAGAAATTTGGCTTCTCCTCACATATTATTGAGGAGCTCTGAGCCTGCAGATAAAGCCTTATTAGAATATTCTCTTTGAAAATATCTCGGAAGTAATCTTCTAACGCTCTTTACCCATTCTAACTTCAAGGGAGAGAGACTACAAAATACTTTTCACAATCCAGGCAGGCTGAGATCCATCTCTAGAGATCACGTGGAGGTCTGGCACAGATGTTTTTTTTACCTGGCATTTTGGAGAAGGCATGCACATACATGTTGCAGAAAGCAGCAGCAGAATGTGCTGGCAATATACTCTCTGAACTTTTTTGAATTGAGTTGCTTTGTGTTTTAAGAACAACAACCAAAAAAGCCCAATAATAATCAATGCAACAAAAATATAACTTCAAAGTTTACGTTTGGGGAAGAAACCTCAACACTTGCATGATGCAAAGAGTGAATTCTGTGGGGTAATATGTTCAGTTCCAATGAAAGGGTGGTGCTAATATATGGTGAATGCTCAAATAAAAATATTTATTATAGTAAAAGACACATAGCCTGTTAGAATCCCTTAAAGTTAGCTCCCTACCTCTGTATCAAACACACTTATCTCGTACTGTTATGGTTGCCGCTTTCTGAAGCAGTTCTGGAAGCCCTTTTCCATGAATGTCTTCACCCGGCATAAGCAAAAATACAGTGAATGTTAGTGCCAAGTGCCATGCAATGAAAAGGGAGTCTCATAGAAATATTACAGCGTGTCCGCATTCACCTTATTCACGGGATTCAACACTGTATGAATTTTGATTCTTCCTCAAGGCCAAAATAATCATAGAAGGTAAATCTTTTGAATTGATTCAGACATCGAGACAGACATAACAGCACTCCTAAAGACATTAACAAAATAGGACTTTCAGAAGTGTTTCAGAAAATTGCAAGAATGACAAAATAAGTGTGTTTAAAGTGAGGGGGCATATTTTGAGAGATTAATGGTAATAATATATTTTACCATAATAAATTTTTTAAAAATCTAAACATTCACCATATTTTCTGGTCACACTTTATGCAAGGATAATGTGTATTCAATGTAACCAAATGGAGGCCAGTGTGTAGACAATGTCATAAATGAACAGAATTTGAGAGATGACAAAGAATCAGGTTGAAATAAGTAAAGAGTCAAGGCCAAGAAGAAGATAGGGAGTGAGTGACTTGGCCATGCAACATTGAAACTCACAATCAAATCTGGATAAAAAGCACATAAAGACTTTCCCTACTTCGGACAGAGGCCTCCAAAAGAAGAGACACATCTAAGTTGTCTTGTTAAACTCCTTCAACTGCTCACTACTACTCCAACCCAAAAACACAGGTTTTTATTCTAAGAATATACTAGATAACACCCACAGCAATGCCCAGCTCCAAGTCTGTTACCTGAACAGTACTGTACACACACTGGCTCACTCAAAAAGGGATAAATGGAGAGGCATGTGCCCATCTGTAAGTGTGTGTGCGGTGCAGGCTCCTTGAGAGCTTAATGACTGAAAGCAACATTTCTGCAACTTGCTGAGAGACAGAACAATCAAAAGAAGCAGCAGCTGAAGCAGATGCTGCAAGAGGGCAAAATCCGCAGTGGTTATAATCCCAGATAGGTAACTGCTCTTTCTCTTACTGGAAACCTGATACACTTATTTTCTTTTACTTGCTTTGAAAAGTTTTGTTGCAGAGAAATCTAACACTGTGAGTCAACCAATCACAAGCGGTTTTCATTTACAAAGAGAAGGAAGCAAAGTTGCCCTAGTTCAATAAACCCAGTGACCCAGCCTGCACTCACCCCTCTTTATTTCTGCCCTCTACAAGGAATGCTCAAGTGGCATATTAGTAGGATGCTTAGATATCACAGAATACAACATAGACCAATCAGAATACATCTCCATAAGCCAAGCTTTAATATTTTATTTTATTTTTTGTAGAACGCTCTCTGTGTCAACCTATTGTATACTCCAGTTAAGAACTACTGGTTTAAAACGAAGGAGGAGGAAGAGGACTGGGGGAGAAGAGGGAGGGAGAAAGAAAGAAGAAGAAGAAGATAAGAAGAAGAAGGAGGAGGAGGAGGAGGAGAAGAAGAGGAAGAAGAAGAAGAAGAAGAAGAAGAAGAAGAAGAAGAAGAAGAAGAAGAAGAAGAAGAAGAAGAAGAAGAAGAAGAAGAAGAAGAAGAAGGGGAGGAGGAGGAGGAGGAGGCGGAGGAGGAGGAGCAGAAAAAACAGGATAACTTAGGAAAATATTTTTCCATTGTACTGATAGTATAATTTTGAAAAAGATTATATATATATACAAATATGTCTGCAGACTTTTGATAGTAATTTGCTTAAAATGTCAGATCTTTAAAATCATGCCTCAAAAATCTTCTCTGGGATAATTTTAATAAACACCAAGCTTTCCTAAATAAAAAATAAACCTGGCTTCTATATCAGGACCCTCTGTGGGATATGGAATTTTCTCCTGCAAAATACTGAGTGTATCAGGGCTAATAAGAGCAGACTCCAGTTCTGGTGACCCAGCAAGACAAAGGACATATTTTCTCCTCAAAGCGAAACTCATGGAGAACTGAATGAGTACAGATTCTTTCCTAAGCCCTCAAGGCCTCCATCCATGCAATCATATTGACCTCAATTTCTTCCCTTTCTACACATTAGCAATTTTGATCATCGTGTATAACACCCGGAGGTTAAAATTTTTCATAAGCCAGTGTAATAAACACATTAAAGCAATGGGAAGAAAAAGGGAGAAAGCAAGTGGGGTAGAAGAAGCAGACAACACCCACCATAGAAATAGTCAATAGTTTCACATGTACGTAGGGCAGCTTCAGAAAGGTGCTATTCTACAGACTCTGGGAAGACATTGTGCATTTTCCTGGGAGAGACTGGTGATGAGTACTCTGTCTTTGTACACAGGCTTTTTTGATATTAACAGAACCTGACCAGTATCACGTAGAGCGAGGAGATGACATCTGAGAGTAAAGGAGCAGGCTGACAGAGAATGGATGACATCTTAGCTTAAGATTTTGTGCCAACTCTGTTTAGCTTTCACATTCATGAATTTCTTTCTGATTTTTAAAATTGAATTAATACATTTTTATATTTCCTAAAAGCCACCTTTAATTTATGATAGGACACTCCACCTGTACCTTCTATATGCATATCCACTGTTAGAGCTCTATTCTGCTATCCATTAATCAAAATAATCCAAATAATCCAAATAAAAGATAAATAAATGAAGCCTTTTAGTATCCTGAATACAATCACTGAAGAGACTCAGAATTACTTTGAAACTGATTCATGTTTGTGTTACATAACATGACATAGACGAAGCGAACAGGGGCTAGATCAAGTGTCTTCAGGGTGTCTATTGTCGCACAAGGTGAGGCTTTCAGTACCTAAACACAGAGGAACTGCAATCATCTTTCCAGACAATGAATATGCACTCAGCACCTCAAGTATATTGTAGTTTCCAGGAACTGCACAAAATAGTGGTGGGAGCTAAGATCTAGCTATATGGTATTGATGTAATTTAAAATAATTTCAAAAATTATAATATAAAATTTTTGTAATTATGCAAGTGAAGGGAAATTAGCACAAGAATACATCAGACTACCCTATCCTCGGATAATTCCAAAAATGTATTTTTATGATATTTTCTATTCTTTTAAAATGTGTATTTAGTAATGGCTAGGAAAGAAATGTATTAAAGCATTTATTTCAGGGCATTTGGAAATGAGTATCTGTGTTTGCTTTTGTATACCAGTCTGCAATTTGGTTTAGATAATTCAACAGAAGAAATTAGATTTTGATTTAAAATATTATATCAAGAACCTACATAAAACATCTTTAAAGGGTATGTCAATATAATACGTTACCTGAACATACAGTGTTAGGGCAAGTACACATATTTGAAAGGGCATATTATGAATGGTAGGTACTTATAAATTATATGGTATCGTGTGCATAAATCTAATTAGGATCACTTACAAATGTAACTTAGAAGACCCACTTACATTTTCTAAGATTTACAATGTTACACGTTTTCTCCATATTTCATCCTGTCACATCATAGATACACTGTTTACATGAGTTACTCTACTTCAGTTGTAACGACCCCAAACTCCTTGTATCCAAGACGACAGTAATTTCCTGGTGGGGATCTGATACCGAGGGTATTCTGTCCAGCATTGGTCAATCGTGTAGTCAGTTTAATACAGGGGAACTTTCCTCGAGGATATGATGCTTCCACCCCCATTGTAAATGATGCTTCCATTAACTAAAATATTGTAAAATCCTAAAATATCCTAAAATCCTAAAATATCCTAAATAACCACTAGACTTGGAAATAGTGACAGTTGAATAAGCTTTTTTACTTCATATGATTTTAAAATATCGTATATGTACATGACTGCTTGTAGTTTTATATCAAATATAAAAAAAATATGAGTACTCATTGTTACTGGTCCACCTTGAACTGTGATACTATGCAAAATGAGACCATATTGATAATGCTAAAATCATCACAGAAAAATTTCCTTTACATCTGACTCATCCCTTTCCACTTAAAGAATGTGGTTCCTTTATTCCGTTCTTAACCTTATCCTTCTTTGAGATTTATAATTTCAACCTTCATCCAATCTGCTTCGCATATTGCCTTATATCCTTTTTATTCAAATAACCAATGGAAACAGCTAATAATTACAGCGTGTAATTATGTGTTATGCCCTGCAGTGAAATGGCCTCGACTTCTTTCAGCAAACATCTGTGGTAGACATTCTGCTCTAATTGAATACATAAGGAAATAATGAGTTAAGTAGATTAGTGCTGTTGGCCGAATGTATACAATAATTTCCCAGGATCAAATTTAGGTATTTCCAACAAGAAATCCTGTTCTTACCTGCTGTTGTACCCTATCCTGCCCATTACCCCTCTTACGCTGTCTCTGCAAAGAAAGCTCTGGAGGAGCTTAGATTTTTGTTTCTCCATGTCGGGGGGCGGGGAGCTCAACCATCAGTAAGGCAAAACACAAATAAAGCTACAGAATTTTTAGATTTTTTTCTGGTCCCTCCCTCTTAAGATCTCCATTCACAATTAGTTGTCAATCACTAATGTTCCAAATCTATATTCCACCAACTCCATCTCGGTCTCCACTTTGTCCAGTACTACCCAGAGTGGGGATTTCTTTGTTTCCAACATAGATTAACAGGATAGCAATATATACTTTACCACAAACACCTTTGTAGATCTTTAGCTAGTTTTCCATTTTTAATATCTCTTACACACGGTACTTTATGATTTTCATACACATTTATTACAACGAAATGATCTCCTCTCCATTTCAAAAATCATAGGTGCCTCCTTTAACTGTCCACATCAAAATTCAGTTTAGCATTCAAGGTGTTCAGTGGTATGACCTCACTGATAATAATGTGCATCATAACATTATATATTATCATAAAAGGAAAAATACTGTTGTGATTTTAAAACATCATTTACAGAAATAGGCATCATGATTTCTGAGGATAAAATGTGATTAAGATACACAAATTAAAGTTGATAGCAAGTACTAAATTTTGGTTCTTATCTACTACTTCCTACCCTCAGTTCTTTCCTATTGTTCTCTATTACCTATACATTTTTGCCCTGAGAATCCAACAGACTCTGCAAAGCAAAAACATATTGTCTAGAAGTTTCAAAACAATCAAATCCATACATTTCACATCATAATTATGCTATTTTATATTTACTCTAAAATGAATATCGACAAACAAAAGTGTCTGGGACACATGAAGCAGTAACTGTTGTATGCTGCACAAGAGATAACATGTCAATGGGCTCAATAAATACTAGCATTTCGTTTAGTACTGAGACTTCATGGTTTTTTCCTAGAGCATATTTTCAGATTATCTTATCTTCTCCACAAAAATCAACTCTGTGTTGCAGACACAGAGGATGACAACACACACTGGTGATTGGCTTGGTGTGAAGTGACATTGTAAGCAGTTTAGTGTCACCACCATTCACAATCTTACCTCATTGTTGAGCTCCAGACTAAACACTATGGTAATAAGATTGTTTTTCTTGTTTTTTCATGCAGTGATAAATATTTACATTAATAAATGTTTCCTAAACTTTGTGGGATATAGAGGTGAGATACCTACACATAAATGTTTAATTTATAAAGAATGCTTACAAAATCTTTTGATACGTAAAAAGGAGAGAGTAAGAGAGAAAAAATCAGTAGAGCAGCTGGATGCTCTGTGGGGAAAGGGGTAAAGGAAAATAAATTAACTCTCTAAAGCATGTTATCAGAGGTGGACTAAGCAAGGGTAACATGCCAAATGGTGATTTGCTAAAGTCATGGTCTACTGCACTCCCTGCTGCCACACTTACATCTAAAAAAGCTTTTACAATATTACAAAAATGCTAGATGTGATTGTGTTTTGATGGAAGTTGGCCGAGAGATAAGTGTGATGAGATAAAACAGAATCTGTTTGTATGGATGAGAGGCTTTGGGCACTGGGCAGTAGTGGACACAGTGAAGAGCATTTGCTACTCTGTATCTAGAGGGCATAGAGCTTAGGGTGACACTCTGGGGCCAGGTAGGAAAAATCTGAAAACCTACTGTAGAATGCAATATTACTCATACACATACTGACGCAGAATATTCACACATGATTCTATTGCATAGCTCTATGTGCGTCATTCTATCTGCATTAAAAAAAAAAACTAAATTGGAAGATGTGTAGTAAAAATCTCACTCCAATGGTTGCAAAATGTCTGCTCTTTAAGCAAGATTCTCTGAGGAGGATGACAGAGGAGCTTTTCCAAGGTTCACAAGACACGGTCCTCCCTTGCACCCACAGAGGACGCATCAGTTAATTTATCTGAAGTATCAAAATTCTAATACTTCCCCAGCCTCTTTTCTTGTTCTTCCTTCCAAATTCTTTAGATGTCTACTATATATTCTGCACCTCTTGAGAAAAGACTGGCTGCAGGAGCTGTTGAGAAGTTCTAGGGAGTGCAGTTTGAACTTCTTAGTGCCAATTTATAATGCACAGAAGGCAAGTCTTGGGGCACTGAAGAAATATATTTAACAGTCCATTACAAAACATATACCTAAACTAGATTTCAAAATTTAACATCTGAGTGTAGTATAAACAAATTACAATCCTTAGAAGAGAAAGCTGATTGTATCACATGCCATTAAACTAAAAGCCAGATGCAGCAATTTAAAAGAATTCCAAATAAAAAAACAGATGAAGAATTAGGACAATTGGAGAATACATGCGATTTCTAAAACAGAAAGAAACCTGGTGTGGTGGTGCACCCCTGTAATCCCAGCACTTGGGAGGCTGAGGCGGGAGGATTACTATGAGTTCAAGACCAGCCTGGGCTACATAGTGAGTTCCAGGCCAGTCTCAACTACATAGTGAGACCCTGTCTCAAAAAACCAAAACAAAACAAAACAAAAAATAAAATAGAAATAATATGAAACTGTCAAGTTATGGTGTTTAACCAATAGTTCTATCATATTCTAAACAAGTTATAAAACTAGTGACATGAGTTACTGGATAGATTCCCAGAGTAAACACTAAACAATACACACATACTTTATTTAAAATATGTCTTTTAAGAATTAAGACTTTTTTTTAATATCTGTATAGCACAGAAAACAGGTTTTGATATTCCCCTCCGTACTGTAACATTACTGGGCAGGTACATGCAGTGAGAAGCCACTGGATGCTTGGCATCAGGACAAGTAGAGTAACCCCAGTAGAATTTAGAACATGGTCTATAATGGCAATGCTTTTGATTTGACCTTTATTTTCTCAAAGAGAAAGGTAAACTAGATACAATGTTTGTATCCTCAAACTTGAGTTTTCCGAAGGGTCGAGTGATGTTCCGTAAAAGAACATGGCTCACCAACCAACATAATACTAATGGGCAGTTTTCCTAAAATTTGCACTATTTGATTAAGAATATCACAAGAAAAGAAACTTCAAAATTTAACTATTTTCCCAATTTATGTGTATAAATGAATACAAATATTTAGCTACTAAATTTGTAAACAAGCTCAACAAGCTAATTCTTGAGAAACCTTAATATTTAACGCTTCACTGACAATCGGGTTCAAGGAGTTGGCTTTCCCACTTTCCTTCTATGTTCAGAGATTTGAAATTTTCATGCATCAACATCTACACACAGAGTCCCTCAGGCAGATTCAAATTCAGCATGATCAATTTAGAGCTCAGAAATATTGAATCTGTCATTGATTGGGCTGTACAGACTTTTTGGAAGGTATATGGCTGATGCTGTAGACAAAACCAGGAACAAGAGACAACTTCCTTCGCTTCCTCTAGGACACCAACCGACATACTCCAGTCCACACTGCATTCAGGATCTTCTAAATACTCCACTTTCCAGACAATCCAGATAATTTTTATCCATCCCATCCCTTTATCTTCATATCATTACCACATTTCAGTCTCCACTATCAGTTGTCTGGAGTTTTTAACTATCATGGAATTGGATCCCTACCTCTAGTCTTGCCCCTTTCAATGTAACAGTGGCTTTTTCCAGAATTGGCCTTGTTGAAATGAAATAATCTCAGGACTATCTCCAAATCATACAAAAAGATAAACAAAAACAAAAACAAACGTGAAAATATACACAAGCAAGGAAATTAACATTTTTATAGGGCCGACTCTTGTTTGAAAGCTGCCACTCTACCTCTTTTGCGGCATTCTTTGTCATCTGACTTACTTATAAATCCCTAAAAAAATTTCATTTTCTCATGTCTTCATGCCTTTGTATAAGCTATTCCCTTAAAAGAAGAATAGATTTTCCTCTTGGCCCATGTATTTCAAGGTCAATCATTTGTACTTCAAGGCTCAGCTGAAATACTACCTCCTGGTTAAAGTCATTCCTAATGTGCCCACACTGATTTTTATGGGCTTTATTCAGTCTTTTACTAAACATTTGTAAAATTCATTATCAGGCAATGTTGAGATGATCTGCATGTTTTCTCACTGCTTTGCAACTTATAGGAAGGAGAAGACAATCTCCTTGCACATTTATGTTCTCAGTAAATAGTCACTTGTATTGACAGCCTATATAATTGATAAATATTTGTTCAAAGACAAAATTAACTAAAATCCTGAAGAATATTCATGATGCAATAATTTCTTATAGGACCTTTACAAAGTCTGCACTGTTTGGACTTCCTTAATCCAAACTAGCAAATTGTTATCAGCTACAGATCAAATCTAAGTGTGAGTAGGGCAGAACTATCTAGAGTTGATTCTTGTCTAAAACTCTGACACTTGCACATTGGCTAATAATATGGATACCACCTTTTCAGTGAACACAGTTACAACTCTATTGCTATTTCTTCCCATTACAGAGAAATTTAAGTATCATTCACTAGTTTATTCTTTGCATCTTACACAAGTCTTGCAAGTAAAATCACCAGAAATATCTATCTGGTCAGTGTGGCAGTAACTTGAGAAGGCTGTGAGCCAAAAGAAAATCAATTACCCATGTATTATTTTGGAATCTGGGAGATCATCCTCATGTTCTCTGCTATGAGAACAATTATCTATAAACATTCTTGCTTATACTACACAGCAGAACTTATAGTAACTATAATGAACATTACACACAGTGTGACCAATAGGGTATTGTTCTTTCTCTCCTTTCCCTCCTTTCTTCATTCCTTCTTTTTTATCTTTCTTTTATGAATTTCATAAGTTGGTGTGTGATTTAAGATAAGAAAATTAGAAAACGTTCTCCAAAGTCAATTACAGAGTTGCTGATGGCCACAGTGTTTTTGTGTTTGTAAGTTTTGTGTGTAAACTTCATGAATGATTTCAGAAAATAATGTAGGATTTTATAGACATTTTAGTAGATATTACTGTAGAGAACTTTTCTAGGTTTGAAAGTATTTGAGACTAAAGAACCGTGTTGGTGCTGATGTATCCAATAAGGTTGCCAATTTTAGATCATGCTTTGAAACTCGTCAGTCTTACTTCCAGAGACAGCTAATTTAACTTCACTATTCCTTTGATATACCTGGATCAATCCTGATTATACAAGGTTATTTTTGGAGTATGCACAAATGAAGGATAGAGTTCAATAGAAAATAGTGAAAGAAGTGCCAGAAGTCCTTAGAGCTAATATGTATTTTTAATAATATTTTAAGTTGACATTTCAGAGTTTTTACTTTCCTAATATCCAATCTGCTAAAAAGTAAGTGTAGATTAGTCTCCTTCATTCTTCACACTAATTCATTGCTTATTTTACCTTAAATTTCACTGATTTTCTCAGGAAATCTATTACCTGTACATGTCCTGAGTGTATAGTCCTATTAGGGTTAGTATAGTTAGATGCTATAATTTCTTTGGCATGCATTTGTCAAGTTATGTAAATTAAATTCTGTACATCACTTACTAGGTGTTAAAGATGCAAAAAGAATACAGAGAAGATCCTGTTCAGTAAGTAGGTAATTATAGATCTTCCTTAGCACATTATTTTTTCAGATTTTATGTATATAGCAACTGAGTTATTCCTTCATGGCATAGAATTTAAAACTAAAGTAGCTGCAACTTCATTTTTTGGAGGCCCACACCCTCCAATCTTCTGAGATCTAGACTAAGTAATCCTTAAAATATGACCCTTGTATTTGACAATTACTCATCTTCATGCCAATAGGTAAATCTAAAGGCTCAATAAATCCTTGCTAAACTAAATTGACCTCAACCAACCCCAGAAACAGCTGTGACAGAAATAAGAGTAAAATTCAGAAGAGTTAGTTGATAACCAGCTTCCTCAAAGTTTTAATAAACCTTCCACACTGTTGGGCACCTAAGCACATGCTACATAATGCACTAAATTCAAAACATTAAATAAGTGTTTTGCCAGAAAAACTTTCTACATATATAAAATCTCCACTGAAATAAAAAACACAGAACTTTTTATAAAAATTTTCCAAATATTTCACGCTTAACTTTCAGCTCATGTGTTTCGATGAACATTGGGAATGAAAATGATCCTTAATGGGTTTTGGCTAAAATACATAAAAATGTGATAATCTTATGTCAGAAATAAATAGTTTTCATCGATGAGCATGAAACACGGAAATCATCAATGTTAAAGCTCTCATTTTACAGCACTATTTTAAATAAGAAAAAAAAAGAACCCAATCCTATCATGGACATTATATTAATATATTCAATTAAACACTTTCAGGATAGATTTATGGCTTACTAAACAGAGGTAGATTTACTCCGAAGCCAGTGCAGTTTAAGATTAACAGACTCATCTTTCACAGGTCATTTTTAAAACACAGTAACAGTGGAGGAAAGCTGGTCTCCTTAGCAATATAATCATCATTTTGAACTAATGAAAACAAATTTCGAAGCTATAGAACCCACATATTTCATGTCAGTCCAAGACACAACAAAACTCAAAGCTGTTCCTGATTATCACTTCAAATGTTAAGCATGCTTCTGATGCCATATGTCAAATAAAATGTTTAGTTTAAAAAGTATTTCTTCATTGATCTCCATGATAAAAACAAGTAAATTTACTGCAGAAATATAGGACTGAGCATGTATTAAATGTTATCATGAAATATGTCTATGATCACTTATGTCATAACTGGGTAAAGGTAAGCTTTAAGTCAGATAACCCATTATTTTTTTTTAATTGCAGGTATTTCTCAGGGTTTTAGGAACCAAAAACTCTACATACCAATGTAAAGAAAACAGACAGGTGCAATGAACACAAGTATTCTTAATCAATTTCACATGGGATTTTTTGCTTACTAAGATAATAAAAATACTTAAAAATTCTAACATGATACTAGTGATTACAAATTTTATTTTTATGTTGAAAGGCTTAATTTTGTTATATGTTTTCTTTTATTTTCTTGTGCTGAAAGGAACTATTCTAAATGCAAGTTTTCCACAAAGTTTTCATGCTTTTGCTTAGAAAATATCAAAATCAAAATATAATAAGTAATCCCTCCATGATATATAGAATGTTATATTAAAGAAAGTCAACAAGGAAATTAGCATGTGCTAGATCTTCTAAACACCACTAGATGTTTTTCCATTGTCTTTACTTATTTTTATCAAAAACTTCAGGTCTACTACTGTATTGCACATGGGTATTTTATTGCTGGTTAAGAATTTGCTGACAATTCACCTTCTACTAATGTTCTTAATCAGACTAGTTAACCTCACACGAGTATTTTAACCATAGATTTTTTTACTGAATTGTAGTTAACACAAAATATAACCTTCTCTACCACATTCTTAACATATTCTATGGAAATAACTTGTATTAGATGTTTCTAGAGAAAATCACATTTGTTTCCATGATCTGAGAATAATTCAATAAA
Source organism: Fukomys damarensis (assembly GCF_012274545.1). Lineage (NCBI taxonomy): Eukaryota > Metazoa > Chordata > Mammalia > Rodentia > Bathyergidae > Fukomys > Fukomys damarensis. Next base: position 20,175,464 of record NW_022900942.1, read on the forward strand.
TGCATATATATTTGGTATACTGTAGATTATATTTCATATATTTGTTTTATATACAGTATAACATAGTTTTCTAAGAAGCAGCGTGACAGTTCAACTTCATGAGTATCTATTGTTTAATCTACCTACTGAATATTTGCTTCTAGAAGAGCCCTGCCACGTCTTACAAGGGTAACAACTGCAACAGGAGAACACAGGAAATTAGAACAGAAAACCTGGAGACAAGATTTAGTAATAAGTAGTCAAAAGGTGCTACACAGAACTTTCTCTAATATGTGATGTTGTTCTACAAGAAATTTTGAGCATTCTAAAACCAAGAAAAGATAGATGATTGATTGAGATTAAGTGTAACAATTACAGTTAGATCACAAAATTAATTTTCTCAAGGTGTTCATAAAAATATGCAGAATGGAAATAATGAAATTCTGAGTGATAGCTTTACACTAGATACATAGATGTATTTTCCAGAACTTTTTCTTGCAATTTAACTGTACTCCAATGTTACTATATCACTAAAAGGAATTATATACTGGGACAGAATATTCACTCACTTAATGATTAACCGATTCCCCTTTCCTCTGTGCTCTGATCTCTCCTCACTCAAAACCAGCTACACTATCATTTTTCATTTCCTCAAATGTGACAGACCACTGTTGCCTAAGAATATCTGTTTTCTTGGTCTGAAATTCTCTTCCACCATTGTCTCCTTTCATTCCTGCAAATTCCCTATAGGTTTTGTAAAATTAACACTTTTAGTGAATTTGATCATACTTTTACATTTATAAATTAAAGAAAAGTTATAACTTTCCTTTTGACATGCTTTATTTTGATTGTCTTGTGCATATTTCTCTACAAGATTTATAAAAATCGATTGGCCTCTTTATTTTTACCTCTTTATTATTACCTTTTTATTTTTCCATTAGGCTTCAAACTCCATTGTGATCATGGGTCTTTCTTCATGGGCTGTTCCTTAACTAATGCTTATCAGTATTTCATCAAAAAGGCTAAACAGATAAATCATGCCATAAGATACTCATACTTTGTGAAATCCGTGATTTGCAAATTGCTTTCTGAAGCCCATCATGATCTTCACAGTTTCCAAAGAAATACTTATATCATTAATTTTTCCAAGAAAAACTTTATAGCATTGAAGCTTAGTTACTACAAACTAACTAGATGTGATGTGATCATTGACGGATTCTTGACCCAAAGTTCTACAAGAAACATGGTTGTCATGAAATAATACATTATTTTTTCAGCCTCCTATATTATCTATACATGTGCAATGAATGGAAAATCCTGCTTTGTCTTCAAAAAAATGCTGGATATCCTGATGTTTTTAGTCCTCATAACTTTCAATTGTTGCTGTTACTGCTTTAACTTTAATGTTAATTTGCTTTCATCATTATGAATTTTCCTTTAGCTGGTTGGTTTAGGTAATGGGGGTTATCAGTTGCCTAAATAACTGTTGGTGTTTATAGTGTAAATACAAGTCATGCATATTCAGTTTGCTACATAGACACCGTTAATCTCCATTACTCTTTCAACTACCCAATACAAAATGTTCATCCATAGTTATTCATGAACATTCACAGAATAGCATAGAATTTGAGCATCCTTCTTCATAAATTTCCTACTAAAGTGGAAAAAGAAATTAAGCCTTTCATGTGGTGAATAAGTATCCATTCTGCAGTCTGTTTAGTGACATATTTTTCTTTTCCTTTTTCTTTTTTTCTTTTTTGGTACCGGGGATCGAGCTCAGGTCCTTGCACTTGTGAGGCACACAACAGAACCACTGAGCTAAATCCCTGGTCTCAGTGACATATTTTTCTTACTGTATGTTTGTTTGTTTTTTGTTTTTTGTTTTTGTTTGTTTGTTTTTTTGAGACAGGATCTCACTATGTAGTTGAGACTGACCTGTAACTCACTATGTAGCCCAGGCTGGTCTCAAACTCAGAGGGATCCTCCTCAGCCTCCCGAATGCTCGGATTACAGGTGTGCGCCACCATGCCCAGCATTATGTTTTTGTTTATGATTCTGTTGATTGAAATAGCTCCCAGGTATAGGCCTGAAGTTTTTTCTTGTGTTCTTAGGTACATTAAGACTGTTATATATTTTAGGCAGAAAAAAATATAGATACATATGTTGAATCGGCTTTAATAAAGGTGAGTTACAGTGTATTGTGCAAAGGTTAATATTAATAAATCAATAATCAATATTAAATAATATCTTTTTACCAAAAACAAATATAAAGTTGGTTAAGAGTCAACTAATTAAAATGTTGGGGGTAAAGGCACATGAAAATTTAACCTAAGAATAAAAGTTGGGTATTACCTACTTCGGTGTTGATAGTGACTTTATAAAATAACTACTGCATATAATGAGAATCAACTACAAATAAATAATTATTCATCCAACAAAAATTTTGTGCCATTTTAATACTAGCATTACCCTTGCCCTACAGTTACACTTCTATCTAAAAGTTGAAATCAACCGGGAGGGAAGTTAGACAGCAAAGTTATTTCCCCTATTTAATTTGTAGCCCTCCCTGTTAAATATCAGATACAATAAAATTAAATGGAAGAATGGTAAGAAAAAAAAACTAAATAAATGAGTGAGAAAAGTTAAAGTAATGTAAGTTTGAATTACAAATACTCTGTTTTTTTTCCATACTTTTCTAGTTATCATCCTTTTAAGATTTGCAAATAGAAAATAATTCTTTTTCTAAGTGAAATGTCTTCAAATTTATACTAAGGACACTTAAATGTATAAAATGCTTCGAGTTAAAGTTAGTGTCTTATGCACATTTGCATATATTTCATGATGTATTTTTGTTTATATTTATTCAATTTATTATATTTATTCTACTTAAAAAATTTCAACTTTAACCTGATTTGTTATTGAAAACAAAGATTCTCTTCTCAATAATAATATTTTATCATTTACTATATTTGCAGGTAACATAAAACTGAATACACCTGAAATATGTATAAAAAAGAAAAAGTGAAATACTGGCAATCCAAGTAATAGCACTAAGTTTAGTACCTATTTGTTCTTAGAATTCACAGTCAGTTATCTGATAAACTGGCTACAATGTTCCAATGAGACAGAATAAAAGTCAAATTTGATACAATATTGTTAGCAAACACTTCTACATAACAGTGCACTAGGACTTAGTTCCCAAGTCTAGTTGTCTTTGTGTTTACTTAACTATCACTCACCATCTCAGCCCTTTGACCCTCTCAACCTCTGATAACCACTAGCTTACTGTCTCCTTCAACATATATATAGATAGATATCTATATATAGATATCTATATATAGATATATATAGATCTATAATGCATGTGTGTGTGCGTGTGTGTGTATGGTTTGCTTACCCTACACACACACATACACACACACACCATGTATAAGTAAAAAATATGGTGGATGTTTCAGAATGTATTATACAGAGACACTTTGCCCTAGATTCCTCTCGTGTTACACCCTCTTGCTTCAGATGCATATATCCCATCATTCTTGCCACTTCTCTGCAGCAGTTTTTAGAAATCCTTTCTGTTGAGTGTCTTCAGACGCACTGTCATGGCTGCCTTGATATTCTAACTCCACTCAAAATGTTTACGTTCATCATCCTTTCGACTTTGAGGAAGAGCCAGAAGTTTTATTGTGCCAGATCCGATGAATATGTTGGGTAGGGGCACAGAGTAGTAATTTTACCAGCCTTTTTTTCTGTTGGATGGTACTGAGCATTGGTATTCACAGTGTTTTTTCATCACAACTGGTAAATATGCTCATGAAAAAAGACTTCCAGAATTGCTTCTGAATGTTGTAAGAATGATGGGATAAGTGTGTTTGAAGTGAAGAGTACTTTGAGGGGAATTCATGACACTGTCTTTTTCTGTAACATTTTAAAAAAAATACTCACTGTATAGTTTGATTACACTTCACATTGTACTAAAATACCACTAGACTCTGTAAATATGTATAATTATTATTCATTAATAAATAAAGTTCTCTCAGATACTTCTTCTGAGATTGAAAAAAAAACAGCATTTCTTCCTATTCTAACACCCACTCAGTTACCTACATGTAGTTTACACCTCCATTGACTTACAAAAAGTATTCATGAGGACTGTACGTGAAGATGGGTCCACTGCACTGAAGTCAGTGTCAGAATTTGGGGAAGAAAATCAACCTATGCACTTCCCTGCCAGGATGTGAAGCAATTAAGGAAGTAAAGGGTGCAAAATTTTAGAAAGAACTCAATTTTAGTGTCAGAAAACTCTACGCCTGCTCTGTATTTCCCTGAAAATGAAAGCTTTCATAAACTCGTGTCTCCTAGGGCACAGACTTTAAGCTCGCTCTTAGATTCATGCAAGTCCTGCTATTCATATATCCTTATCATAAAAATGAAGTCAAGTTCCTCTGTGCAGTTCTTTATACTTGGTTTTGTAAATCATCCCAATATTTCAGGTACTTCTGTAGGATTTCAATCAAGGTCACATACTTTTGAATATCAACTTTGGCACTAGATCTTGATGAAATTATGATCATAGTTTGCTTAGGTATGTTCATCCTTTGGTTTTGATCAGCATACAGTAAATGCAGAGGAACACACACTGACTCCTGAAGAATATACCCATAGCTTGAAATCACTATACGGCAGATGGCACCTCTCTGTGAGACGCAGTTACAACTGAGACAAAATGTGGGTCCCGAATTCCGCTTGTCTAGGCAGGTATTGTCTCAAAGCCAACAAAGATGACACTTGTAATTATCATGTTTGTACACACATTTAAAAATATATAGTAATTATGCTTTGTTGAATACTAGTTATATTTGTGGTTTGTAGAAGAGCACTTTTACTACAACTCTCAATTTAGGAACAGCAGGGAATAAGCAGGAAGGCATACCAGCCTAAATTACATAGTGAAGAGCTTGTGATGTTCGGAGATGTGTCTCTAGACTCCATCAGATGCTTCTGTTTGGACTGACAAAATACACTTCTATCAATCAAAGTGGGGGACTCTATTGAAAGATTGAAGATTTTATCCCTGTAGATCTACTACAGAGATCATAATACCAGTCTCCTCTGAGGTTTGGAGTGAGTTTAACATCATTTTGTCAAGTAATCCTGAGTATTTCTGTTGTTGATTGTATAGTGTTTGCCCCAAAACTCATGTAGTTTTCATCTGGACATAGCCAATTGTGATTGTTTTTGTTCAATGACAATATTCATCTTGTAATTTTCTTCATCTTTATCCTTCAGGTCAGGGTACCCTTGGCCCCTTTGTATCACATACTTTGGATGATTAATTTTAGCATCATGTCTTTTGTTATTTAAATTACGTAAAAGGGATAAAATGTTCTCTAACCTTTAGTTTCTTCTGCTTTTCTTTGACTATATTGTTGAACATGACCTTGTGCAAACTAATCCCTTTGCAATGGCAATTCTGAGAAGCTTGGTAATATTTCCCTTTAGAAAACACTTGGATACTCTTTCTATGTGCTGGTATGCAATCAGAATTGCAAAGTATTCATTTTCCCCTTGTTTGATTTTTAAAAACGTACAGAAAGAGCAGGAACAAGGGGAAAAATGACAACCAAGACCTGTCATATAAATGTACAAGATCCCAATAATGAATGTAACTCTACTGTATACCTAAAATGTACCAATAGACTAAATTAAAAAAAAAACATGCAGAAAACAATTCCTCTTTATATAAGTACCTAAGTTACATCAGGATGTTTAATGTTTTTTCCTCAGAATTTGTAGAATACAAAAAATTGGCATTGATTTTAAACATTTATGCTGGCAATATTTAAATTCCACCATTTGCTGAACTAAAGCAATAATTAGCCAAACTCACTTTTTGAATGCAGAATTGAATGAAGTACAAGATCATTAAGTCCTAGCAATAAGTATGAGTCAAACTTCAAACTAAACGACATTCTAACCTAAGGCATGGTATAAGGGGGAAAAAAGGAAGGAAAGAAAATTAACTGAGAACCTGAGAGATTATCCAGCAATCCCATTTATTTGGTTCTTTTAAGCATATCTTTCTTCAGTTGAATCCTAAAGGTACTGGAATATCTTGCCTGCTGGGAAACTCCTAAAGATGCAAGATCTGCTGAGATTTGAAAAGTATTTGAAAATAAAAGTGTCCTCTGATGTGTGTGTGTGTGTCCTGTTCTCTCTTCAAATGTATTATTTGAAAGGCTGTCTTTGGTAACTTTAAATTTGATTTGATTCTGAGTGTGTAAACTATTCAAATATCACTCAAATCTTACAAGTATTTTATATAAGATATGAACAAAATTTACAGTTAATGTTTAAATTTTGAAAATCTATTTACAGTAAAGGACAGACTGACATGAATGTCCCTGACAATGCTCCTCCTCACTTTGACCCACATCCCATAGCTCATGCCACTTTCTGGAGTACTTTTAGAAGTCTTCTCATGAGTGACTTTAGGAGGAACAGTCAAAACTCTGAACAGTGCTGAAGCTGAGTGGCATTCAATGGAAAAGCAGTCATGTGAAAGCATTGTGGTGTGTCCTCTTTCATCTTATTCCCTGAGCCGGAAGCATGCATTTTCTGGCTCTTCCCCAAAGTCAAACTGACCATGAAAGGTAAATGTTTTGAATCGAGGCAGCCACAACAACACAACTAAAGATATTCATTGATGGTCTTTCAGAACTGCTTCAGAAGTGGCAAGAATGATATGTGTATAATGAAGCAAGCAGAAGTATTTTGAGAGGGATTAACACAAAGGGGTTTTTACTGTAGTGTTTTTTAATATTGAAACATTTATCATGCTTTGTTTATATCATGTACATATATACATATGCACATATATACACAAATATATATATATGTATCACTCATCAATAAGTATCAAAATATGTTGCCTAAGCATTATTCATTAATAAATACCAAAAATGTCTGTGTTCCAAATTCTGTTCCTATCTTAATAAACCCTCTTATTTAACATTATTAATATTATTTAACATTTAATATTTCATATATTGCAGAGCACTCTAACATTTGTTATCTGATTCAATGTTGATTCCAACTTTGTAGAGAAAGGAAAGCTAGAGTTACTTTTTTTGTGATAAATGAGAGAACAAGGAAAGGTAATTTAAAGGACTTGTCTGTGGTCAGGAAGCAAGCTAATGTGATGAATCTGCTTCATTTTATCCTTGTTTTCTCCTCACATTTCAGTTTTTTTAAATACCCTTTTAAAAGGAAATACCAGTTATGCACACTACAGAAAGTAGCAATAGAATGCAGAGCAAAACTATATGCCACTATTTTTAATGATTGTGGAAGATCCCTAAATCCTTAATGAGTGGTTTCTATGCATCAAATATGAAGTGCTTTATGTATTTCAACTTATTTGGTCCTAACCAGAACTCTACTGCATAAAGTATACATTATTAAACCCATTTTACTAATTGGGTTGAGTGAAGTTGAATCATTTCAAAGTTAGTAAGTGTCCTAAGACTCACATTCAGGTTTCCCCAAATTGAGAAGCTGAGTTAGAAGTTAAAAATTAGTCTGCATCCCTCAATGCACTGGCTTAGTGTCGCAATGCACTACTAATCATATGACCCTCTAAATTGGGTAACATATCCAAAGATGGTCATGTAACATGCAGATGGCTGCATCATTTTTAATTTGTTAAGAGAAAATAAATCAAAACAACTTCCACCTCACTTTTTTTAAAGTCCTTACTTGTTTAGGCTCAATCCCCACTTCCTTTTATCTCTTATGCTGCACAGATACCAGGTGAAGTTTTCTTTGCCATCTATTGTTTTGAGAGAGAAGGGTTGATCCACACACTGTACTTTCCCACAGAAGCACCTGGCTCTTTCTCCAAGTTCCCTTTATTCCCTTGCTTTTGCATGATGTATGAGTATTTTTGGAATTAAAATTAAGACTGTTATAGGAATTATAGAGAAGATCAAGTATGTGATCTTCATTATCAAGGTGACCAAATCATCATACAAATCCAGACTTCTGTCCCCATACCTTTCTAATAGAATAGCCTGTCTGTCATAGAACTTGCAGAACTCAAAAAGGTTGGAGCCAGGGTTGGAATTGCAAATACTCTCAGTGACACCTCTGAGAAAATCATGCTCACTTGAACACATCATCCCCCGTACAGTTACTCACCACAGGGTCCTGGCCCCAGACATCTGCATTGTATTAACAGTGCCATAGGCGTGTTCTCCCTCTGATGGAACACGCACACCATTTATGAAAAAGTTTTTTTTTTTTTAATTGTAAAATAAGCACAGATAAATAGCAAGACCTACAGACAAAAATAAGCCAAAGCAAAAAACAACTTCTATAGCAAAATTTTCAGAGTTTGTCATGGAAGAAGAGTTACAAAAATGTTTTAATATTTTTGTGAGGATAATAATTTTTGGAATTATCTGTGCTTTCAATGTTCATATTTAATTTTACTGGTGTTTTCATTAAGCATTATTGCGAGTCATTTTTTATTGTATATATTTCAGATAATGTCTTAATTTTTCATTTCTTACATTGTTTTATTTAAGAAATGAAATAATAAAGCAAAAATTGCCATACAGGTTTAGCATAGAATGTACATCGAATATCAAGGAATATAAAATCTTGTTTTTTTGAACAGTTGCAGATTATTATAAATTATTGAGATTTAATTTTGATTGGACAGCTAAGTATCAGCGCAGTACTGGAAATTATGTTATGTACATTGTGCTTCAGTTCAAGAACCTTTCAAGCATTCGAGCTGGAGAAGTTCAAGAATGCTGGCTGCTGCCTTCAAATATTTTTAAACCGAGATGTAACACATAGCCTAAAAATAGAAAATGTTGTAAAAGTCAATATCGTCCTCCAACAATACTGCCTCATGGTTCTGTGAGCTTCTTATGCGTTCAACACCAGTCAAGGAGCATACTTAATTATGATGCTTGGACTGCACAGAATCTCTTTCCTCACAAGGATCTTTGATTTTAGAAACATCCTCTGTCCTTTCTGCACTCTAATTTAGGCTTTTATAACATAAGTCAACTCATTTCAAACAAGTTAGAATTCATTCACTCTTAAATTCATTCCTTCTGTGATAAATAGCCTAATGAGGTTATTATTTTTGTTTCCATATAAATTATAACAATTGAATAAAATAGGAAGATTATGATAGTTACTTGAAATAACATCACTTGGAAATGAAGAAACTAAAATGCAAACCCACATCACGGAAGTCTGAAATGTATGTTTCCGTAACAACTGCCATCCTCATTAAGCAAGAAACCTCAGGCTGCCCTATCACGCATTGGGAATATTGCTCAAAAAGGCCCAGAATTCAATAAACTAGGACAAATGAATTTTAACATCTAAAGCAGCTATAATATTAAAGTATAGTAAGAACGTATACTTTTTATTTTTATGAAAATGTTTGCTATTAATATAGCATTTAGTTTCAATATTAAGGAAACATATAATTTGATAAAATCATTATTTTATTTACATGTATCTTATGACCAAAATTATATAATGCACCTTATGTCTTTTGCTAAATTCCAAGAAAGTTCATTATTCTGAAAAATAAAGCTACTCAATAGCAGTTGAAGCCTCTGAAGGGGCTGAAAAACTCTTTCCTCCTTAAGATTTCTCTTTCACATATGACTCAGTTCTGGGTAGGTAGAGTTAACAACGAACTATCATGAAATATTGGGTCTTATCAGTGCGTTCAGAGTTTACAGAGAGAAAACAAACTTCAACATAAATCAAATGTCACAGACTGAAGACAGTAGCAATGAAAAAATATTAGAGGATATTTATCATTCAAAGATGACTTCTGCTCATAAATATTCACTGTGAAATCTTAAATGGATCTCAAACAGAATGCATTCCCTTCTCCAACTTTAGCCCCACATTTTCACTCACTTGTGCACATTTTCCATTATGGACTGCACTCACATTCTCTACAAATGATCTAATCAGTGGAAAAAACAATCTTGTTTCGGATCATTACACCACAAATGCTCTACCAAATTCACTAAGTACAGCTGTCCTGCCACAGGTAAAAGTCTATTTTCAGGTGTTACAATGATTAAACAAAGAGATAACATCCTCTGTTACAAAGCTTGTGTTGTTAATTTCAACGTAAAACTTTCTATAATATCCCATCATTCAATACTATCAAAATTACTTTTTCAAAGCTGTATATATGCTTTATAGTGCAGACTTGTTTTTCATTTTAGACATGCCTCAATATATTTTTAGAGACTTCATGTCTGACTTTAGTTTTACAAATAAGTTCGCTTCTCTAGCAATGTAATTCTCATTTATTTCTTTAATAGTCTATTTAATTGCCTGATAACAATTGTAGATCTTTTTGGGCTTCACTTTCTTCAGTATAATGAAATCAAATGGCACTGACTAGAGCTCACAAGTATTTGTTTCTCTTCAGTAAGCAAGACATCAGAGTCACCCACCTAAAATCAGCCCTGTGATCATTCCATTGAAAAAATCATGCAAACTATGTAAAGGATAGAGTAGATGTGAGATAAAGAATTGAATTCTTTAGATATGTTATGAGAAGAAACATGGTGGGTTTTTTTTTTTAAATCTTATTTCTTCTTCATTCCAAAGAACCAAATGCAGAATGTGTAATCTTTCCCTTTCTATACACACACAGCTCCAATGTGGACCCTCAAATGACTCACAAATCAGAAAATCTAATTTAAGCCTGATTTGACTAATCTCACTAGTGATCATCACAAATCTTTCAAATTCACATCTGTTGAACATTATGTGTATGTTGGCCAAATTTTGTTTGTGTATTTCCAGCTAAATACCTTAAAACATGTCAGCATTCTAACTAAGGAGATATATAAAAACTCTAAGGGAAGCATTCTTATCAGATAATTGTGCACTGTTTACACACACAAATTTGCTGGAATGATGTTAATCATTTTGGTTCTAGCTCTTTAATTACCATTCCTGCAACATAGTTCCATCATGAGAAATTACCCTTAACCATTTATCTTACTGAAGACAAGGATTCTAGCCTCACTCGAAATGTAGATGGCCTCATCACAGTCTCTTGTTTTTAATCCCGTATCTTTTGGCATTTTCTTTCTAGTTTGTGCAGTGATAGGACAGTTTTTTGCACCGGCTTTTAGCCTGATACCTACAACTAACTGAAACTGTAAAATGTTCTGACCTTCGCTGAAAACCATTTTTCAATATATGTTTGAAAGGGCCATGTGATCTATTTAACATACATAAACTATAAAATATATAGATGCGTTTATAGTATATAAATTTATACTACTTTAATTCACCACTATGCAAGGGCATTTACTTCCAGAACCTATCTTGAAGCCAAAAGTTCATAGAAGCTCTAGTCTTTTCTACAAAATGGCTATGTAGAGCAACTGTACATTTTAAATCATTTCTAGATTACTTGTAATACTTAATAGAGTGGAAAGCCTATGTAGGTAGTAGTTAAACTTTGCTGTTTAGGGAATAAGGACAAAAATTAAAAAGTCTGTACATGTTCACTACAGATGCATTTTTTTCAAATATTTTTGATCTGCATTCACTTAAATTTTCAGACAGATATATAACACAAAATGTTTTACTGTTTTCAAAATTACTTGCTAATAATTTATGTATATATTTTTATGAGCCAAAGTAAATTTAGATTCTTTGACCAAATTATGCATTTTTCAATAGATTTGCATGCTAAAACGTTAATTCCCAAATTCCTAGATTCGTAATTAATGCCTTTAAGAGGCAATAAACATTATACTAGGTATCGAGGTGCTAATCCTATAGCATTTGGAGCCTTCTTAAAAGAGGAGGAGATCTGTCTCTTTTGCCATTTAAGAACATGGCAAGAAGGTAATTAATAGGCAAGAGAGAGCAATCTCCAGATAACGACCTTGAACTTTGACTTCCTAGCCTAAAGAACTACAAGAAATAAACTTCTCTTCTGTAAGCCATCTAGTCCGTTATATTGTTGTGACAGTCTAAAGAGATAAATATAGTCCTGGATTTTTTTTTATCTTTCTCAAAATGTTACTTATTCCTTTTATGACAAATGAGTGTTAATTTTAATTCTAATTGCTCTAAGATTTGTGGGACTTGAAGAAGAGGAAATTATTTAATATAAACATTTAGAACTAAAATTAATACAAATTTATCATAAAGCCCATGAAACATATTTTGATAAAAGGTATATTTTTCAAATATTTGTTGAACCAATCTCTTCCTACTTACTTCCACATATACCAATTGCTTATTTATTTTGTTTTATTTCAAGTGTGTCTATATCTCACCTAATAGAAAACCACCTTTCTAACTCATAAGAACTCCTGAAGATCTATGTAGTATTGAGTATGAAATAGAAATATTATAAACTCTATAAAGAAATCATTAGAAGTAGTTGCCATTACTGAATTATTTCAACATTAAATATAAATTTTCCCATTGTTTATATTTTGACTACATTAAACTGTAAAATATTTGACTATAATTTCTCTTGGTATTTGTTTTAATATACAGGAGTCTAAGAGTCTATTTTCTGAAAATGATAATGTATTTATAATTATAGGTATTTGGGACCCCAATCAATGATATAAAACAGTTCTTTTTTATAACTTTAGATAAGCACAGAATATTCTTGGACTTTTTGAGTATGAAGAATATGATGTAGTTCAGAAAAAAAGACAAAAACAAAATCAATGTTACCAAGACTTTCTAAGTTAATGTGATTTTGAGAAACATGACCGATGACTACATAAAACTATGCACGTTCCTAATAGCATTTTACATTTTAATTTGGCCCCTGCTTCTAAAAATGAACAATAGATTATATTTAATTATCTCATACTAGCCTCACAACAGAGTTACTATTTTTTTTCCCATTAGTAGACATGGTTCACATAATTTTACTCCTCTTTCAAGACATCAAAGTTCTGAATACTGTTTTTTCAGTGGAGAAAACTAGAAGACACCACCTTAACCAAATAACCAAAGTCAACATCATTACAACTAAGTCAGATCAATATCCTCTACCAACTGATAGTATGCTAAGTAGGGTAGGTATTATATCTGTAGTACTCTTCAAAAAACAAACAAAAAAACAAACAAACAAACACATCTCCTGAAATGTATTCATTAAAAAAGAGAAATGAAACAAATACACACTGTGAGATATTTTAGCAAATTACTAGTCAAGAATTGTAACAAAAGACTGAAGAAAAAAAAAGACTGAAAAATCAGATTTGAGAAGTCTAAGAAAAAAAATTAAAAATGATGATATTATTTTGGCTCTTACCAGGAAAAGTACTTTACTGAAATAATTAGCAAAATTTGAACATGCTCTATCATTATTGCATGGTATTGTGTTAGTGTTAATTTCCAGTTTCAAATATTTGCTGCTGTCATGTAAGATTTACAAAAACTGGATTTGCAAACATTATCTTACAACATATTTCTAAATATAAAATCTCTTCAAAATAAAAAAATAAAATCTTTCCTATTGTATTTTCATTTGACAAATAAGGAAGTTAAAACTTACTGTTTCTCAGCCTTGTTTAAAAGAATGACAAAAAGCGATTATAAGTCAATGGGTTTCTGCTTACTAATCTCCTTACTACATGAAGTTTTACCTACTATTACTTTAGAAGGCTTTGCCGTACTTTTTTTGGTGGTGGGTACTGGGGATTGAACTTGGGTCCTTGCTCTTGTGAGGCAGGCAGCAGAACCACTGAGCTAAATCCCCAGCCCCTGGTGCAGGTTTTTCTTCCTTCTCTCTCTCTCTCTCTCTCTCTGTCTCTCTCTCTCTCTCTCTTCCTCCCTTTTTCTTTCCCTCCTTCCCTCTCCTTTTCCCTCTCCCTCTTTCCCTCCTTCTCTCATTGGAAGGCTGGATATTAAAGACCTTTTCTAAAAAAAAATTACAAAGGGACAAACCCTCATACCCTCATGAACACACATGTTCATGGATCCATGTGTTGACTCCCTGGTTTCAATTTAGCTGTAATATTCATTATTTTCTTTGCTATCTGGTTACCTGCTTGGCTTATCAACTAGAATGTTTACTCCATGAAATAAATCTCTTTATTTTTAACTATCAAATTTAGTGCACAATCTATCACATAGTTGGTTTTTGACAAGTATTTGAGAAAGATATTAAAGAGGGAAAGAAGAATGAAGGAAACATGACAGTAGATTTATCAGCATGCAAATCAGAATTTATTTTGCATACAACTTTAAGCATATAAGTGCATACTAATGTTTCTCTGGCAATCAAGCTCAGATTTATAATCTATATAAACCATTCAAAATGAATAGGAGGAAATTTCACCAAATATAGTACTTGTCTGCTATATATGCTTAAACCAGGAAAGGCTGGATGACTGTCCTGTGGCTATCTAATTCTGCCATGCATCGTAGCCACAAAGACTGTAGCAGGTTCTGTGGCTGTGTGTCAGTTGGCCCTCCACATGAAGCTTGTCAAATCAGTTAACATTTATATTATATGGAAAAGCTTTAATCAATATTTCAGTTTATGTCACCTCTTTTACATGAAAAATCTAACATAAAAACACAAGTCTTGTAGACTAATTTTTAGTCTTTATTTTTGTGACCTCCAGCAATAACCAAGTGGAGAGTGTGTATAAACATAAATAGAGATGAAGGACAGCATTTTTTAATAATTTTGATGCAAACAGATAGAAGGGGAAATTTTTAGCTTAACCTAAACTCTGTACAATTAAGAAAATTTAAGAAAGTTTTCCTCTTGCTTCACTTTTTAGTTACATATTTCCATCTGATGAAGTTTTGGGAATCATAATATTCATTTCCATCATAAAATAACATTGATGATGCTTAGCAGTATTAAAATGAATTAATTGTAATTTTCTGCATTTTAGTAGCACAATGAGACATACTGTGTTTTTAATATGTTAAAAAACTACACAAAAATGTTAAATTATTTATTTTATGTTTAGAAAAATATACCTAATACTATGTAGTTACACTGGAATACTTTAAGAGTTAGAAATGAGTGCCAGAAAGTATTTTTTTTAAATCTGAACTTATTTGCATCCCACAGAGCTGATCCATGTCCAAATTCCTTTTGAAACCACCAGGAGTTCCACACATCTATCAGTGAGCTAACAAGAAGGCAAGAACAAGGGCCTTTACAAATTAACTCTAGTTATCATGAAAGTGGATTTTCTATGCATTCCTAGAAAAAACTAAGGGGTTCCCGTTTTCCTTCAAGACTTCATCTGACTTTAAGCAAAATGCGCAATGAAAGTGTACTTTGTCTTTTCTTCCCTCCGAGTATATAAAATGTGCATCGTTTACTATGATAGATATGTTCCTCCCTCAGTAATTAATGCTTGGACAGTATTATTTTCTTTGTATGTACGCAATATAAAAATTTCTCAGCTAAGGAATCCAATTTGAAATTTAACTTTTTTTAACAACCTATTTTCACAATGAAAATTTCCTTTTTGGAACACAATGCAGCTTTAGAAATCAGGAGATATAGAACCTCTTCGTGAGAGATGCTGAAGTCTAATGAAATGCATCAAAAATGATCAACATTTTCAAGCAAGCCTCGATTTAAAGGAAAGTGAATCCTAAATACTGAATAATATGTATTTGATCTCTACAAAGGTGGTAGGTATAAATTCTCCCTGAATAAGTAAGGCAGAAAGGGAAGTAGCAAAAAAGGCAAGAGTTATGCGAACAGTGTGTGAAACTGACTGTGGAAGATGCACGGAGTTCGCATCTCGGGAAAGTAATGGCCTCTGGCACAGACATTGGCTGGAAGGTCCATTACAGTCAGGAAAGATGACAAACATATAATGCTAGGAACAGAGGCTAGCTGGTATTGTAGACAGATTTTTTTTTTTTTTTGTAAGATGGTCAGGGAATGCGAAATGCCAAAGTGAGGAAAAGGACAGGGTGATACAATGAGATGAGCAGAAAATGTGATCCCCTATGTACCTAGAATAGCACTTCACGGACAGCACATAGTCACAGCAAGAAAATAAATGATGCTCCACACTTTTCCCCCACATAATGAGAAGAAATCAGGCATATCAATAATTATGTGCACTCAGGGAAAGGTGCACTATTGTTCTTTAAAACAAAGCCCTTTTTTGTAAGGTCTGCAGTCTTCCTCCTAAAGTTTACATAACAAAGGTCAAGGGTTTATTAAATTATATCACAAGGAAACAGAGGAAAGCTGGTGATAAAGTTTGCACTAGCAGAGTCTAGGCTGAAGTCTCAGCCGTAGTGAGTGCTCATTCATAGAAATATCCCTGGTTCCATCTGACAGATGGTTCTACTCTGTTCTTGGGTTATCATATGCCAAGCAAACTCAGTAAATTGACTACAATAATGAAGTTGAAAGTCATAACATGGCCGCATCAACCACAGTGTTCTAATGATGAAATTGTACTAACTGGTCTCCAAATTTTAAGGGTGGAAAAAATTTAGACATGATATCTGTAGTTCCAAGGGCACCCAAAATCAATCAATTCATTAATTAATTGGAATAAATATAAATAATATTTAGCATATAAAATATATCAGTTTTAATTTGAGATACCCAATGTATTCCATATGACACATAAAATGATAGATTATCCATAACTGTCAGTTTACAGTGAATATGTAGTAAAGTATAAAATGTCTTGTTAGCTGAATACCTATTCCAAATATTTTTGATAACAATTATTAATAGCATTGACTAGATAGAAGTACTCCCATTTTAGAGGCAAGGAGACTAAAATTTAATATAGTGGGCAACTTACCCTATGTTGTATAACTAAGAACCCACAATAAAATGGACATCAATATAACATACACAGTATTTACCCATTATGTGATCAAAATAAGCTGTAAAGGGCCAGGGATTTAGCTCAGGGGTTCCACCACCTGCCTTGTAAGCACAAGGAGCCAAGTTCAACCCCCGGTACCCCTCCCAAAAAAAGTTTTAAAAAGTAAATAAATAAGCTGTAAATTTTGTAAAAGTCATCACTTACGTCCCCCAGACTACCTAAACAGGTAGAACTTGAGCAGATGACTAAGAGTGGGACAATATATATGTGGAAATTACCAATTAAGTTCTTTATTTTCCTTTCATGATTACCTGCCTAACCATTCCTCCTAATCTTTGTGTATAATTTTTAGTTCTCTGCTTTGTAAATATTTGTCATCCTAGTCATCACCTCCTTCAATTAAACAAACAAAAATTTATCAATTTTATATACCCAGGTAATCAAAAACGTATTGAGGCCAAGGCTAATTTTATTTATCTTGTTCAGGCACCAAGAAAAATGATCTTCACTGCCTCATATATACAATCTTTGGTACTTCAGTTCTTTGTTAAAGTTTTCTTAAAGAAATATACATTTTTGGCCTAAGGCCTTGTATTTTTCTCTCTGATTTATAGATCTTTGCCCTACCTTGAGTTTTGCACTGACCTTTTTGTATTTTAGTTAATTAAAGATTTTTATACAAATCACTTCCATCCTGAAGATTTCAGTGTGAGTGACTGGGTTGCACACATATACTTCTGTTAACGGATCTTTGAGTGCCACATCAAAACGACTATGAAATTTCTTTTTGAAAAGTAAAAAACAGCATTGCCCAATAACTTCATATACATTTGGAATTTAAGTTACCAAAATTTAGGAATTGGTTAAAACTAAAAAAATCTGAATTATATGTGAAACTATAAAAAATTAAATTACCTTTTTAGAATTTTATAATGGTATTTATCTTTAGAATGCCAACCTGGACCAGACAACTCAACTTCAGACCTAATTAACAAAAATATTTTTGCCATTTTAAAAAAAATCCATTGTCACAAAGAGCAGTTTTGAATTAGTTGAATATTACAGATCTGTCCATTGAAGAAAGTTTAATGTATTTGTTGAACGTGCATTAAAAATGAGGTTGAGAGCTAGATTATTATTTTTTTATTATTATTATTATTTTTTTGCTACTGGGGATTGAACTCAGGCCCTTGTGCTTGCAAGTTAGGCAGCAGAACCACTGAGACAAATCCCCGGCCCCGAGAACTAGATTATTAATAAAAAATATACTATGATTCTGTTCTCTTTTTCTAAATAGAACATAAATTACTGATGGGTGGCAGAACATTTAGTACATATATAATTTATATGATTACACACTAGTAAAAGAGACTGGCTATGAAAAAATGCATCTGCACAAAAACACATGTGTATTTATATATGCTTTCTGAGGAAAGTAAAATGCTAGTATTCATCCTAAACATAATCCCAGTCTACAGGCCTAAATATCCTAAATTTATTTACATATTTCTGTTTAGAATATAGTATTAATCAGTATTTATAAAATATAGAGGAACAGTATGGAAATAGTCATCAATATAATAAATATTAGTTTGAATTATGTAAATATCCATCAACAAAGATGTTTTCCCCATTTCTTAAGGTTCAAGTGAAAAAATGACCCATGGAATAAATAATCAAGATTCTTTTACAACTGTTCAAAATTTAAAAAGCTTATTGATAAACTTATCAGTTAGCTATGCTTTGTTTTATGAGGAACAGAAGCATAAAAGTGACAAAATGAAGAGTACGAATAAGGAGATCTATATTTCTTGCTGATATACCCTACTTAGAAAACTTTCATCAGTAATAAGAAGCAAATTGAAAAACTCAGTAAATCTGTAAAAAAAAAGATTAAAGATATAAGGATGATGGAGTAAAAGTCATAAATAGGAACTCAAAGGAAAGATTTCTGCCCACATATTTAGATAAACAACCTATGGGGGAAAAAATGTCAATTTAGCCACAGTTGTCCTCTAAATACACGTACCATGAACAGCTCACCATGTGCCTATGTCATTTATAATTGTTGAATGTTCATGTTCATCTTTAAATGGAAATTTTAAGAAGCAAAAAAAAAAAATCTATGAAACAAACTTTCATGAAAAACAGGTTGTGTGTTCATAATTTAGAACCATAGGTTTAATTATTTTACCTTTCACTTTCCAAATCATAAGTATTAGGATATACTTGATATATAAACATAAATGTATGGATGGAAATTATTTGCACAGTATTCTTAAAGAGCAGTTAGAAAGTCGGTTGGCATGAGAACCCACTATTCTTCATCTCTTACTGGATAAGCTTGCTCTACTTTTCATGCTAGGAGTTTAGCAGTGTGCTACCATAATGGCAAAACAGTCCTCTGGGACTTCTCATTTGTTTTTAGGAATGAAGCATCACTCCTTAAATTATGACTTCACTCTTCTAGATAATAGCCTAAATGCAAATCATACAACATCCTTTCACAGGAGTAATGTTTTGCTTTGAATCCTAAAGCAAAAATGAGCAGTCTTAAAACACAGACATTGACAACAATCATTTGTAACTTTGAAAGGCCAAGTGCCCTACCTTTCCTACATAGAGGGGGTCTGAACCCATGTATTCTTCCAGTACAAAGAACTGATTCCACACCCAGCTGCGCTTGGTCCGGGACCTTCCTGATTGGAAATAGGGCTTTGATCTAGACCTCGAGAGCTCTGCTTGACTCATCCCAGAGAAGCACAGGAAAAGAGCGATGAGCTGCAATAAATGGCAGAGCTCCACTTTGCCCAACTTCATCTCTTTTTTTTTTTCTTTCTTTTTCCTGTGTAAGAAAAAAAACTTGACAAGAGAAAAGGCACAGTTCCAGTTGGCTCAGTAGCTCTTGCCTCCGGCAGGGTGTCAGCTGGGAGTCCAGAGATAATAATTTGTAGAGTGTTGAATTGGAAGAGGTCACCACTGCTGAATAGCTTCTGCCAAAGAATGGTGTAATAGGTACCTATTGAAACAAAGACAAGACCTTGCATCAGAAACCAAAACACATAACATTTAGCTTTAATTTACTAACTTAGTATTGAATTTCCCAACATATCATTTCTATACTAATTAATATGTCCATCTTAACTTCAGAAAATACCAGCAATTATTGTCATATTTTCTAAGTCACATAAACACCACTGATGTAGAATTATCTTCATTCCAGAACACAACCTTAACATTTCATGTTTTTCCTAGGATATTTTATTTGAACATATGGTTTATTTTACACAAATTTAGTGGCATCATTTTAAAAATCATTTTAATGTTAGCCTTTTTTATATTACAGACAGTTTCATCAGTATTAGAATATAAAAGCACCCAGCTCAAAGCAGGGTTTTAACCAAATGGGAAGGACATATGCTGGTTTAAATCTCTTCCGTGAAACTGCAAAGAGAAATAAAAAAGTATGAGGTGATTCAAAATTGGTTGATTGATTCTGAGTCACAGAACACCAGCTGTTTTGATGTGTTCTGATTTGAATGTGATCAGATGAAAACCTCAGTAGTTTCTATTCTCCACTTTTCAAACTTATTGTCATGTAGGCGATGTAGCATGTTGAGTTTGCTGCTTCTCTGACATTATTCACTACTTAACAAATCTTTCTGGAACATTTTCCTGTATAGCTTGTGCATAGTAGGGCCTTTCTGTATAAATATTTATGGAAGTATAGTACTGATCAATAGGTGAGTGAGAATACCAATCTATATTTGTGAGACGCACTGATTGCTGGCTTGCACCCAGGAGGAGCTTCAGTAACAGCATGAAAGAATCCTTTTATTCTTCTGTCTTTTTCTGTAGTCACATAATTTTGATTACACAAAAATTGCAAAATCAGTTACCCAAAACTTCCAAAAGCCTTCCAAAACACAAAGAGATGAGCATTTATGACAAGGATGTTCACTGTGTTTCACTTTGGTTTGTGAATTCATTTCATCTACTATACATTAATCAACAATGGGATGATTAAGAAAGCGATGTATTTGTGTGTGTGTGTGTGTGTGTGTGTGTGTGTGTGTGTGTGTGTGTTTGGGGAACAGAGAAAAATATAGTTTTAAGAACATGAAGCTAAAATATACATCCTTGTTAAAGCTAAATATATTCAATCCTTATAAGGTTTTTAATCTTTCCATTCATCTCCCCTTTAATAAAAATGCCTATTACTCAGTAGATAAATATTTCTGACACCGAAATTGCTTAAGAAATCATATTTTATATAGTAAATGTTAAAGAACAAAACAAATTTATTAATTATGTTAAATATTCCATACAACTAGAAGTAATAAGGTACATTGATTTTTGGGATCCATAAAATCTACACCTACATTTTTAAATAACTCTATAAAGTTCTGATGCACCAGAGAGGACTTCAAAATGGCTCAAAACTCAGCAAATCCACGTATGTTGAGAGACAATAGGAGGGGTGACTATTAGCTTCATATATTATCTGCAGCCTGTGCATGAAATGCAATCTCCCAAATCCAGTTACCAGAGATAAGGTAGAGCAGGGGACAGCCAGGGATAGAGAGAGTTGGTTAGTGTGTGTAAAAACACACAGAGAAGGATTAAATTCTAGCATTTTATAACCCAAGAAAATAAGTACACTTAACAAGTTATTCTATTTTTTTAAACAGCTAAGAAGATTGGGGTTTTAATGTTTGATTACAAAAAAATTAATGTTTGAGGAAAAACATGCTAACTATGCTGATTTGTTTATTGCATGTTGTGTATAAGTGTCCCAGTATCTCACTAGAGTCAGTGAGTATACTATCATTATGCATCAGTATAAAAATTTAAAAGGTGAAAAGAATTTCACTTTATTTCGAAATCCTAAGGGACTATCTGCTCTAGACTCAGGATTATAAGCAAGCAGCAGCACACTGTTGCCCTCAGCTTAATTCAGAAGTTCATCATACACAAGTCTGAAAGCCTGGCTCTCCTGAGTTAAAGAAGATGAATAGTTACTAAAACTAGGAAACGTCACACTGGCATATCAGTTAGTCTAATGACAAGGCAGAAATCAAGAAGGGCGGCCATTAGTCTGAGTGACATCAGCTCAAGTTGGAGCTCGTTCATGAAGCTTCCTTCATGCAGTGGCAAACTAGGGTCTAAGAGATGTTTAGAGCTGCTGCTCTCATTTCTCTAGAAAGAATGAACTTTCTCTTGGAAACTATGACTTTAATGTTTTCATCTTTGAACCTTAAAACAATGTTTTCAATATGTAATATGGCCAAACTGTATTATCTAGGCTACTTTCTGAATTGAGTATAATTGGTAACAATGAGTCCGTGTGAATATGTATTTCATTTGTGAAAAGTCTAAATAGCAAATGAGCTGTGAGAATTCAAAAATCCTATAAGTTATTGTAAGTACGTCCTGGTAAACACAGAATATTTGCATCAAATAAAGACTCAAATTATGGGTCGGTCCTGTCTTAACTATGCAATCTTAGATAAGTAAAGTTCTAAGCAGTGAAGATTCAGGATGAAGCCTCAAGCTTCTCAACTATGAAATGGAAATGACAATAATGGCATCTACTTCACAGGATCAAATGCGTAAATCATGAAATGCTATGGATGGTCCTTGGTACATTCAAAAGCAATTAAAAACAGTTGTTGGGATTACTATTATCATCATATATTTTTACTTTTAAACTGGTTACAATAAAATTAAAGCTTGTTGAGTGATGTTGGTTTTTGTTCTGTCATCAATATTAAAATATATTAGGTAGTCATTTTTAGTAAAATCATTCTTGATAGCTGCAGTTGATGTCAGAGAAATATATGTTCATAAGTAAAACATCTGCATAGATACAGAGGCATCAAAATATTTGGAGAATATATAAGTGTATTTTTTTCCCCTAAGGACACCTGCTCTGTAATGAGTTAAAATTCAAAAACTGGTATCAGAATTGGAGAAGTTTGAATTTACACAGGGACCCAGTGAAAGTTGGATTTAAGATCTGATTACTGGAGTCTTTGTACTGCAGCCTCCTTCTCTTGCTATATGACCTTGGATCACCCTGGAATTTATAAAATGAAGAGCTAGTATAAATCATATTGTCTAGACTTTTCTCCAATTATTACTTTTATATACAATTTACAAAACTGATTTTATTAGGCTTTTAAAAAGTGATAATGAAGTGCATATTGCTAATTCTTAAAGATGAGGAGTAGGTATGCATAAGAATGAGAAGAATGTAAAAAGAACCATTCAGTCTGTTTACAAAATATAGCGCAATCTTTAACAAGAGCTATTAAATTTACTGTTCTTGCCTCTTGAAGATTATTCCTCTTCCACACAAGATTCATCATTTATATAAGTAGCTGGGAAGTACCAAATAAGGGATTGTAGAATATACATGGGAGACAGCTATTAGCCGTATTTGTGAAGTAAAGATGCTTGAAAACTGAGTAGTATTCTATTTCAATCAAAAGCTTTATAAGATAACTACCATGAGCATAGACCATAATGAATGGATACACTCTTATCTTCACACCAACTGTAATTAGAACAAAGGTAGGTATTAATCGATATTTATAAATATTTACAGACTGTATGTATTCACTAGAATCTACTAGGTTCTCTACATAGAAAATTAATCATATAATAAATAAATTCTCTGGTACCTGTACCATATTTTTGAATCAGAATCCCTTTGGGAAATAATCCCATTGTGCTTTTCTGCAGTATTGGAAATATTTGCCAAACTCTGGAGTCAAGTTTTCTCTATTTTGTTTCAAGGACTACAAGACTGCACCAGAATACTCTAATGAATTTTGCGTCCATTTCTGGAGGAAATTATCCTTCAAAAGGCAGATAAATGCCCAAGACCTTTTTGAGTACTGGGAAAACCAGATAATGGTGGCTAGGTAATTATGATTTGAGTGTGTTTCATTATACGTTTTCCAACCGTTTTTGGTAGTTATCAGCATTACTAGGAACATACATCTGATATGGCAGCTGGAAAATTTTCTGGCTCCATGTTAGCTCCCCCTTTCTTCATCCCTCTTCTCTAAATCCCTACTTTCTTTTCAATCAAAACAGTTTCTGAAGATAAAGTATAGTATAGCCATTCAACCAGATTTCTCTTGTTGTGAGCTCTGTTATCATGTGAGAAAGAAGAACCTCAAAAGAGTTATTGTTTAAAAAAGCTTTTAGTTCTGTTTGTGGTTGTCAAAAAAGAAGTAGGTAATATTTAATCTTAAATTTTCTTTATGCACTGGATAGACTGTCTAATCAGTTTTTCTGTCTTCCTAAAGTATTAGCATATATAAAGGTACTACAAGAATATTTTTACACGTAACAGAACTTGGGTAGAGGATAAATCACACGTGTCAGGTTTTCACAGGGGATATTTTCCCTCAAAATCTGTACCCCAAAACAGAAGCCCTGCATATTGTCTGAGACATAGACACAGTTCATCTTCCCCCTTTCTTGTGCTTCTTCTTTTATACAGTTTCCCATAGAGAAGTGAATAACAGCTGGCACATTAAAAAATAAAGAGACCTTTGCCCCATGCAGGGTGGTTGGTACCCTACTCTGGAGGAAAGGTTAGGAGAGTGACCTTCTGGAGATTGGACTGCAGACCTATTCATTTTTGCTAGCAATAAAAAGTGCACAAATATATGTTGGCATACAGATGAGGTAACTTCTACAGACACATGTCAACTTCTGGACAGTTAAAAACGTGGGACTAAAACTCGGGGGGGAGGCGAAAACAAGGAAAATAATACCTCGGCAGAGAAATGAATAGGGGTCAACCACAGGTGTTTGCAAGAGTACTGGCAATGGCTACTGCAATAATGGCCAATATGAAATAAAGTCAACTGAGGAGAAATTAAAATTGATGTATTATCTCTGATACTTTAAGGTCATATCTTGCATTTTAAAAAATGTTATATTTTCCATTTTTTTCCAAACTGAAGTTACACGAAAATCACAAATAGTGTGATTAGCATGGTACACCTTAATCCATAGCATAAAAGGAGTCTAGAAATATTAACTGGGTTGAAGCAAAAAGGGAAAAAAAGTGGGTTAGAATCAGTTAGGAAATATGTGCTAAATGAACATCATTTATTTTAACTGAAATCACTTTATCATGGTACCATTTTGTTTCAATTATTTTTGTTCAACTAAGTGGCAAAGAATTATTTCAAACCAGCTTGTTTGTTATGCATTTATCCTTAATAGCTAATACTATTTTACCAAAATGAATTCATTAAAACAAAACTCTCTCAAACTTTCTAGTTCACTTAGCCTTCCTGTAAAAACCACTTTAAAAGTCAGATTAAATGACTATCATGATCTTAACGAATTGTTTTGTTTTTACTTAAAAGCAATGGTGGAAGTCTCTTACTAAAAAAATAATGTTTTTTATGCAATAAAACATCATTTCTGAATCATCAAAAGTTTAAATTTTCCAGAATCTGTTCCATCTAAAGTCAGCATGCTCAAAACATTATGAGTAGTGTAATTATCCATCATATTAAGCTAGTATGTATGCCCACGAATATAATTTTGAAACATCCATAACTGAGAATTTATTTATGGTCGACTGTTTTTTCAAAAGGTATACACCACTATATACTATCTAAAAGTAATCTGTGTTATAATAGATAACTATTGATTATACTAAAGGGATATATATATATATATATATATTTTAGATTTTACATCATTGAGGTTAAATCATAATGTGGTGAATGCAGTTGAGTATACATAGCAATGGCTTATAGCAATTAAGCATATTATTACTTCCAAACTTTCTCTAAATTGTAGGCAGAGAGCAGCTGTTCAGGTTTTTTGGAGTTTGCATCAGAACTAGGTCTGACGCACAGCTTATTTCTAGTTAGTAATGCTGAATAAAAGAAGTGATGTCTCTTTAAAAATGTATTGCAGTTCATCATTAAGTGGAACATAATAATCCAAAAATAAAGCTAAAGAGTTGCATTTCCTATGGAAGCAACTGCAGAAAAGATGTTTGAAAACTATCACTACATGTAATAGAATGATTCAATAACAGTAGACTGTTAAATATTTCCAGAGTCTAACTGATATTTCCTGAGCTATTTTGTTCACCATCTATAAAATATAGTGGTACAAAAGAAATCATGGTTATAATAAAAACAAAAAATGAGGGAAAAAATCTTATCATTAGCTGTTGGGGAAAAAAAAAAAACTATTATGTCCAAGACTGTTTTAAAGTTGAATTGCACTTTTAAAAGCAGAATACTTTTAATGGATCTTAATGAAAGCAAACAATGTACAGTTGTAAAAGTAGAAACCATGCCACAGCAGGGGTTAGAGGACACTGTGCAAAAATGCAATTGCTTTAGAAACTATCTTTCACTTACTAGTTTTTGGTGTAGTTTGGGAAAACATCTGTTCTTTTCTGGATATACTTTAAGTGTTTAGTGGCTTTATTTAAATTAAGTGAAGACATTGTCTTCTGATTCACCCAATTTCTTCTTGGATACATCCTTCTACCCCAGGATGGTAGCTACCTGTGACCATGTGGCCTTGCTTGTGATTTCTGTTCACAAGTTAGAGTAATCAGCTTTGTGTAATGGATATTACTTATTCATAGTTGCTTTTACTTATTTTTAAAGTAGAATTATTCAATGCATTTTTGGAAATGCGGAAGGGAAACGAGATATATTGTAATGTTCTTCCATCCACGACTGAGCAGATGTCAAAATTCAACACTACAGAAAAGTAAACAAGATCGAGAAGCCTTTAAGAGCTCTCAAAATGTTTCAGCCTCACTTGATTTGGAACCATGACATTACAAGCCAAGCTAATAAGGGCAGTGTATGTAAGACAGTTAAAGATAATGTTATACAATATTGAAGAATGAAATGGTCTGTTTCTCATGAGGGTTCACAGAAGAAGCATAAAGAACTCCTCAGTTCTGCTGCTTCTTATGTTTGAAGATTCTGAGGTGGTGGAACAATGGATGGATAGCATATTTGAACTGAATCAGACTTTATAAATATCTAATCCTGTCCCTTCTTTCTTTGCTACCAAATGAAATTGAAATCCGTAATATCTTATTAAAAGGCCCAACATCACATAGCTGACTGCATTGAGAATAATTTGATGCAATAAATATTGGTTAAAAATTGTTTATTTGATCAGGAATCTTTGTTAAGGTGTGATCTTTGAAATTTATCATCTTTCCAAAAAGCCAAAAAAGTAGATTGGACCATACTCAAATATTATATGATGAAGAGTTTTAATTTTCAGGTAGGAGATCATTATGACTACTAGTCAAGTGGAAAGTTAGGACAGAGGAAGAATAAATATATATCTTTCTGTAACAAAAAAAAGAAAGAAAATGAGCAGTATGCTTCCCCACTTCTCCATAAATGATAATGAAAAACTAACCTCTGATTACATTATGATGTTAAGAACTTAGCTGAAATTTAACCATCAGATCCAGTGGATGTTTTAGAAATGGCATCATCACTTCAAGAAATTATCTAAAAATTATATAGATATAGATATACAGAAATCCATTTTGTTTGGCAAAATAACTATGGTAGCAACGTATCCTTTTGGTAGGGACTTTATGTTCTAATTTTTGAGGTGGCAGACTTCTGGTCTTCACCTTATCATCGTTCTAGATTTAATTCTACTCTCTTCAGCTTCTAGTAGATCAAAGCAGTACTATTTAATCTGATGTAACTATATGCAATTTAAAATTTATATCATTATACTCAATTATTTTAATGCTAATAAAAGAGCTTTCCATTTTGCACTTGAAATTATAAATGTTTACATTTTTAATTAGTGAGGCTTGGGACTTTATGACATGAGATTTCTCACATAAAGAAACTGTGTCCAAATCAATTAGTTCCCTGGGCCACATAACATTCCAACCACAGACCACAACCTCCTACAATTAACTGGCTTAAATATGCAGGCAAGGGCTCTGGAAATGAATCACACTGGCTATAGTGTGCATCTGGCTATCAAACACAGAAAGAAAACTTCTTAAAGTGAATTGCAGTGTCAGTTTCAGCTAAGCACAAGCAACTACCGCCAGGAGTGAAAGTACTGAAGCAGAGAGGAACAATGGTTTGTAATTAACTATAAGAAACCGACACAAGTTAAAAAGTAAATAAAATAATAAAGCTCAGGCCTCAATAATTTATGCAATAACAAAGTGGTAAAACGATGCTTTAAGTTCATTTTCCTTGGCCTTTTTTAAAAAAATAAGTGATCTTGGCTGTATCCATGTTAAATTGTCATTTGCCCTTGTATTTACCTTGTGCCAGGTGTGATTTATGTGACTTCAATAAAAGGCATCATGTTTCAATAAACATTACACAGAAGAGCAGAAAACAAACTCTTTCAGGATGAAAATATATATTACAATATGAAATAATTGTATGGACAGAAGTCTGCATACTCATTTGTGGTGGTAATTTTACCAGTGAGGAGACTTGCAGAATGCCAAGGCAGAAGTGTTTGCAGGGGTATCTTTCTGCAGAACCAGCAAATTCCCAGAGGAGGCACTCTTGTATTGCAGGTTACAGCTAGATCTGCTCGGCTTGTCACAGGCTGTGTCATACACAGGACTCTGATCACATGTCTTCTTTCCTTGTCCTCAGTTCCCCTTTATCACCCCATCAAGGATCAGCCAATTCCTTCATTGAAGGAAGAACAGCTTTCACTACAGTCCCTTTGCAATTAACTAATGCATGTTAGCTATTTTAGAAGTTTCTGAAACTCCTAATTTAAGCTAAGTCTTTGAAGCCTTCCAATCAAATGATTTTTTTTTTCCTGTGAGAGAACCATGATGTGATACATGCTGTTAAAGCAATAGATGTAAAACCTTATACAATCCAGGAAGATATGAATCATTCAGCAGTAAATATTCACAGTAAATATTCACAATATAAAGCAATTTATGAGCCCAGTACTTTTTAAAGAATGTCTGAAAGGTTTGACAAAGTCTTTGACTCAACACAAAGATACATTCACGTCTTCAATATCTGAACACATTCTGAGCAGTTTATATCAGCTTTACCATTTTAAAAATGCTGAATAATAGGAAGACTGGCAAACAAATCACGCCTGAGTGGAGACAGTGGTTTGATTTTTGGACCATGGAAGGTTGAACAGCGGCCAAGGGAATGTGCTCTCCACCTGCTCTTCTGCACTGGACAGTAAAATTCAGAGTCAATTCAAGGGTGGATTGCAGTAATATAGATGCTTTACAAATATAAGAAAGTGAAAAGCTCTCTGTGCTATTAAATCAATAAAAGTAGACTTATGAAGAGTTGTAAGTCTGTCAACTGATTGTTAACACAATCCTAATGGCCTATTGCAGCCCTTGATTACAATACCTCATGTTGTGAGAGCACAATGCCACTTATAAAACCTGCAAACCTTAAAAGCGTTTATGGGAGTGATGGGCTGTATTGCCGATGGCTATTTTCTATATTTTTTCCATAGACAGACTTTCAGCAAGCTTTACTGGATAAGACTATTAACACAGAGATGCTGCCTAATTGCTGCCACCACACTAATTTATAAGCAAGACTACCACCAGGTTGCCACTTTGACTCCCTGCTTCAGTGCTTTTGCATCTTCATTCATACTTTCCCAAACAGCTTTACAAAGTGAAAGGTTTATCAATGAATTTCTCCTTTGCATAGAGTAATAAGATGAACTTGGTTTGAGACAAAGCCTCACTCTTCCTTAGAAAAGAATGAATTTGAGGTGAGTTCCTGAAAGCTTCAAGTAGTACTTTTTCCCTATGCTCTTTCCCCCTCACAACTTGCCCTAAAATTATAAAGACTCAAAACTATTTTGCTGTTGTTGGAAGTGTATCTGTGCATATTTTCTGTTTTACAAGCCTACAATTGCTTTAAAACCCTTTCAAAATATGAATTTTGTGCTATCAATCTGATTTTAAACTACATATTAATACTTAGCAAAGGCCAAAAATCGATATTAAATCTTTTCTTTTGTATAAAATCTATGGGTTACTTTGCCATAAAAATGATCTGACACATTTCGTGTAATAGAAATTATGAAGGGTAAATCTCACAGACAATTTTCTTGTACATAATCTAACAAACAATTTTTCTTTGCAAAGTAAAAGATGTTTTAAGAATACTCATGGTTCAATGCATGCATCCCTGAAGTCCTGAAGCACGGTCCTTGTGGTTTCTCAACAATTCGCCCTTTGCTAGTGCTAGGTGAACTCATAGGTGATCTTTACTCACCTGAACTATGACATCTAAGAAATCCGTAGGGTTAAGGATCTAAAGCTTGAAGGCACACAGAACAAAGGTCTTTGGCATTAATCCACGCGGGAAGGTTGAACACCAGCAACTAGCCTTGTACCCTGTGCGCTCACGGAGAAGTCCGCTAGGCATTCGGAGAAACAGGGCACCCTTCCCCAGCTCACACCTAAGGCACAGCCGGGAGGAGGGGAAGGAGGACAAGGAGCTGAGGCAAACCCTGCGGATGCACTGTATCAGCAGAATACTAATTATAGGAAAAAGCAAAGCAACCTTAGGTGAGTTCCACCTTCACGAAAGGCCAGATGGTTCAAAGCACTGCTGCACACACAGGCATACACCCCTGTCCAGCCTCACTCCTCTGCAGAACCCGGCGGCACAGGCTGCACGGAGTTGTGTCTCCATCAGTCTAAGGTCAAAAGAGGAGCCCGCCGCGTTCCTCTTTGAGGAGAGCGTTGTAGACTGTTTACCGATGCATCTGAAGAGTGCTGGGATATGCTCTCACCCCGAACTACTTCTCGCGTCGCACCTGGCGTCTGTCAACACCGTTATCCGGGCCAAGTGCCCGCAGCTCCATCCGCACCCCTGTCCTGCCTCGCAGAGCCACGTCTCACCGCAAAACACAGTAACTTGGGAGCTCCCAAGGAAACTCCACACGGATACCCCCGCCCGCTTTCTGCTCACTGATTAGTCCTGCTTCCAAATGCACTCTGCAAGGGCGCACTTCTGCCCAGTGGCGCCTTCCCCAGCCTCTAGCAAGCAGACACACTCACCTGGGGCCCCGCTGCCCTCCCGGTGGCGTCAGGCGCCAGGAACCCAGGCGTTTGCATCCGAAAGGACGCGTGCTCTGTAGTCAGGCGCCGTAGGCGCCTCGGGACACTGTGCGCGCCGCTCCGCGCGCGGGGCGGACTGAAGGCACCCTTTTGGCACCCTTTTGCTCCGGCCGGGAGAACAGCGACTCTTCCTCCAATCACAGGGCGCGGAGACCCCGCCCGGGCCTCAGGCGCCGGGTCCCGTTGTCTCACAGATCGCCCCAGCCGCTCAGACACTAGGTCCGGAGCTAACGGGAGCGCGCGTCCCGCCAAAGGGCGAGAGGGCGAGAGCGGGAGAGGAGGAGAAAGCGCTGGGGCCGGCCAGAGGAGGCGCGGAGGCGGAGGAGGATGCTCGACCGCAGTGGGTGCCGGCTGTGGGCGCAGTCCGAGGCCAGCTCGGGAAGCTACTGAGACTTCAGTACCTCCTGAAGACCCAGTGACGGCTATTGGCAAAGAACGCAAAGAGGGAGCAGTCGGCCGACGCGCGCACACAGACACGCGCGCACACACACGCACCCTCCTCCACCTCCCTCCCAACAGATCTGTACAGATGGATTCCTTCGCAGGAAAATAAAGAAGCGGGTTGAAAGTAGGAGGGGCTGAGGCCCATCCATCTCTCCGCGAAGTATTTGCATCTGAAAGCACGAAGCTGGAAGAGAGTTTTGAGAATGTTTTTAAGCCTCACCCCCCCAACACACACCCCACCTGCTTAGCTTGTCTTGAAAGCAGTTGATCAATTGAGCTCCTGAGGCATGAAAGCAAAGTCATAAAACTAATCAGAATTTACAGTGTTCTTGCTTGATAGTTTTGCCCTTTCAATCTCCTCCGACTGCCCTAGTTCTACTTTCTTTACTTGCAGAAAATTTCCTCCCCTGCTGGGCTCTCTAATACAAAACTTCCGAGCGTATGATTTACGCGCAGGGTGGGGTAGAAGACCCTCTCGAGGTCTTTTATTTACAGTACGCCGCGGCCACTCGACTCCAGCACGCTCTGCTTTCCTCTGCTCCGTTGCTTGATTTAACCTGATGACTGGGCGTTCTGCCACGGGGGTTAGAAAGGTCAATAGATCATTCCTTAGTACGGTTCTTTTCATTTTTCCCTTTCCGCCAATGCAATCTGTCCTCCTTCCCTGACCGACTCGCCCTTAGCAGCGATTCTCTGGATACTGGGACATAGGCACGGGCTTATTCGCGTCAGCATCTCAGATTTCCTGTGCACTGGAGCGCATTTGCTCTTCACCCAATCCAGCTTTCCCTGGCCATTCAGCTTGCGGTCTCTTACCCTCCCCCATAGACTCAGCATTGCAAAATGAATTCCGTGGTGATAATTCCAATGGCAAGCTTTGTTATTCTCCTGGCAAATGACAGCTACAATGACACCCTATTTAATATTAAATTTTTAAATTTACATGTTCAACTCCAAACCTCCTTGGATCCTGGCCTGTTTAAATGTTCATCTCATGCCTTATTTCCACTAGACTTTCATGAATTGCACAAACTCGGGATGATTGAATCAAGCATCTCTATCTCCCCTTAGATGATATCTTGGATTCCCCCAAGTTTGAGCTTCTCTGTCAAGGCGAATGTCACTCACCAGGTAACCCGGCATGAAACCTTGGCTTTTTTTCTCAACCCTTTGAAATGTTTTTCTGTGTTTAAATCCTCCATTATTCATGCACATATTATATACTCAGAAATATTCCCTTTATTTTCCTGCAGCCTTACATTTATCCACCTTGTCTGCCTAATGAACTGGCTTCAGGGTTGGGAACTTTTCTTCTAATTGTTCCTGATTTAAAGTTTCAGGAGCGTAAAGACTATGATTCAGCATCACTAAGACGCAAGACAACTTTGGCCCATACTGAATTTTTTTTTTAATAAAGAAGTGAATGTTTCTGTACTGTCTAGCTTTTAACTCCAAACATACTAAGCTACTTTAAAATTATTTCCTGAACGGGTCATGCAAGTGTATAAGGTGATATTGAGATTGCTAATCAAACACTATGTTATCTTCATTCATTAGCTTGTTTTAATACAAGTCATCTCACATTAGAGGAAAGTATTGGAAAAACATTGTAATAATTATTTTAGTGATACTTTCACATTTTCCTCTTTTTTCAAAATTTTGTGCTTCTGCATAAAATAAATCTGACTGTAGATTCAGGCTTTCATCGTGAAGCAGATGTTTCCATCCTACCTGCATTCCTTTTTAAAATTTCCCTCAAACCATAGCCTCTACACAGATTCTGAAATGGTAACGTGGGTTTCCTTATGCAAAATGTTGGCCCTGGTTCAGGGTTTCTGACTCTAACAAGTTGGACATACAGCTATTCATCCTAGAAAAAGGTCCAGGTTCCTGCCAACTACAAAATGTTACCCTAGAGGAGTGAAAAGGAAATTTGGGACAACACAGACGGTAGCTCAGAGACACTCCTCTGTCTAAGGAGATCAGGAGTGCTTCTTGTCTGAGGAGACAGCACTTAAGCTGAGATGCAATGATGAGAGGGCGTAGATTGCCTGAAAAGCTGAAGGAAGAATTACTTATGAAGAGAAAACAAGGAAAAAGGGTGCAGACTAAAAGGGTCAGTGCATGTGAGAAACAGAAAATTCTGCAAAAAGCAAAGAGAACACAAATTGAACATGCCGGAGTGATTTTCAGGACACAGCTCTTTCATAACCTTCTAGCTCATACACTGGTTTAAACTGTGGTTCAGTTAGGGCAATGACTTGGTTCATAAGGTTTTCTTTTCTCCTCTCTTTTCCCCAGGATTTGTATTTAATTAGAAACCCTAGTTTCCTGAGAATCACCAATGAAAATTTACTCTCAGTAGATGAATCCAAAGGTCTATCCAATTGTTTGAGATTCCATGAAATACAAATATAAGCCATAATTCAATGTACTTACTGGTGAAATCGCATAACATGCTTCCTTACAAGCCTCAAACTTATTCTACAATACTTCTAGTCATCTACATGCATACACACATGAGGAAAATTTCTCATTTGGATGCCTTCTTTCTTCAATGCCACACATAATATTATTTGATGAATTTCCCTTTCTACTCTACCTAAAAAAGTACTTCTTTCAATTTATGTTCACTGTCTTGATTAAATTAATGACAGCACCTGTACCAGAACTATATTTCAGAGAAACAGAATAAAAAGTTAAGAGAATTTTCTTATGACATAGGTAGGAAAATACTGATTTGGCAAAATATAAAAAGCTCTTCCACATGGCAAACTCTCAAATAGCTGAGCCCTTTATAGTCTCTTTTGAATTATTTTTCAATATAAATGATAAATTATAATAAAATATATATGCATTATATAATGTTTAGCATTTATATAAGAAATGTTATGTATTTGGTTTATTTTACCTAATAATGCATAGATCCTCTTTTAGCCAGAATAGGACCTATGATGAGATATTCTGGCTTATCCTAGTCATTTGCTAGTCTGGTATACATTTCCTGAATCCTTGCTATGTAATCTATAGACTGGTGGACAGGAACCTAAAGATGAGATGCATCTCTTATTTTCAAGCACTTTCCAATGTATTGAGAAAATATAGAGGTATTTAGTTTTCCACACAACATATAATGAGATCTATGAAACATATCAAATGTGAGAGCACAAAAAAGGGGCCAAGTGATAAAAACTGAAAGATAAGAGAAAATATTTGAAATGCTCCAGGAGAACATAGACGTTCCACAGAAGAATTCTATGAAGAAAGATGATGATTATATTTGCATTATAAGAAAGAAGCCCCTGGCAACATTGTTAAGTCTGCCATGGACTAGTATTGAGGAAAATATTTAGGATGTTGCATAAATCCATCTAAAAAAGATGGCCTCAATTCTAGTTGTCCTCTTGTAATACACTACAATCCCTTTTACACACTCAGAAAACATGCATACCTTTAAAGAATTCTTGAATAGAGTTACTAAAATAGCATCGTGGAATCTGCTCTCAGATAGCATCTCTCTGGTAGCTATGGTCCTTCCCGGAATGCTAAACTAGAAGAGTACAAAGTTGGTGCTGCTACACATTTCCTTCTCACAAGGCTCCTCTTTCACTACCAAAAACTCAAACTTCATACTGCACTGAATACTGATTATTAATACTTACTTGAAGAGGTTATTACTCAGTTAAAGCTTCCTGAAAATATTCATAAATTAAAGGAGCCACTTTGATGCCACAAAAGAAATTCAAATATCCAGGTGTTTAATGAAGTCTGAGAAATATTTTCCTTAAAGCGTCTTCTGGGTGAGGAGGAGAGCAATGGGTCTTTAAGGAGCTCTAGCCCGTAAAGAGCACAGGACAGGTTGTACTGTTGGATATAGGAAGTGAAAAAGACTCGGGGAAAATCCCTCTTGCTCTTTCAAGTGGTATTGGCAAAGATGCAACTTCAGCTCGGAGTTTGCAAGTAATTTACATTTTCCTGAACTGCCTAGAAAATTCCCACAGAAATAAAATGGCAATGAAATGAAATGGAGTAGGAGTGGGAGAGAGGTAAATAATCTATTTTAGCCATGTATTCAGCAAACCAAATTGTTCCTTTTATTCTAGTCTCCTCCATATGCTCAGTGCTTTTTTCTTGAGCATATCTGAGTGGTTCAGGGTCGTTGGTTAACATTTTAAAGAATGGATTTAATTTTCTTCTGCTACATGTCAAATTTCTCAACATTTTCTTTCTGAGGAACAAATTCAAACAGATAAACATTTGATTTGGATTTGGTATTAAATGCCAAAGCAAGATAACTCTTACTTATTTAAATAGCATATGATACTACCTATGAGCAATTGTATCTCTGGAATCTCAGAATAGTTGGAACACAAATTACTTTTTAAAAAGCAGCTCAAATCAAAATTGTCAGAAATAATACAGCTAGGCCTGTGCTGTCTCTTGAATTATAGTTGTTCTATAAAAGCCTTCTTAAAACCTTCAGAGAGAAAAGTAATAATGCAAATTTTAGCTCCACATTGCTCTATTTATCACTTTGTGTTAAGCCATAGAATCTTTTGAAAAAAGTGGATTTTTACAATAAAAGAACTCATTTAACAAATATTTATTGAATGTGTGTCATGTAGCAGGTTTAGTATCATGAATTACAGGAGTTACAAAGGAAAGTAAGGCCAAGATACCAGAGAAGTGCTTGCACATATGTAACTTTATGAAAGGAGATATGGAAATACATTCAGTAAGAGTAAAGTGCAGGATTTTAATGAAGATTATATCTATATCTATATATATGCACTATTATACACTATTTATAAATATTATGTATATATATATATATATATATATATGCACTATTAGACAATCCTAATAGCCTAAACCAATAGATCATGAATAGGTACATGAGATGTGAATAGGTTGTAGATAGGAAAAGACAGTAGAAAATCAGGGAACTAGCTGAAGAACTTTAATCTCAAAGAAGAAAAATGGTTTAACAGATTTATTTTAAAAATGAGATTTTATATATAATATTTGACTCACCTATACAGAAAGGGGGCTCCCTAAGCAAACACTTACTAGCTGCACTTGTGTTTGTCTGAGACCTGGTTTTGCTCCACTCCCTCCTATTTTCTACATTTCTCTCAGCAGCACTAACCTGATTGCTCCCTGCATGCAGATCTACAGAGCTGGCTTGCCCTGGCTTCTGCAGGTTTTATAGGTAGTGCCAGTCAATTATATGTAGTGCTCTCCTAACACACATAAAATGTGCATGTTGGAATGACCCTACTTCCAGCAGCTTCATGGAGCCAAGAGTACAGTTCCCTGGTGTATGTGACTTTAGGGCAACACTCATATTCAAAAAAAAAATCCAAAAAGCAAAAATGAGGTGAAACTATATACATTAGGAAGAAACCTTTTATGAAATCAACCAGTTTCTTCAAAGGTGAATTTATGGGAAGATAAATGTGCATATTAATATATCCCTGTTCATAAGTAGATACTTATGTTGAAGAAAAGCAGTAGTCTTTTCATGTATTGAATTATTTCATGCACGAATGTGGATTCTGAAGCAGTCATTAACTTTATGAATTACCAGTGTCTCTACTTTCTGCTTTTAGATGTGAATGTTTAAAAGCAAAACGTAAAAAGTATTTCTTCTTCACAGTATCCCTATCCAGCAAAATGGTCACTCTAAACCCAAAATTAAGGGACAAGGGAACTCCATCTATAAAAGATTAAATAAAAGCTAACACAATTCAATGACACTGTATAGTATGAACAGCATAAGCAAGTAGACTTCAAAACCACAATACACGATAAAACAATAAAAACTTAAAGATGCATTTTTGTGAGAGTAAATTTTGTTGGAAATGAATACCCAATATGTTGTAATTATTTCTTTAGGGGTTTTCACGTTTAACAGTGACAGAGAAGTTATTGTGTATAATATAAATATTTCCTTTAAAATATAATTGTGAATACAAATAAGGGCTTGAAAGAGTTAATGAGATTCATTAAGCAATTAAATTAGCAGAAAGGTGCAGTCACTGACAATAATTGGGCTTAATATCTTACGCGTGAAGTAACCTATATAAGATATCTTTGAAGACACACAAACTTTCTTATTTTATCAGTGAGGAAAATTAAATTTGGAAAGGTAGAGGGATTGATTCATAATCTCCTAACAAACTTTAAATATCCCAAGAAGAATCAAAACACAGCAAAAAAAGCTTGTTTGTCCATACTGCAAAATTCAGAGCAGGATTCTTATAGACCTAGATATTCAGACATAATGATTTGATATTTTGCATTTCAATATACCAAGGAAGACCTTTGTTTACAATTCCTAACATTTATAAGAATTGGAGTAAGGGTTTGGTTTTAGACTGTCTCACTTTTTTAATAGGATGTTTTTTATAGCTTGGTCTGTGGTGGTTTTCTAACAATAAAAGTTGGAAGTATTATCATAAGTAATTCTTCAGGCATCACTCTCCATCACATCTGGAGATTTTATGTAACATTAATGTAAATCATAATTCTCATGTTTAGAAAAAATGATTAAATGAGTGATTTGCTTTAGAGTAAAATGCATATACATCAGGGGACTATAAAATCTAATTGAGAACATTTCATCACAAGAGAATAAGCTAGAGCTATAATCCACATTGATTCATAATTCAAGTTATTCATTGTATGAAATATCAATTACAGTGTTTCCACCAAAATTAAGTGATTTTAGAAAACTATGTTTATAAAATACTATGAATAAAAGTTTTTCTATTATTTCTTAGAAAATTATTAGACAGTCTCAGTCATTTAATATTCCCCTATAGATTAAGACAATTGAAACACCTCTTTTGCAATTAACCAATGACAGCTTATTTTCTGACCTTGCAAATTTGCCAAGTTTGAATCTCAAAATGTAAGTGAATGCTAAACGGAATGAAACAAACAATGTCTAATTGTTTTAGGTTGATTTAAGCAAAGTGTTCCAGCTAATAGCTCCTCTGATTATTCCCAACCTGCCGATAGCTTAACCCACACAATACTTTTCTTTCTTTTTCTGGCTCGCAGCCTCAGGGGTGTCAGTCCAAGGTCTGCTAACCCCAAGGAATAAATAACATAGTGGAGGAACATGGCAGATGAAAGCTACTTTTCACATTGCAACCAGACATAGAGACAGATGAGGAACAGCGAAAAAGGAAGATACCAGAAACTGCATCCTTTCTCCAAGGTTTTAACTCCATATCCCACCCAGACACACCCAGAAGTGTGCATTATTAATTTCCTAGCTATCTCTCAAGCCAATCCAGTTGACAAATTAAACAAAACGTAACATTAGTTTGAAGGGTCTCCCAGTATTTACTACTGGAAAGTTACATATACAAGATTCCATCTCTGACTTCTGTTAAATGTAGTGAAAATATGACACACTAATTCTTTGTATTAGTGACATTTTCATCACTGGGACCAAATAAAAGAAAATTTTAAGGTGGGTGCTTTTTTTTTCTCATGGTTTCAGTGGATTCATTTCATAGTCAGATTGCTCTAAGGCAGAAATATCCACACAGAAGGGCATGGCAGAGCAAAGATACTTGTCTCGTGGCAGTCAGAAGGCAGAACACAAGCATATATCAGCAGTTAGGAAGGGGCCCGAACCATAGGTGGACCCCTTACAACCAAGCCTCCATGAACCACCAAGGCACACCTGGAGGCTTGCTTTACTCTCAACTGGCAAACTCCCAAGCCATTCAAATTGACAATTGAGCTATTCCATCACAATCTTTATTTTTATAGTATACAGTATGATTAAACTTGAAGACTCTATTCCTTTGAGATGCCGTCACCCTAACCTAGCTCACCATAGTTAGGTAACTCCTTAATTTACCTGTGAGGCCTCTATAGGTATGTGATATTAGAATCCCCAATATTGAAGGTAAGCTACAAAATTAGGCAGAATTCATAGTCTAAAGGCTGGGTGTGGTGGTGCACGCCTGTAATCCCAGCACTGGGTGGATGAAGCAGGAGGATCCCTGTGAGTTTGAGACCAGCCTGGGCTACATAATGAGCTCCAGGCCAGTCTCAACTATATAGTGAGACCCTATCTCAAAAACAAACAAAAAAAACAATAAAAAAAAATAATTCATGGTCTAAAGATTTCTTTTCACCCACTCATTAGGGATAATTAGACCTTATCATTTTAGTGTATGACAGCTGTCAGCACTGTAAATTTGATGAGAATGTAAAACCTAAATAATGGGTCGTCTGCATTCCACCATATTTGGAAACTTTCAGTTATATCCGATAGGGCACATCTATCTGCCTTATCCTGAGTGAATTTAAATGTGACCTTTTATCTCTCTTTCTTTATTTTTTCCATCAAAGTTCACCAGAGTTGGCATTTTTTATTGTTTTATTGTTTTAAAAGAGATCATAAGATTTAAGTAAGTTTATTAAAAGCAATATATGAAACTCTCTTAATTCTAGCCTCCAGTGTCTTCATAGGATAAATCATATGTTAAAAATATTTCCAAACTTTCCTTTAAAAAAATTTTATCACTTAGGCCCAGAATGTTCTTTCATATTTAGAGTTTAAGGTCTTATTATATTTTCTTTTCTAGCTCTTATTACTAAATTTCTGAACTTATTTTGCTATTTTTACAGAAAAACTTGATAATCACTAATGAGAAACATTGCATGCACAAATATATTTTATATATTTTGCACATATTAAAATTACACTGAACATGTGATAATGCTGTTAAATAGAAAAGGATAAAGTTTTTGAGACTAACATTTTAATTTTGGAATAAAGTACATCATAGATGCATTAATAAATTTAAAGGGCATTCTAATTAATTCTCAAATATATCATCCTAAGTTGGCAGAAGAGTTTGAATACCAAAGGGCTTATATGTTTTTTTAAAATTCTGTAAAAGTACAGGTACCTTAAAACTTTGTATATCTTTATAATAATAAAACAAGGGTCATAAACATTGTCATTACAAATCTATCAGTTTTTAATAAACATAAATCATTAGATTTTCTGTTTAATATAGTTTTAAAATTATATGAAGAATTCAGAAGTATAAAAAACTGAAAGATCAGTTTTAACTAAGGGTATTGAAATTGATTATTGTTAATTTTGCCTCCTTTTCAAAAACGAGTTAGCAGGAAATACACACACAAACACATACACACACACAGATACCACCATCACATCGCACACACACAAGCTGCTTCACTTCTTACTTATATAAAAAACTGAATTCTCATTTATGTGAAGAACTGGAGTAAACACACTGCTCATAAGTAACATCCGGACAAAAGTAGCTAATTCTTCCTACATACATATCTAATAAATACAGAAGTATAGTAAGATAAAAAGAACAAATTTAAAGGAAAATAATTAAGACAAAATATTTTGAAAAGACAAAAAGATAAAGCAAGCAAGAAAGAGGGGGAAAGATGGATGAGCAGAAGGAAGGATGGGTGGAAGAAAAAAAGCAGGCAGGAAGGAAAGAAGGGAACACTAAACCAACCAAAAATTTAACAATTCCTTTCAACTAGTGTGGCCATAGTATGAAACTTAACTGAACAAAAAACTGAAAAGTAACAGACATGGAAGAATGCAAAGCATACAATTCTGCACACTTCTAACTAACCGAGTTTAAGATCGAGATATCAAGTGAAAGCAAGGAGGACTGAAATGTGTTTTTTCTACAGTGTTTTTTTATTCCATTAAGCACTAATTGGGGCAATATTTTTATTCTGGCAGTTTCATCAGAAAAAAA
Organism: Fukomys damarensis; assembly: GCF_012274545.1. NCBI lineage: Eukaryota > Metazoa > Chordata > Mammalia > Rodentia > Bathyergidae > Fukomys > Fukomys damarensis. The sequence goes on from NW_022900942.1 coordinate 20,216,707, forward strand.
GAAGAAGAAACTTCTTTGTGCCCCTTCTGACAGAATACACAAAAAGACTCAACTATGTGTGGCAACTTGTCCACCGACCCTTCAACTGAGGTCGTTTATTCTACCCTTCTCAATAGGATGTCAGCCCTTTTTTGAAAAGTTATTGTCCTCAGCCAAGACGCTCGTGAAAGGCAACAGATGTTTCTAAGATTATACCAGCCTGTCCACTGTTCTGCTTCATTTTTAAAGGAAGGAAAAGGAGTGAAGGGATAAGAGAGCAGGCCTCCTTGCTTTAAATCATTGGACCATTTTACACTTCAGCAGATCTGTTTGCACATGCTCTGCCGGTCTGCCAGAAAGGGCTGAGCCTTTTACATTCATCTTAGGGTCAATCCTGATGTGTTATTCAGTGGTCCCCACACTTCTCACATGAAGCAGCTGCCTCTGAAAGCCAGAACAAATTGAGGTGATTCAAGCCACCAGCAGGGTGTAAGTATAACTTCCATTCACCGCAAAGGAAAGAAAAAGCTTAGAACAGACCAACTGGGGTTGCCTACAATAAGCTGTAGGAATAGGTTTGATACACTGGATATTAAGACATGGTCATATTGAAAAGTAGGCCATAATGACATGAGCAACTACAAGAAAATGATGTGTGACAATAAGAAAAAACAATACTGGGCTATTTATTAAGTTACACCCAGTTATAAAATGCCGAATATGTTCAGAATCCTCCTGGTTCCTAAGGAATTCTCACTGACACTGAGATTTATAGCTACCTGTTACACACACAAGGCACATTAGAAAAATCTGGCTGAAAACACTTACAAAGGCAGTAGGCAGAGAGTGATTTTTAAGTAAATGGATGGCTAGGAGACGATTAATAAATTGTCTTCTGGTTTAAGCACAGAACTATGTAACCATTTTAAAATTAACAAGCTATGTTTATCCTGAAAGCAAAACAGTAGAACGAAATATGTCCAAATGGAACAGAAATTAATTAAATAAAAAGCAATATAAGTTGATTTAAATTATACTCCTTTTTTGAATGAGGGCTTTTGAAATGGTTAGACAAAGAATTTTGAATATAAATGCTTTGAAGATTTCATATTTATTTTTAAAATGAAAAGTCTCTAATCCACTCATTGAGATAAAATATTGGGAAAATGCTACCAGAAGAATTGATGAGGTTCTTTTTCTTCTGTGATTCCATTATATTCATTAGGTTAACAGCATCAACCTTGCATTTCTCAGTCCCCAAAGTTTGCTACAGTGTTAAAGCTCAAGATTATATTACATGAGACTCATGCAATCCCAAATCACATATTCATAGGCAATGATGAGATTTTTTATATGTAGAACTTTTTATTTAGAATATTTTTCTTTTTATCACCACTAGAACTGCTGGTTATAACATTCTTTATGCATGTTAATGGAGTCAAGCAGAGAAATATTACTACCAGGCAATAAATTAATTACATTTATATAATGATGTAAGTGATATTGGTATAAAAATGTAAATATATGAAAGATACTGCACATTTTTCCCACTGTCATTAAGCACATGGCTGATGTTTTGATCTAGTTATTCACCTAATGAATTACAGGGAAGAAATTATTTTGGCAAAAAGAACTTACTAGCCGTTTGCTTGACTAAGTGAAAACTGACCTTTACATGAATAGGAAGAAAAGGGCTAAAGGTGTACAGGAAGTTGGAAGGGTAGGGGAAAGGAAATAAGGGAAAAGAAACTCTACATGAGAGAAGGAAAAAATGGAAACAAAGTCTTTGTAAACAGGGGAGGGGTGGAGAGGGTGAAAGCAGCGCAGAGGTTTGGGGAAAAAATGAGAACCAAGACCTGTCATGTAAAGGTACAAGATCCCAATGATGAATGTAACCGTACTGTATATCTAAAATGTACCATTAAACTCAATGGAAAAAAAAAAGTAATTCTGTGGTCACTAAGATAAGGAGTGGCCTCACTTTTTCTGAGGGATGATAATCTAAATTCTCCATTATACTTACATTTAAAATCCATCTTCTGGGCCGGGGATTTAGCTCAGCGATTCGGTGGCCTGCCTTGCAAGCGCAAGGACCCGAATTCAATCCCCGGAAACTAAATAAATAAATAAATAAATAAATAAAATTCATCTTCTGTGTGTCCCTTATGCTCTTTCCTATGCATAGCTCTTTTCATGACTGACAATTCAAATATTCTGCATTTTTCTCCTTTCTTAATATATCTTAAAATTACTCTATGCTGAGAAATCATGCCCCTGAACTCTAAAATTAGCATGCTCCTTGGAATTTACCCACAAGTTCTTTTGTTGTGTGTTAAATACAAATAGATGTAGTGCTTCTTGAAATATACACTATTTATAATGAAAATAGGAAATCATATCTCTGGTTAGGAGCTTAATTGCCCTTCTAATACCAGTGCTAATAGCTCCCTACTAAATATAAATTCAGTATATTGATCTGTTAGAATTGAGTCAAGAGGGTATATGGTGACATAATGAAATTTACAGTGAAATTAGCAGTAAGGAAGTTACTTCATGACAATAAATTGTCATGGAAAATAAACAAAGACATGTGGCACAGGGAAAATGGAACCATTCACATATTTTGAGGAAAACAAAACAACCTATCAATTCACCTCTCAAATTCCTTGGGGAAATGCACAGTCAAAAGTAAGAAGTTGTAAAACATAAATGAAATAGTTGACCCACAGCTAGTAAAACAAAAGAGAACAATGCATTAAAAACTCACAAGTGTTTTTTTAAGGATAAAATTCAAGTATTACCATTTTTAACCCATGTAACTCTAGGCAACAAAAGTAAATGAGAGAACACGATCCTAAAGATAATTAGACATTCATGTGAGGAGGACTAGCATCTGCAGTTACAGTACACTAGCTAAGATCAAATTGCACCAGCTATCAATCTTCATGCTTCAGGGCAGAAGCTGCTCACCAGATGGGTCAGGAAGATATTCCCCCCTATGGTATAGTAGTGTGAAATTAAGTGTATTATGGGAGTATCATTCCTCTTAGTGAAACATCTGGCATTGGCTACCACCAGACGAGATCTACCTTCTGCCAGTTCCAGAATGGTATCTCCTATTATTTCTTGCAAAAAGTATCTTTTGTACTAATGCAATTCATATTAGCCTTATTTTATGTCATAGATGCCTCTTCAGTTTTGAAAGAATTTTGAGCTTTTACTCAACTTTCAAAGGAACAAATAAGAGATGATTTAGAAACACCTACCAAACATTACTAAAATATTGTTGGCCTTGATTGAATATGTAATAAAGATGCAGAAGGAAATATAAGCACAATGCTCAAGTGACCAAGGCTGGCATTGATATACCAAAATTGACTTATTTTTTTGTAGGCAACTGAGTAGAGTACATTTCTCAGCTCATTTGAGATAGCCCAGGTGCGAAGCCCAGGTTTCTTTCAATGGAATGTGCACAGAGTGATGTGTAGAACTTTGCCTCTCGCTGGAAAGGAAATCAGGGCCCCTTCTCTCCTGCTCGTCCCTCCTCCCGGTGATCCGAATACCATGACCAGAGCAGCTTCGGAAGCCACATGGTGAACGTGCTAGAGCCGTTGCTGGCAGAGGGTCCTGGATGGTTTTGTCGCTCGGGACAGTTATTGTCCCCACAACATTATCAGAGAGATAAATGATCTCTTATCCTTCTGGTCCATTGCCTTTCGGGTTGTCTCCATTATTACTATTTGCCTACCATAATGCAGAAACAATTTTCATTTTTAAATATTCTATTTCTCTTTCATAGAAATTCAGAATCTTTGAATAATGCTGTGTAGTATAATTTTTTGTTTTTGAAATTTAAAAATTAGAAATGCTTTTAATACATACAGATATTAAATTTATATATATATAACATTTGAATGTATCACTATATTATGCATGGATATTATGTATGATATTATTATTAATGATGCACATTGAAGCTGACATAATTATATTGTCATTCTCTTCTTCTTATATATTTAGCCTAAAAAGATGGGGATTCTGGAAACATGCCTTGACTTAGAATTCTGGCTGTAGTGTCTAGTGGACATAGCACTTTGAGAAGGTCACTGATCCTAAGTCTTCTTATCTATAAAATGGAGATAATCACAGTCTTTATGTTCTCAACCTACTGAGAGTATTACATGTGACAATTTAGGAATAATATTTAAAAGGCTTGTTTTGTAAAAACTCAATAAATGCTGCCAATTAAAAGTTAGAATTTAATGTATTTCTGTTACAATCCAGAGGTAAAATTTTCATACACTCCAATAATTCTTCCTTGCCATCATTTCTTTAAAGGGGGTAATACATTATTACTGACTGACTGTAAGATATTTTAATGAAAGTGTTCAGAGGTTGTGTTGCTAGACTTCTACGCTATGAGAACTGTAGTATATTTTCCATTTGACTTCTCCGAATAAAATCCACATGCATGCATTTTCTACTCCTTCATTCTTTGTGAAAGTTAATGATTTATCACTATCCTCTTCTGACTGTGTTATGTTCTTGTCTATTTTTCCAGAATTAATATATGGAAAAACATCATGTAGCAAATGGTAATTACACAGTATAACTAAAATATTTGTTATTTCCTTCATTGATTTTATACTTTTCTTCTTATATCCTTCCCCTCTTCCCTTTTCTACTTCTAGATTGAGGGCTGTAAATCTCATTACTAAACAATCTAGTATTGTGCTTAGAGTGATAGTCAACAAGATCAGAGGATCCCCTTTTTAGAAGATAAATTGTAGTATCAATACTACACGTCACTATAGCATTCTGCAACTTCTTAGGTCTTGGATGTATAGCCTGTGATTTACATTGCTAAAATCATTTACGCTGGAGTGTTCTTCTTTGGAGGAAATTTTAATAATAAATTTTAAACATACATTGATATGTTAACTGAAAACAACCTCAAAAATAGTGGTGATATTAAGTTGCAGAAATGTCTTGTTCAGTTTAGAGTTTTAGTCCCTTATTTATGTATTTTTTTTCACTTTGTGTAACTAAACATATACCATTTAATTTTACAGGATAGTAGCTGTTCCTTCAAGAATCCTTGGATTCTGAGAAAGGAGAAATTGGATCTTGTGGCTTATATTAGAGTTTCAAAGAAATCATGATGAAAATCTCCAGTTCAGTTTTAGGATTGGTCTAGCAATCCGAGTTGTAAGTACAGTGACTATGTGCCTTGGCTTTCCTGGGGCAACCCCTTTTTGTTTCATCTCCAGTTTTCAAATTTGGTAAGTGTTGCATTTCACTTGCGAATGTGTTCTGATATTGAACTCTGAATTATATGTTCACTTTGGCTCTATGACAGTATTAGGTCAAACATGCTCCCTTGTATTTTATCTTATTCTGACATTCAGTCTGCCAATAGTGGCAATTACTGCAATGTAATTCATAAAAACCTGCAATCAATGAGAAGTGGGAAATATGAAGGGAAAAAGTTCTATCCATCTCCCAAGAATCTTTGCAGGGTGGAACCCTCAAATTTATCATGGTTCGAGGGTTACTGTAAGTACACGGTGCTGAGAAAGCAGAATTTCAAATGTACCAAAACCAGGAATGGTCTCATGTTAACCTAGCTCAAAAAGAATGATGCACACCAGTTATCAATTTATAATGAGCAATATAATTGGAGAGGCAAGCAGACGCTCCACCTGCAGGCATGCCACATGGGAAGCCACACTAAAATCAGTCTGCTACTTGGTGAGCATGAAATCACAGTGAGGATTGTTAACGATGTGATTTAAAAGGGTACAGTTATTATTTACAAGTTTGTTTCCATTTCTTATTAACCTGTCTTTCTTATTAACATTTTACTTCTCTACATATTTCAATCAAGATTTATTTTATCCAATCCCTATTGTATTTGGGATCGGTTGTTCTTACTGATTTCTTCACCTCATCCCTAATCAGTCTCTCAAGTGACATGGTGGGTAGGAGTCTCTCCAATTCTCAAATCTTTCTGTCTCTACTACCACCAGCTTCCACCTACTGCAGTAGCAAGATTCTAAGCAAAAACACTTTCCAGATTTTGTGAGATAGGGAGATGGTGGATCGTGCCTTACATAAACACCCACTAATTATACTAACTTGGTTTTTTGACATATAAGAATTATGCTGTCACATAGAAACATACTTTGTATCCGAGTGAAGAGCCCATGAAGTGCTTTTGTGAAACAACAGTAAAAACAAAAATAAAAAAGGAAAGAAAATATTAGTATTTACTCAAAGACCCTGTGAAAGATTGCTATCTTCAGAGTATATAAGAGCAAGTGGCTTCTCAGAACTGATTTGGGGAATGTGGGTGCATATAAATGTCTACTCCAACATCAATTTAGCTCTCTGCATAGAATTATATCAAATCACATCTTAACACAATTTAAATAGTGTAAACAGCTTGGTTTTATCAGCAGGGAATATACAAAATACATTTCTTTTAAAAATTGTAGCATTCACTTAAGACTTTTTTTTTAATCTGTTGATAAAGTTTTCCTACCATATCAATGTCTTAGTGATTCAATTACCTTTTTAAAAAGCATGATGGAAACTCTTTTATGGAAACTCTTTTTGAGTGGCTTTTTAAGTTAAACTAGTGTTGTTCCATGGAGACAGCAGATATTCACAAGTTAGTATTGATTGGAGGGGGTTGATTTGATTTAATTATGTATATTACCTTTGCAGAGAGAGGTTTCTTATTAGGATGCTCAGCACATTTATTGTCCTCTCTCTGAGGATCTCACCCAGAGGAGTGATGGTCTTCCCTTCAGTTACTGGTGTTGCCTTTGTAAGGAGCCTGTGGAGTGATATTCTTCTTCCTTGATATTCCTCACTGCCTTCTTTCATAAAGCAAATATCATTTCTCTCCTGAGTTTCTACCTGCTTCCCACTCTTACAGTCATTGTTCAGCTTCAGTCCTGTATTGTCTTCAGTGGGCTGGACTGTGGAAGAAACTCCTACTTGTTCTCCCCACCCCCATTTTCTTTAGCCACTCTTGTATCCTTTACACACTGCTGTCTGGCAATTTATTAAACTAGTTTGGATTATGACATTACCCTCTGCCCCAAATCTGCAATGCCCTCTTACTGTTTAATTTTTTAGTGTTCAGTACTGTCCAACCTGGGCACGGTGGCACATACTTTTAATCCCAGAACTCTGAGACATGGAGGCAGAAGGATGGCAAGTTCCACCTCAGCCTGGGCATTTAGCTACTTAGTAAGACACTTTCTTAAACTAGTTTGGATTATGACATTACCCTCTGCCCCAAATCTGCAATGCCCTCTTACTGTTTAATTTTTTAGTGTTCAGTACTGTCCAACCTGGGCACGGTGGCACATACTTTTAATCCCAGAACTCTGAGACATGGAGGCAGAAGGATGGCAAGTTCCACCTCAGCCTGGGCATTTAGCTACTTAGTAAGACACTTTCTTATAAAAAA
>NW_022900942.1:20224395-20238305 GCF_012274545.1 Fukomys damarensis
GAAAGAAAGAAAGAAAGAAAGAAAGAAAGAAAGAAAGAAAGAGAAAGAAAGAAAGAAAGAAAGAAAGAAAGAAAGAAAGAAAGAAAGAAAGAAAGAAAGAAAGAAAGAAAGAAAGAAAGAAAGAAAGAAAGAAAATCAAGCAAGCACTGCCTAAGGTCCAGCCACATTTCATATTTGAGCTCCATCTGGAAGCATACCTTTGTGTTTCCCTTTAGTACTTATTATTCTCTGAACACAGACAAATTTTTACACCAATTAACTTTGCTTATACTGTTTGCTCTCCTAATATATCAAAACCCCATTTGACCTTTAAGCCACTATTCAAATGTTATTTCTTACATAAAATATTCTCTGATCATCCTAGTAAGAGTGGTTTTTTCCTGACAAATCCACAGCGTGTTGTTTCCTAATATAAAATCCAAGCATTCACACTTTATGTTAAGATGCCTCTTTCTATCATGCCAACGATAAGCATAGCCTCTTTAAGAGAGTAAACATAACTTTAAAGCTTTATGTTTTGCTGCTTAGATTATTACAACATACATATACAGAAAATGTTAGCTGAGCTTAACATCATAGGGGCTGGAGAAGTAGACATATTGATTTCAAATATTTGATTGATTTTGGCCCATGTGCATTTTCTCTATAGGGGTGTAAATAAAATATCAGATTATCTTCTAAATGGGCTATTTATCCTCTGCCAATATATTTTGGAAGTATTTGACTATTTTTGTTGTTGTTATAAGGGCTCAATATAAAGTGTTTACCTTTCCAGCAATGCTAATACTTTTGAGGATGTGGAGACTTTTCGAGGGGAACTAAATACATTTTACATAGTGAGATGGACAGGTTATTTTGGGAGAGGTTTAAACATTGTGGTTTAGATCTAAAATATCCCCCAAAATGTCAAATATTCAAAGGTGAGGCTTTGAGCAAGTAATTCAATCATGGGGTCACTATACCTATCTGAAAATTAATTTATTGAGCTCATTACTAAATGTACTGTTAGGCAGTAGTACCGGGCTGGAAGAAGTATTTCACGGGGTATATCTGCCTCCTTGACTCCTCCTTTCTTTCTTTGTTTCCTGACTGCTGTCCTTTGAGCAGTTTTCCTGCATCAGGTCCTTCTTCTATGCCTCTTCTGCCTTGGAGCAAGCCAATCATAGACTCGATCATCAGAAACCATGAGTCAAACCTTTCTTCCTTTAGTTTGCTGGTGTTCAGTATTTTTGTCTCAGTGATGGAAATGTGTCTAATACATGGGCGGGCAATTAGCTAGTTGATTCACTGTGACTAGTAAAAAACACTGGAGCTAAAGAAAGCCTTATTGTATATTGAATGTGGAAAAAAGCTTCTTACTACAGAGATTTTATACCAGTGAGAAATTCCCTATATGATCCAATCATTTTTTTTCAAACAGGTACTATTTAACATTTACTTAATATTTTCAAATGAAATTCATAGATAAGAAACTGTTACACACTAACAATAAAATAACTAATGCCACATTCAAAATAAAATGAAAGAAATAAAAAGTACTTACAGTAAAGTGATGTGTATTTCAATATAGAAATAACTAGGGGTGTGTAACAATACTGATTGAACCAATCCAAAATACCTACGGTCCAAAATGCCTACTTTAAAAAAATCATTGTTTTAGTTGCATTTTGCTAGCACAGTGCTTTTATCTTTCTGTGGCACTATAAAAACTACCCTGGGATTTGTACGTTGTATTCAACAACGGAGTTAATCTTCAAAGCAGAATGCCCTCTCCTTGTTCTGTAAGAGCAAAGAGCAAACTAGGCAACATTGAAATGCATAAAATAAAGGTTTTTTGGAGTGAGGTTGACCAGAAAGTTGGAAGGAGACACAAGGTTCAAAAACCTGGCTGCTTGTCTTAAAGAAGTTGCCTTTTCTAGTTTATTTCTCCAGATCTGAGAGCTAAAGCAGGCTTGTAGATAATCTTCTAATTGGGAATAAGAAAATCATAGGAATTGTTTGCCTCTTATTTTTTCTTTGATCTATTTTCTCTGAATATTCCCAGTTTTCAACTGAGTTAATTGCTAGGAAAACTAGCCGTGAGAACTTAGCTGGCTAACACTGTGACTTCCAGTTTTGATGTTGAGGACTAGGTGTGGTTGACAGGAACACAGGCGTGAGACCTCAGTGACTTCTTCCTTATTTGGGGAGCTCACTGTTATCCCTTTCTCAAAAGCTGCTTCCTAGTAGGTCTTTACCTATAGCTGCAATCTATGTTCATGACATTTTAGAGTTTGTAAGTCTAATAGGTACCATGAAACACAGTCCACTCTTTATGCAAGGGGGGAAATAAGCTTCCACAAGATCACATGACTCAAGACCATCAGGCTTATTAGTGACAAAGCCTGGTGTCCAATACACTCAGCTACCCTCAGGCCCGAAGGTCTTTTCCCCGCAACTCATTGCTTCCCCTCATTGCTGGCTGCTTTATATCTTCCAGATTTGTCCCAGAACACAGAGCTTTTGCAACCCATCTTTATTTTCCCAAAATATTTTTTTCTTCCTATGAATCCCACCCTAAAGCAAATATTTATAGTAACCAATAGAGCAAGAAAAAACTTAAAAAGCCATAAATCCTCACACTAGTTGGCTTCCAGGACGTATACCTTTCCTCTCCCAATATATCTGTGTTCTTTATTTCCAATCACTTCTCCAAGCCAGATGGTGTGACTTGATATAACAGTGAATTAATTTTTTACCTTAGTCTCTGTGCTTTATTAGGCATGTGGTTATTGTTTTGCATCAATTAATTCATCTGTACCATAAGGTTAATAGTAATGTATTTACCTCCCAGTGTGTTAAAATAATCAGTAATATGAAAGGACTTTGTGGATTGCAGGACTTTGCGCAATAATAAACTATACATGTTTCTTACTTTCTCAATAAAAGCATCCTAAAATAGAACTCACCCATATCACTCATTTTCTGACCAATTTGGGGCAATCTGTCTTCACCTTGATGCTTCTTTCTCTGCTAATGGGAATCAATTCTGTTTTACCAAATTACAGAAATTGGATTTAAGGGATGCAGCTAAGTCACTTTCTCTTTGCTGGGACAAAATGCTCAGCACCTGAAACTTGATGAAGAGAGATTTACATTGGCTCACATCTTTAGAAGTCTTAGCTATTGTATGGCTGGCAGCAACTTGGAAGTATCTCTGTGGAGGAAAGCCACTTTTGCCTTAGCAGCCAGGAAGCAGAGAGAGAAGATAGGAGCCAGGAAAGGAGATGTACCATACCATGTCACCTGCCCCAGTGACCTGCCTCTTCCAACCAGAGCCTAACTTTTAAGAGCAAGTCAGCTGTACTACCCCAATAATCCAATCACCTTTCAAAAGCCCTTCCTCCCATTGAATGAGGCTTTGTAGGTACCTGTACACAGTAACCACATACATCTCTTAGTAGAGGGCAAGATAAGGATACATCTAAATGCATGAGTATTCTTCTTATTATTATTTATCATCATTAATACTATTTTTGTTATAAAACTTCATTTATTTTCTAGTTTTCCCCACCCATACCTTGATATTTCTGGATTTCTATTACATATCTGGATGATATTTATTTTTTGATATTTTAAAAATGCATCATCTTTATTCATAGAGACATTATCAAACCAGTCTCTATGAGTAATCAGCAGCTACAAATAAAGCAGAGGAAGAATCATGCAATGATATTATTTTATTCACTCCATAAAATCAAATAGTGGAAAGTTTGCATATTGCACAGTTTATTGTTGAATGCAACTTTTAGCAATATTCCAACATTTTTACAGCCTAGTTATGCAAAACAAGATTATATACAACAAAGCTGCACATCTTTGATCCTCACCGTGTATGCTGTTATGGACAAATCCCCATATCATAATAAAAGGAAAATAAGAGACTTTCTTCTGAAAAACTTCATCATAAAGTTGACAATTAAATAAGTGAAAATAAGCAATAATTTACAATAAGCACACAAGAAGGAAAATTCAAAGGGAAATCATCACTCAATATTTCTTCTTGTTTCCAGATTTGTTATTCCACTATCCTGGTAACATTCTCCTCATGTTGGCAGAAAGAAAAATTAATAAATTTAGAAACTTCAGTAAATGTTTTGATTGCAATTTAATGCTGACATGTTTATGGTATTAATCTAGTCACTTATTTCTATACTTGTTTCAAATATACAAGAGTAAGGGCCTCTGTTATACATCACATGATTGTATAAAGCCAACATTTTCATATTGTCTATAGATCACAAATGTCTAAAGGAATGAAACTTATTACACTGAACTTTCAGGCCAGGAGTCCTTTAAAATTCTGTGACATAATATCTTATTCCACTGTAATATCTCATCTGTATAATGTACTTATTTAAATTCTTCATAGACACAAGCACTTTTCTCAATCTAAAGAAAATCAGACTAGGCACAAATTCTGCAAAAAAATTTGGAGGTAGAAAATGGCTGATCTGTTTTTAAACACTAAAGTTCGCTCTTTCCCTCTTTAAACACTCCAATGAAGGGCTAATTCCCACTCATTCTCTGTAAGTGATTATAGACACTAAACGACCACAATTATGTTCTTGCATATGAATGTAGTGTTTGATGAATGTAACTACAACAATCACAAAGCAATAGAACTAAGAAGAAAAATGTGATAAACTATCATTTTAAAAATTGCCACACTGAAGCAAAATTATAACATACATAATCAGAAAAACAAAAAATGCCCATCAGATAAAGTCTTTCAGAGAGAAAATTGTATTCTAAATGATAATAATTTTATATTTTATTTTTCATTATACAAAGCAGTGGTTGTATTCAGTTCTTAGACCTTATTGAGAGATAATTTTAGTATGTATAAAGATATAAGCAATTACTAAAAATATTTATAAAGGAAATACTTTAGAAAATGAAAATTCAGAGCTTTCTTAAAACCCAAACTTGAGCCTTCAATTTTGATTATGAAAATGAACTTTTAAAAATGAACTTTCAATTAATTTCTTTCAAGTAATCTTTATGTACTTGTCCTTTGGGTCTGTGCCCTCTTACAAAGTGAGAACTTTTGCCCCACCCAGTGGCTGCCTCACAAATAGCCTCTAATCCCCTGACCAAATTCCCTTCCTGGTGGCTTTGATTCTAGAAAGAGAAAGGCAGAAGTTTTCCCTTGTCTCACATTTAGACATGAGGTTATTGTCTCTCAGTGATTCTTTCATCTGCACTCTTCTGGGGGCAAACTCATTCGATGGCCAGCGGGTGCAGACCTACCACTGAACAAGCCACCATGCAAGAAAGTCTACACAGCCAACTATCCATTTATCCCAAATATCAAGAGGAAAAAAATCAATACACACATCTAGGGAAATGGAATGGAATTTGTGAGAGAAGGAGAGAAAAGTAATGCAATAAAAGGGCAAAAAAAAAATGAGGAATTTTCACCCTGTGCTAACATTTTGACTTGGGCTATTAATTGAAACTCCATTTCTATGTTTTTAGATCACAAATAGGTGTAACTTCCTGGCCCAACCATAACTGTAAGGGGAAGGAGTGACACAGTGTATGCGTAATACCCTGAAAAGGCAAAATCTCCATAAGGAAATATATCATCTGCATTGTATAGGTCATAAATATGTTTCACTCTGTTTTGCACATAAAAACTTAAACGTGAAACTGAAGGTGATATAGAACTGAAGGAAAGTAAATAAATAAGTAAATAAATAAATTAAAGGCCTTGATAGAAACACCTTGGCTATATACAGCAAAGGCCTTGCTATAAGATATCTAGATTTGTGAATACAATGGCCAATTTTCTTTTTTATTCTTAGATAGTTTCTTATTATTTCCATCATATTGTTTTAATTTAGATAATCACTTAAAAAATTTTTAGAAAAAGTATTTTTTTGTATTCCAAATACCAGTATTAGTACAAGAGAACATCACCATCAAAATCACATCAGCACATTAAAAAAGAAAGACAGATAAAAGTGATAAAGGAAGAAATTTTCTTAACCATGTAGGATACTCCAGCATAGGTCTGTAGGATGTCACTCTGTCAATAGCCAGTGTGAAGTTTCTCACTTGTTTTTCTGCAAAGTCTTCTGACAATGCAAAAGCTACTATTGTATCCAAGTCTTACACAAAGATATGGTATTCTTTTTCAAACAGAATTTCAAATATTTTCTCCATCCATCCATTCCACTAATCATGTGTGTGTCATTTCAAGAGTGATTTCACTTTCTTCTTGACTTGTGGCAAACTCCTAACTACTGAAGACATTACCCATGTGAATAAACAATGGCAATATAGGGATGGGAATGGGATGTAAAACTGATTATGCTGAAGTAAGAATTGAGATAAGCCAAGGTTTCATGGAAAATTTAAAAAGGAGAATTTGTCCTGAAATAGGTACATCTGTAATATTTCTTTTAATGTGCCATTCACATTAGTCTTGGAGATTCAGAATAATTCTAGGTACAATCTCTGTTCATTATCAATGATATCTTCTTGGCAAATTGATTTGCAGATAAATACATGCTTTTCAAGCTGAGATGTGAATTCTCCTGAGTTTCCTTACAGTTTTTCAGGAATGTACTAGGCAATCTCTTAGTAATTACATCTTTGTGTGAGGCTCTATTTTCTTTATATTACATATTCATAAAAAACATGTCTCAATGAACTGAATATTGAGAAAAATAATAGAATTCCATGCTTGTTAAGGTAGGCATTAGATTACAAAAATGTAAAACAGTGACATATATTACTAAATATTTTGTTTTCAAAAATATTGTTTTGTAAAATATGGGGCAACAACAGGGCCACTTAGAGTATGACTGAAAGAGTATGACTGTGCCTGTGAGCTGGTGCTGAAGAAAAGCTAGAGCAAAGGATAAAGGAGGATAAACGAAAATCTAATTGGACTAAAATCTAGTATGTAGGGGAAGTGTGAGAGGAAACCAGACAACTCTTGGATCATGTCACTCACCCGCCTTCCTCACACCCATGTACATACTAACTTTGGAGAGGACTTGCCTAAGGGAGGGAGCTAGCCCTTTGGTGATGACCTGGCTGATGGAATAGATTCACATTTGTTGGAACCTCTCTATCAGGGATGGTGAGTGCTGCATGAGATGTGCAACCTACCAATTCAGAGAATCCCAAAGCAAGAGAAGAGGGTGAAACAAAAGGTCATGCATCCACATCATTTCAACAATAGTGCTGTACAGCTTACAAGCAGTGGTACTGTAGGGAGAGGGAAGCCCTGCTTGACACTGGAAAAACAAAGTTGCTCATCACCTCACATACAATGGGAATGCTGTGTTTGTAAGGCATTTAGCACACTCTCCACTCTTCATGATTTCTGATTTCTGGAGTGCTCCCATGAGTAAGAGGGGCAGTTCCACCTCTTAAGGGACTGCAGAAGACAAGAAGACTGAGATAAGGATGGACTAGTACTCAGAGTGGAGAGTGGAGCAGGAGAGATCTGTAAGAAGAGAGACAGAGGCCAGCAGCCTGGCCAGAGGTCATTTTGGCAAAGCCAGAAAAGAGCAGGCACTCTTACTTAGCCACACACCTGAAATGCCTGAAATGCTGTGATGTCCTGGAACCACCCCACAATAGTAAAACAGGCCTTTTGCTGAGCTTAGGCTTAGCCCTAGGTTCTGTGGAAGGGGCTGAGACAGACTGGAATCTGTGGGCTGTGAGACAGTGCAGTGGTGCCTGGGCTGGTAGCCTTCTAGACAAGGCAATAATCAAGGAAATCTTGTGGAGGAGACACAGAAATTCCACAAAATTTATCCTCCAAATCAATTGAAGCAATTGGAGACTTGTAGGCCTGTGGAAGTCACACTTGAACAATTTGCAACCAGAGCATGAGTTCAGATGGAGCAACAGCTCTCACAGTTTCGGGCAGGCAACTGACAGTCTACAGGGGGAAACTGATTGGCTGTTTGCAATGATACTGTGTCTCCAGCATAGAGGGACCTGTGTGGATGCTTTGGTTAAAGCTATAGCCACTGTGTGAAGGCTTTTATTTTTATTTCTGTTTTTATTTTGGTTTGTGTATGTTATAGTTTGGGTCTAGATGTCCCCCCAAAGCCTCATGTCGTCATAGGTGTATACTGCTAGGATTAAAGTTGTGTGATTACTAAGCTCTACATATGAGTGATAGGTCTGGCACAACCCTAATCCTGGTAGTCTATATAAAATAAAAGGAGCAGAAAGACTGTTAAATTATCTTGTTACTTCTGCTGTCATAAACTGTTGACCTTCTGCCCTGCTGCCTTGAAACCAACCAACAATGGGCTAAAACCTCCAGGAATTGTAAGCCAAATAAACTTTTTCCCCTTTAAATTGGGTGTCCAATATTTTGTCTCAGCAACAAGAGAAAGGTAACTAACCCAGAAAAATAGTACCAGGAGTGGGATCATTGCTGTGATGTGGCCTGTCCATGTGGTTTAAACTTAAAAGCCCTAGTAATCAATTTGGAAAGGTTTTGAAAGACTGATCAAAGAGGTAGCCCTGCTAAACTATAAATTATATGGGAGATTCTGGTCAGAGGCCAGAAAATCAAAGTAATGTGGAAATATTGCCAGTTAGGATGTGGCTCAGCAGGCTTCTGTTGAGGACTTCATTGACTGCTGGATCCCAATTAACGTATGTTGTGTTTTGGCAGGAAGTTAGTCTGCATTTTTAAAAGTGTGTTTGGAATGCAGGAAATCCCTCGGAATATCTTTTTGTATTGCAACACCTGTTGTCAAAGTTAATGATAAGCAAGGATTGTGACTTTATTGTCATATAAAATTTTAATGTAGTAATACGATGTTGATGTATACAAGACATCAAATATGTGTTGTTAAATCATGCAAATAAATGGAAAACCAAAGATTTTAAAATCTGAAGCCATAGGTGGAAATGAGTGCAATAAGAATGGTATATCTTTGACCAGGACTTATCTCAGTGGCACCCCACCTACCTGAGTTCAATCCCTGATACTTAAAAAAAGTGTATATATAATTGTTATATTAATGTAAATTTGAAGAGATCAAGATACATTAATTTTTACCAGTTTGCCATTAGAGACTATGGTTTAAGGAAATGTGCCTGATTATGAAGTTGGCCAATGGTGGATTGTGGTGGATTAACTAATGTCACCTTGCCCAGTTGAATTGAATCTATGTGGTCCAGGCATGGAAAAAACACCTGAAGATTGTTGCCCACAGTAGAAAAAGATAAGTTGAGAGGAAGATCAAAGATCACTGGCTACTGATTTTCTAGGAGAAGCTTCCAGAGGGTGAACTTGATTCTTTTATTGGAGGAGGAGCTCAGGTCACTGCTGTTGCTTGGAATGGCTGCTGTTGTCCTAGGGAGCTTTGATCTTAATCATGAGCATCACTTCCTGGCTCCAGTGTAAATCCTTCAGGCTGGAGGCACAAACTCCACCAGCTCAGGTTTTCTGGCTTTCACTACTAGCCTCTGGGCCTTCCAGGTACAGATCCTCCATGTTGGCAAGCATGAGATGCTGCCCTGGACTCTAGGCTTTCAGCGGGTCTTGTGCAGGATCTTGGTGTGGGATCCAGGCCCTTGGCTGTACTCTTTGAATCTGTAGTGTGCGGTTAGATCTTTTGCACTCCTTTGCATTTGAATTTTTGGGAAAGTATTATAAAATAATCCTATAAATTATGTGTCCTGTATTAAACCTATTTGCTCTGCAAACTCTCACTATAAGAGTATACTTATTTTGTTCATTTTTATTTGGATTATCTTGGTTTGTTATTTTCTGTTTTTATTTTTTTTCCTGGTTATTACAATTGTTTTGTTATTGTATTTTATTTTTAAAGTTTCCTCTTAGAAAAAAATAAAAAATAATGTTTGCTCTTTGAACCACTCCTTTTTTTCTTTTATTGAGTTTATTAGTACATTTTAGAAATACAGCACAATTACATTTATTGGTGGGATCTTGTATCTTTACAACCAAGTACATACATACAGGTTTTGGTTCTAATTTTTCCCTTGTCCATAGCCTCCCTTCACCCTGTCCTCCCCTCCCCACTTACGAAGACTTTTTTTTCCATTTTTTCATTTTCTAATATTTTTTTCTTTTCACTTATTGCCTTTCCCCTACCCTTCCCATTTTCCCTACACCTTTAGCCCTTTTCTTCCTATTTCACATGTTCAATTATCTCATTAGGATCTTATGTACTATTATAGCTTTTCACACCAGAATAACTATTCGGTATTCACACATGCGTGACTTATTTATTTCACTTAGGAGTATATCCTCAATATGTAATCCATTTTCCTATTAATGAATCTAATTTCTCATTCTTTATGGCAGAGTAGCATTCCATTTTATAGAAAAACCACATCTTCTTTATCCAGTTTCCAACAGATGGGCAAATGGGCTGTTTCCAAGTTTTAGCTATTAAAAACTGTACCACTATAAATATTGGTGCACGTATATCACTGTGGTATGATTCCTTTAATTCTTTTGGAAAGATATCCAGGAGAGGAATGGCTGGGTCAAATGGAACCTCTATTCCCAGATCTTTGAGGTATCTCCATATTGATTTCCATAGTGGTTGCACCAGTCTGCCTTCCCACCAACAATGGAGAAGGGTTCCTTTCTCCCCACAATCCCACCAACATTTGTTATTGATTGATTTCTTCATAGCAGCCAATCTTTGTGGGGAGAGGTAGAATCTCAGTGTTGTTTTCATCTGCATCTCTTGAATGACCAGTGATGTGGACCATTTTTTCATATATTTACTTGCTGTTTTTACTTCTTTGTCTGAGAAATGTCTGTTCATTTCAGATGCCCATTTTTGAACTGGGTCTTTATATTGGGGGGGCTGACTGTTTTGAGTTCTTTATATATTCTAGATAATATCCCTTTGTCTGAGGAGCAGCTGGTAAAATTTTTTTCCATATGGCAGGTTGTCTCTTAGTTCCGTTGATGGTTTCTTTTGCAGTGCAGAAGCTTTTTAATAAGATGAGATCCCAGTTGTTGATTCTTTCTGCTAGTTCCTGTGCTACTGAGGATTTGTTCATAAAGTCTTTTCCTATGCCAGTGTCTTCAAGAGTTCTGCCTAATTTATCTTCCAGCAAGTTTAGTGACTCTTTTTTAATATTTAGATCTTTAATCCACTTGGATTTTTGTTTAGTGCATGGCAAAAGACAAGGGTCTAGTTTTAATCTTTGTCAGGTTGAGATCCAGTTTTTCCACCACCATTTATTAAAGAGGATACCTTTCCTCCAGTGGGGATGGTTAGCTCCTTTGTCAAAGATGAAGTAGTTGAGTGCATCTGGAGTTGTTTTTGTTTCTTCCAATCTGTTCCACTGATCCTCAGGTCTGTTTCTTTGCAAGTATCATCCTGGTTTTATCACTGTGGCTTTGTAGTATAGTTTCAAATTGGGAATTGTTATACCCACTGCCATGTGTCTGTTGCCTAGCATGGCTTTTGCTATTCTAGGTCTCTTATGGTTCCAAATGAATTTTTGGATTCTTTTTTTCTAGTTTTGTGAAATATAGTGTTAGAATTGAACTGCTCTTTTAATGCTTATTATTTTTATTTTTTGACACTTTTAATTCCCTGTTTATTTCTCTTATCTTCTTTATTATTTTATCTACTTGCCTTCCTCCTCTTCCTCTTCACTTATGTAATTGCATATATCAGGGGCCTGAATACATAGAATAAAGAATTAGACTCAACTAGTGCTATTAAATGAACAGTGACATTTACAGACATATTAGTGTTTTCCTTAATAAACTTGGACTTAAAAGATCCAAATAAAATTATGGAGAAATATAGTAACAGTTTCCAACAAACCCATAGCATCTCTGAATCTGTAAATACACTTCTTCTAGCCAGCTGCATACTGCCTACTGCCTAACACAAATACTCTTTGAAACCCCCTCAACTGTAGCTATAAAAATAATTCCAACAACCTCTGGCCTCCTGACTTTTTTTTTTTTTTTTTGGTACTGGGGATCAAACTGGGGACCTTGTTCTTATGAGGCAGGCAGTGGCACCACTGAGCTAAATCCCCAGCCCTTTTTTTCTTACCTATTGACATTTCTCTTACTTCATTCTCTTCCCCGTGTAATAAATTCTCCCTTTTCTACTTCCTCCATCCTCACCTCATCCTCAGCATCCTAGTTGAACCACAAATAGCAGTACTATGTAGTCTGTCTGGAGATGGACAAATGGGTGAAATTACCAAATCAAGCTATGATATTTATGATTGACATAGTTAGATTGATCAACAGAAATTCTCTCCTTACAAAAATGGCAGGGTCCAGACAAATAGCATGAATAGGCTGAAGTGCTAAGCAATATATGTATCCTCAAAACAAATGAAGCAAAGAACACATCACTGCATAGCAGAAGCTAAACAAGGAAATCTTTAGACCAAAAAAATTCTCTTCACTCTATTTGATTTCACCCTTCAGCATGCTCCCCGACCCTGGAACATGCAGAGATAAGAAAAGAAAATACCTTTAAATTGTGCAAACTTGGCTAAAAAAACTGAAAGATTTTACCAAAACATAAGTGACACATGCATCAAAAAATAGACTCCATGAAAATGTGCCAAACATAAATCATGGAGATAAAAAATTCAATTCAAATTCATAAGTAGCAGGAATGACGAATATGAAGATAGGGTTTCAGTAATTCGGGACAAAATGGAATCACCTTAAAAAGTGGAAGAGTGCAAAATATTCATCTAATAATGCTAAATGATACCAAGAGGACAAATTGTAGTTAGAAAGCAACACATATGGAATGCAAAAATCTGTTTAGAGAAATCTCCCAAGACGATTTTCCAAGAATGAGGCAAGAACTCAAAATATAAGTTATCCAGGCCAGAATGCCAAATAACAAAGAAAAATGAAGCTCCCAGCAACAAGCCATAGTAAAATTTCCCAAAGTCCAACACCAAAGAATATTAAAATCTATCTGAGAAAAGAAAAAAAAAATACTTATAAAGGCAAACCCACTAGAATTACGTCAAATTTTTCAACAGAACCTTGAAAGGTCAGGAAAACTGGGATTGAAGTGTTTCAATCCCCAAAAATTACCAGCTTTCAACCCAGACAAAAATGTCTTGCACGGCCAGGTGTAGTGGTGCACATCTGTAATCCCAGCACTCCGGACACTGAGGCAGGAGGATCACGGTGAGTTCAAGACCAGCCTGGGCTACAGAGTGAGTTCCAGGTCCACCTCACCTACATAGTTAGACTCTGTCTCAACAAAAAAAAACAAACGAACAAACACAATGTCCTGCACAACTACGTTTCAAAATGTAATGAATTTCATAACAAAGAACACCTTAAAAATTCATACAAATAACTTAGCCCTTCAAAGAGTATTCAAGAATAAACTAGAAGTAAAGAAGCCAACAAAGCCAAACACTGGGTATAATAAGTATGTCAAACAAGTGAATAGCTAAAGTAAAAGTGGAGAACGATAAAGGAAAAAGAAAAGAATGTAATGACATAAACACATTTCAGATAAAATTCTCAATGTAAATGGCCATAACTTCTTGATTAAAACAGACAGGTTGACACACTGTTTTTTTTTTTAACAACAGTCTGCTACACTTACAAGATATCTAATCAAAAATAATCACAAACTAAAAATAATTCATAAAATACCAAATTAACATATCTATAGAGTATTCTTCCCTACTATAACAGAATATACATTCTTTTCAGCAGCACTTAGAACTTTCTCCAAAGTAGATCACAAACCGGTCCATTAAAATCTGCTTAAATAAATACAATGTAATTAAAATAATCCTCTGTATGTATGTATGTATGTATGTATGTGTGTGTGTGTATATATATATGTATATATATATATATATATATATATATATGAGATCAG
>NW_022900942.1:20238518-20278331 GCF_012274545.1 Fukomys damarensis
TATATGAGATCAGAGAGCATGAATCTAAAAAATAAATTTGAAAAACCATACAAATTTTACAAACACCTGGATTTCTGAACATCTAGTGGGTTATAGAAGGAATCAGGTAAGAATTTAATTCCTAGAATGAAATGATAATGCCAGTACAACATACCAAAATGTGTAGGACACAATTAAAGGAAACTTAAGAAGGAAATCTATTGCCATTAATGCTCACATTATGAAAAGAGAATGAGCTCAATTAATTAACTTAATGATGCACTTCAATATAGTAGAAAAGCAAGGACTTTCCAAAGCCAAACCCAGCAAAAGGAGAGAAATAATAAAGATCTATGCAGAAATTATTGAAATTGAGACTAAAACACAATACAAAAAATAAATGAATTGAAGAGCTGGCTCTTTGAAAGAATGTATAAAATCAACAAACCTTTACACAAATTTAACAAAAGAGGGAAAGAAAAGATAAAGAACAATGCAGTTAAAAATGACAAAGTCAGGGCTGGGGATTTGCTCAGTGCCAAAACAAACAATGACAAAGTCAAAAGCATAACTGCTGAGATCCACAAGATCATTAGTAATTACGATGAAAAACTGTTCTCCAACAAACTGGAGAATTTTTAAGAAATGTTCAGATTTCAAAACAAATTACCAAAACAAAAATGGGAAGATATAAAAATTCTGAGCAATCCAATAACAAGCAAAGAATGTGAGGTAGGAATATAAAGCCTCCCAATTAAGAAGTCTAGGAGCAGAACATACTTTGCAGAAACAAGCCCAGACATATTCAATTATTTGATCTTTAATAAAGGATCCCAAAATATATGCCAAAAGCGAGCTAAACTCTTTAGCCAATGGCCATGAGAAACCTGGCTATCCATATGTAGAAAATTGATTATAGACCCATCTTTCTCACTATATACTAAATGAAAATCAAAAGAGCTCAATAATATAAATATCAAAATAGAAACATTTAACTTGCTAGAGGATAAAATGGTAACTCTTGGAGTCATATGAGTAGGCAAGGGCTTTCGGAACTTAATAACCCCAACTACCGAAGAAATGGTGCTTAAAAAAACAGCAAATAGGATTATATCAATGAAATATCTTTTCCTCAGCAAAATTAAAAATCAGCAGAGTGAAGAGCTAGGGATTTAGCTCATTGGTGCTGCCACCTGCCTTGCAAGTGCAAGTTCCAGAATTCGATCCCAGATAATACCCCCCCAACAACAACAACAACAAAAAGAGTGAAGAGACAACCTGCAGAATAGAATCAAAATTTTGCCTGCTACTTTTGGATGGGGGCCTAATATCTATAGTTTACATAAAGAACTAAAAAAAAAAAAAAAAAAGAGAGAGAGACCTTGCCAAATAAGACTCAATAAAAAAATGCACGAGGAAAATGAATAGACACTTCTCAGTAGAAGTAGAAATGCCCAATTCATACACAAAAAATGTTCAGCATCTCTGGCCATGACATAAATCCATATTGAAATAACACTGAGGTTCCATTACACACCAAAAATAACTATTTTTGTGATAACTATGACTATTATCAGTACATTACATAATAACACATTCTGGATAGGCTGTAAGGAAAAGGAACTCGTATATTGGCAGTGGGAATGTAAACTAGTATGAAAATTTGTGTGAAGATTTTTCAAAAATTAAAAACAGAAATTCCATTTATCTGAGCTATTATTACCTTTCTAGGGATCTTTCTGAAAGAGCTAAAGTCATATTACAGTGATACATGGTTGTTGATGTTTATGGCAGCACAATTTATAACAGCTAACTTTTGGAAGTGGCCTATATGTCTACCTTAAGATGAAACGGTAAAGAAAATATGATATTCAAATACAATGAAGTAATGTCATGTGTAAATAAGGACACATTTGAGTCATTCATAGGAAAATATATGGACTTTTGGAACCTAATACTAAGTGAAATAAATCTGACCACAACTTAAATATTATATAGTTTCTCTTACACAAAAACTCAAAGTATATACAAATGAAAGAGAAAAATAAAAGAAAGATAATAGGACACAGGAAGGTAGATATTTTCCACATGGGAAAGGGATGAAGAGATGAAATGAGGGGGAGGGGAGAGAAGGGATGGGAAGGAGAGGTAACAAGAATTATGATGTGTGATGGAATTTAATCAAGTCCTCATAATGAATGTTATCATTATGTACCAAATACTTGTACCAATATAAAATGGTACAAAATAAGTAAAAATATAAAATGCTTCCTATACTTTAATATTAATTGTGAAATACAAATTATCTTAATAATTATTGATTTTTATTATAGCTTCTAATTCTCACAAATAAAAACCTCAAAATGTCATGGAATACAATTTATTTTTGTTTTATTTTTGTTATATTGCATTAGATGAAACATTTTGTTACCTGCTTAGCATAGATATATTTTTATAAATCAATATCTCTAGCATTATTTAATCTAATTCCTAGTTGGCATGTCTGTTGCTACTGTTATTTATATTTTGTGGATGGGGAATTTTATAAAAATTACATATATATATTCATAACAACATATATCATACTTACATTTTTAAGTGCACTATTCAATATCATTATATTTTTCATTGAGTTTATTGGTACATTTTAGATATACAGTACAACGCATTATTTTGCATGTGGAATCTAGTTGTACCATCTTCCTTCTCACTTTTTTTCTCATTGAGTTTACTGGTACATTTTAGGTATACAGTACAGTTACATTCATCATTGAGATCTTGTACCTTTTCATGACAGGTTCATCTTCCTTTGTAAAAAAAATATTTTTTCACCTAAATTTAAATGGAGTTGGGGCCCTTGCTACTAATAAACCATACTTACAAGGCTTTATTTATCATCTCCCAATTCTATTCCACTGATATATATATATATATATACACACACACACACACTTTTATGACAGTGACACACTATTGTGATAACCATAGTTTATAGTGATATTGGAAACTGAAAAATGTAAATCTTACAAGTTTGTTCTTTTTCATGACTGTTTTTGATATTGTAGTTCCCTTACAATTTCATATGAACTTAAGAATAAGCTTTTAATTTTATGTTAAAGAGTGGAAAACAGCAGTTTCTAATCTAAAGTTTCATTTTTCTGCTATTTTACTTATACAGAGTAAATCATAGTTTCAAATTTTTAATGAAAACTTCCTGGGATTAAAAATCAAAGTGTTCAACTCTGCACCACTTTGAGCAGCATGATGACATCTTGTGCCGTCCTGCTCTATCTGGTGCCCTTAGACCACCATATCCAAGCCACACAGGTTTCCTACCTTCCCACAGATGAATCTTCTCTGTTATCAAATAAACTATCACAATCTCTCAGGGATATTGTTCAAGCAACCCTGAGTTTTCCTAATAATCATGCCAGGGCATAAGAGTACCAATGTTGTAAGCTCAGATGTACTAACAAGATGCCATGGAGTGCTTTTAAAAATAACATAATGTCATATATTCACAATTTTTATAGCATATCTGAGTAATTATTCTATTTTTGCTAGTTATTATTGATAATGTCTTCCTATGTCTAACTTAAAAATTAACATTTACTGTAGGTATGTATGTATTTTATTGAAGAAAATAGAGCCCAAATGGGTTTTAGTACTCTCCACAGACTCATACATCGAATGGGGGGGGTCTTAGAATGTGCCCATTAAAAATAGCTGGGCTACTGTATTGATAGAGTTTAAATTGAATCTATAAGTCACGTTTTTATCACTGATATCTTACTAATATTATATATTCTATTTATGAGCACAGAATGAATTTCCTTTTTTAAATAAAAGGCCTTCTTTAATTTCTTCCAATGATCTTATTGTTTGCATGTGTGCTTGAGGCAGAGTATCTCTATGTAGTTCAGGGTGGGCTTGAGCTCACTAGATAACCATAGCTGGTCTCAAACTCAAGGTGATCCTCTTGCCTCAGCCTCCTAGTGCTGGGATTACATGTGTACACCCTTATTAATTCTTTTTGTACTTTTCAATGTACATGTTTTTCTTTCTTTCTTTTTTTTTCTTTTTTTTCTTTTCTTTTTTTTATTTTTTGGTACCAGGGATTGAACTCATGTCCTTGTGCTTTTGAGGAAGATGGTAGAACCACTGAGCTAAATCCCTGGCCCTAATGTACATGTTTTTCATCTCCTTGATTAAGCATATTCTTTGATATTTGATCTTGATAGATCTAACTATATATTTTCATTTACATTTGTTCATTTATAGGGTATAAGTATCCATTTGATTTTTCAGTGTTGACTTTTTATTGTTCGATTTCACTTTATTTGTTCATGAGCTATAACAGACATGTATATGTGTGTGTAAGTGTGCATGATATTTAGGATTTTTAAAATATAAAATAATTACATATGCAAGGAGACGTAATTTTCTTTTCTTCTTTTAGTTGGAAGCTCCTATCAATGCCTTTATTTTTAATTACTTTTTCTAGAACTTCCGATACTATTCCTGGAGGAGTGAAATTAGACTTGCTTAGCTCATAAAACTCCTTTCTCCTTTGAGCATACTACTGTCTGTAGCTATTTTATATATGTTTTTAAAATTATATTTAGGGAGTTCGTATTAATTGGTAGTTATCATGTTCTTATCATGAAAGGCTGTTTAATTGTGTCAAATGTCTTTTCTATATTAATTGTGATATTTTTCTGTTTTATTGTGTTAATGTTGTGTATTTCACAAACTGATATTTGTTTTGAACATCTTTGAATTCTTAGAATAAATTCTTCTGGGTCACAGTACAGAAACATTTTATTATTGTACTAGATTTGATTTGCCATAATCCTTTGGATATTTTTATATTTTTGCAAACAGACAATATCGATCTGTAATTTTCTTTTCTTCTGATATTTTTTATCTGACTATCTTGTCAGAGTAATAGATTAGGAAGCACTACTTTTCTTCACTTTTATAGAAAAGTTTGAAAAGAATTGATACTAATTCTTTAACTGTATGATATAATTTTCTTATAGAACCTTTAAATATTTCCTTCATTAGAAAGCTCTTGATTACTGTTTTTGGGGGAGTTTGTATTGTTTTGTTTGGTATTAAGTATTGAACTCAGGACCTTGAGCTTATGAAGCATGAAGTTGAATAACTGAGCTAAATCCTTTCAAAGCTGTGTTATAAAATTGATCATGATATTTTCTGCTAATCATTTTTCTTTAAATTGGGTAAGGTTGGTGTCAGTTTCATTTCTGATATTACTTATTTTGATTATTCTAGCTAAAGATTTGTCCAATATGTTGATCATTTTATAGAACCAGCATTCAATACTGTTGAATAACTATTTTCTTCTTACTTCCCATTTGATTTATCTCCACTGTAATTTTTAAATTTTATTTGTATTGTTAGACTTGAGGTAATTTCTTCTTCCATTCCTACTTCTTTAAAATTTAAAGTTAGTTTATTGATTTTAGTTTATTCATCTTTTTTTCAGTGTAGGCATTTAGAGTTATAAATGTCCCTTCAGCAAAATTTTCCCAGAACCTATAACTTTCATTATGCTCTGTTTTTATTTTTATTTGTCCTTAGTATTTTTAACATCCTTTGTGATTTATGTTTTTACCACTTGATTGTTTATGAGGGAATTGTTTAAATTTGTTATATTTGTTAATTTCCCAGTTTTCCTTATTGATATGTAGCTCTAACCCATTGTGGTCAGAAAATATATATTATATGATTTCAATTTTTTAATTTATTGAAACTTATTTTCTGGTTTATGGTTAGATTTACTGCAGAAAGTGTTCCATAACACATTAAGATAAATATTTTATATACTTCTATGGTTGTGTGGAGTATTTTATATATGTTAGTTGGGTCCAGCTAATAAGTAGTATTCTACAATCATCTCTTTTCTTATTGATTCAGTCTAGATATTATATCCATCATATTTATACATTGAAAGAAAAATAATGAAGTTTTCAATTATTATTGAAGAGTTGTTTGTTGCTTTTTTCAATTCTGTCAATGCTGATATAATATATTTTGGAGAAGTTCTATTTGGTGCATTATTTTGTCAGTTTTTCAGAAATTGAAACTTTTACAAATAAAATCTTTATCTCTTGTGACAGTTTTAATTTAAATTCTATTTGATGTGTTATTAATACAATTACCATAGCTCTCTCTTGGTTTATTTTTGTATATGATGACTTTTCCCATTTTTTACTTTTCATATCTGGCATTTAAATGATTTTCCTGTAAATGCTATGCAATTAGATTGTATTTTTTTTAATTTTGTTTTCATTTTTTCTAACTGTACTAATTTTTTCTTTTTTTTATAAGAGGTTAGCCAGTGTCTTTTTAAAGTGATCATTGATAAGGAAGGTCATACCACTTTCTCTCATCAATATATAAATTTGTGCACTAAAATATTATTTAAATAGTTTTAGTTATTTTCAATAATTCTACAACCACACTAGGCATAGCTAGTCAATTTCATGAAAATCAATGAATGAGAAGTCAGACAAAAAGTTTGAGTTGACCAGAGTTTTATTGAATTTAAGGCAAAACAGATGAGTCCTTATGAAACACAAAGTCTCTCAGATTGCTTATGTTGACATAGACATTATGGAGTCATTGGACTCAGGCATAAGAACTACACAATTACTTATGCATTTCCTCCCATGTTCTCCCAAATTCACTACATTTGTAAGCTACTTAGGTGATATTATCATATTCCACAGTTTATTCAGATATTCTGAAAGGAATTTACCAAAAAGAGTGTATGTGCTATGTGATCTATATGGTAAGTTTAAAAAATAATTAAATGCATCTATACAGTGAAGAAATATATCCTAAAAATGACTGATTAAAAACAAAGTGGAAGGGATGAAATGATGGCTCAACAAGTGTAAGTCAATAAATGTAGCACACTATATTAACAGAATCAAGGACAAAAACCATATGATCCTCTTGATAGATGCAGAAAAAGCATTTGGCAAAATTCAACACCCATTAGTGATAAGACCCTGCAAAAAATTGGAATACATGGTCTATATCTCAACTTAACAAAGGCTGTCTATGAAAAACCAACAGGCAACATCATATTAAATGGCCAAAAACTGAAAACCTTCACATTGAAATCAGGAACAAGGCAAGGATGCCCGTTATCACCACTACTCTTCAATGTAGTTCTGGAAACATTAGCCACAGTAATTAGATAACAGAAAGAAATTAAAGCAATAAAGATAGGAAAGGAAGAAGTTAAACTGTCATTATTTGCTGATGATATGATACTCTACACTGGAGACCCCAAAAATTCAACCAAAAGACTTCTAGAATTAATCGACACTTTTAGCAGAGTAGCTGGAAACAAGGTCAACACTCAAAAATCAATACCTTTCTTGTGCACAAGTACCAGACTCCTTAGAGAGAAATTTGGGAAACAATTCCTTTTACAATAACATCCAAAAAAATGAAGTATCTTGGAATCAATCTAACAAAAGGAGTGAAAGACCTCTACACTGAAGACTGCAGCACTCTGCAAGAAGAGATAGAAAAGGAAATGAGAAAATGGAAAGATCTCCCCTGCTCCTGGGTAGGAAGAATCAACATAGTGAAAATTGCCATATTACCAAAACTGCTCTACAGATTCAATGCAATGCCAATTGAAATTCCAACACTATGTTTCACAGAAGTACAAAAAATAATCAAAAAATTCATTTGAAACCAGAAGAAACCTAGAATAACCAAAGCTATCCTAGGCAACAGAGACATGGAAGAGGGTATTACAGTCCCCAATTTGAAGCTGTACTACAAAGCCACTGTGATTGAAAACAGCATGGTACTGGCAATAAAACAGACCGGACGATCAGTGAAACAGACTGGAAGAAACAAGAACAACTCCAGATGTACTCAGCTACCTCATCTTTGACAAAGGAGCCAAACATCCTCACTGGAGAAAAGATAGCCTCTTTAATAAATGGTGTTGGAAAAACTGGATCTCAACCTGACAAAGATTAAAACTAGACCCTTATCTTTCACCAGGCACTAAACTAAAATCCAAGTGGATTAAAGATCTAAATATTAAAAAAGAGTCACTAAACTTGCTGGAAGATAAATTAGGCGGAACTCTTGAAGACACTGGCATAGGAAAAGACTTTATGAACAAATCCTCAGTAGCACAGGAACTAGCAGAAAGAATCAACAACAGGGATCTCACCTTATTAAAAAGCTTCTGCACTGCAAAGGAAACCATCAACAGAACTAAAAGATAACCTACAATGTGGGAAAAAAAAATTAACCAGCAGCTCCTCAGACAAAGGACACTTATCTAGAATATGTAAAGAACTAAAGAAAAAAAAAAAAAAGAACAACCACCCCTCCCAAATAAAAAGACCTAATTCAAAAAAAGGCATCTGAAATGAGCAGACGTTTCTCAGACAAAGAAGTAAAAGCAGCAAGTAAATATATGAAAAAAAAGTGTACCACATCACTGGTTATTTCAGATATGCAGATAAAAACAACACTAAGATTCCACCTCACCTCACAAAGAATGGTTGCTACCAAGAAATCGCACAATAACAAATTTTGGTAGTGTTGTGAGGAGAAAGGAACCCTTCTTTATTGTTAGTGAGAACACAGATTGGTGTAATCTCTATGGAAATCAAAGTGGAGATACTTCAAAGGTCTGGGACTAGAGGTTCCATTTGTCCTAGCCATCCCTCTGCTGGGTAACTTCCCAAAAAGAATTAAAGGAATCATACCACAGTGATATATGTGCACCTATGTTTATAGCAGCAGATTTTGTAATAGGTAAATCTTGGAAACACCCCATTTGCCCATCTGTTGGAAACTGAATAAAGAAGATGTGGTTTTTCTATAAAATGGAATACTACTCAGCCATAAAGAATGAGAAATTAGATACATTCATAGGAAAATGGATACATTTTTTGTTTTTGTTTTTGTTTTCTGAAAATGGATACATATTGAAGATATACTCCTAAGTGAAATACATGAGTCACACATGTATAAATACCCAATAGTTTCTCTGGTGTGATAAACTATAACAGTACATAAGATCCTAATGGTATAATTGATAATGTGAAATAGGAAGAAAAGGGCTAATGGTGTAGGGGAAGTGGGAAGGGTAGGGGAAAGGAAAAAAAGGGAAAAGAAAAAAAATATGAAGAAAATGTAAACAAAGTTTTTGTAAATATGGAAGGGAGGAGCGGGTGAAGTGAGGGCAGGGTTATGGGAAAAAATGAGAACTGAGACTTGTCACATAAAGGTACTAGATCATAATGATGAATGTAACTATACTGTAATACCTAAAAAGTACCAATACATTCAAGATGAAAAAATATTAAAAGAAAATGGTCAAAACAGATACATTTATTTTAGTAATACAAAGAGAACACTATTGAAAAAATGACAATACTTAAGAGAATTTCTATCAACATTGTTAAATTTGAATATTGTAAATGTAGTAATGTGTATATAAAATATGATAATATATTTAATACTGTGGATAAATATAAATACTTTAAACATAAAAA
This sequence comes from Fukomys damarensis, assembly GCF_012274545.1. Lineage (NCBI taxonomy): Eukaryota > Metazoa > Chordata > Mammalia > Rodentia > Bathyergidae > Fukomys > Fukomys damarensis. The sequence goes on from NW_022900942.1 coordinate 20,248,067, forward strand.
TAATGAGTCAATATTTAATTAAATATAAATAGTAAGATATTGTTCTAGTTAATTACTAAATTGAAGATATTTTATGCAAAAGTATATAATTAAGAAACCATTAAACAATATAATAATCTGTGCCTATATCTGGACTTTTAGAACGCTTTTCAATAAGACTTGAGTCAATTAATTCAAAACACAATGTTCTGCGGACTGTTGTTATAGAATAATTACAGACTCTCAAGTTTTCTGAAAGAAAATAATTTAGATTTGAGAAAGTAAAGAATCAATTTCAGCTCATATACAAAGATGTCTGTTACAGTAGTCTGTACTTTTTAAAAAGACATCTTGCCTAAAATTAGTAGACAACTAAAATCTCTCTCTAAATCTCTAATGTTCAGATAAATCTTTAAGTGTTTTTTTTTCTAACTCTAAAGGTTTTGCGGCGATGATGAAGGACAGTACTGAAACTTGCAAACCCACTCAGCACATTATATAATAAACAATTGAACACTTCAGCATTTAGGACTTTGCTATTCCTTTAACGATGCTCCACTTTGATTGAGATCTTATTTAGACAAAAAAAATCAGCATTATAGATACCTACACATTCTACTTGTGAATATATATATTTGAATTTATAAGTGGCATGTAATGAAAGGAACACAGACATCTTTTGAGAAAATCTTACAATGCTTACAAACATTTAATTGATGGGTAAAATCAATTTTCTCCTAAGCAGATGGTACTCCTACTTTTTATTTCTAAGGCGTCAAAGCGGGGTGCATTTTTCTCATTCTTTATGTCACCACTCAATACATACACCATCAATTAAAATGAACTCTAATGTGAAATTCTATCTTTACAAATGTGGGATGTATTACATATTCTCACTTTTCATATTAATATGAAAATTTATGAGAACTACCCATTTATAATTTAGTACACATTTTGTAACAGGAATAACTTCATAAATTAATGAAAATCCACCAATACATCTATAGATATTTGGCCTTGCATACCCTAATCTGTACACACTGAATTTAAGAACTGAAGTGAAATAATATTCAGTGATCGTGTATTAAAATATAGGTGAGACAGAAGGGAAAGGTGAAGAAAGGGGAGAGAAAAGGATCAAGATGTGATATCTACGTATACTGACTCACCCCAAATTATTGCATATCAAAAACATGTACTAATAATAAATGAAAGAAACATATATTATGGCAATATATAATTATATAATATTAAACTTAATATATAAATTTTCCAAAACGTTAACATAATTTAAAATGAGATGACACTTTATAGCTACTTTACTATTGAAATTTTAAAATCCATTGGAGAGACATTTGTTATTATCTATACTTATAAAAAACTTATTACAGGAAAAATTATTAAAATGTATAATTTTATGTAAAGTTTACTAAACAACTCTGAGTAAAAGAACTGTAATTGCTTCATAATTTGTAAATGGACATTGACATTATTTTTTGCTTTTTATTACACTTTATGGCAAAACTTGAATTAAGCAGTTTTTTTATTGCAGGGAAATCATTGATGAATGAACTAAATGGACAGATTTTATTTTTGGAGTAATCACTAATTTCACACCAACACTACATTATTTACGGCACAGGAAACAAGTGCTCTTTTAGCTATCATCACTTACACATCATAAGTGCCCACAGGTAAATTTTCTCTCATTGGCTTGTATTTTTTGTGCATATTTTCTTTAATGTATGACCAAATCTATCACTTCTCTCAAATTTTGGTTCAAATATCACTCTCAATTATATGTGACATTCCAATACCTTTGAAATTACAGGTCACAACATTCTTGGCTCTACTTTATTTGTGTTATTATTCTCATATACTACATTTTTACTGTGCTGTGTATTTGCTATAGAAACAGAATATCAACTCCAAAGGACAATTTAAGGAAAAATTTCCCCTTTTTAAAAATACTAGCAGCATTCCTTGATCTTTCTTTATTTTAAATACACTTCTCCACTTTAGTGGGAGTGTAGACTGGTGCAAGCACTATGGAACTCATTATGGAGATACTTCAAAAAACTAGGATTAGAGGTGCCACTTGACCTAGCTAACCCCTTGCTGTGTATCTTCTCAAAAGTACTGTATACCTAAAATGTACCAAAAAACTCAATAAAAGAAAAAAAAAGAATTGAAAAAATCATACCACGACAATGTATGTGCACCTATGTTAATAGCAGCATGGTTTGCAATAGTTAAAACTTGGAAACAGTAAAATTGCCCATGAACTGGAGACTGAATAAAGATGTGCATTTTCTTATGTAAAATGGAATACTATTCCAGCCCCAGAGAAAGAGAAACTACATATGTATTGCTAAATGGGGGCACATTGAGGCCATAATCTTAAGTGAAATTAGCAGGACACACATTTGTAAATACCAAATAGTTTATTTGGTGTGAGAAACTGAAGTTGTAAATAAGAATAAAAATATATAATATATAATACGGAATAGGAAGAAAAGTTCCAAAGAGGAAGGGAAAGGAACAAAGGTAGGGGAAAGGAAAAAAAAGAAGAGAAAGAAATATCAGAGAAGGAAAAGAAATGAAAAAAAGCCTTTGTAAATAGGAAGGGGTAGAGGGGTTGAAATGAAGGCAGGGGAATGGGGAAAATAACTGAGATATAAATGTACAAATTTTCAATGCCGAATGTCACTATATTGTATACCTAAAATATACCAATAAATTATTGAATAAAAAATAGCGATATACATACAAAACAGACTTTGCCACCTATTTAAATTGGAGAGATACTTGAAAATTGTGGCAAAAGAAGACTATTTTAAAGGGAGACAATTTAAAAAGAAAAGGTGGGGGGAGACAATTTCCCTGAACATTATGGAACCTCTAATTTCATTGGTCTCTGCCCAGCAGGTGTCAGAAGCATTATTCCTCAACCACATCAAATAGTAGCCATCGTCTAAACTGTCCAACTGCTCAGAGATGTGGTAACTTTCTAATTGTGTATCACTTGTCCAACATAAAAGAGATATCTTCCACTCTATACTAAGAAAAAAATAAGTTTTATAATAATACAGGAAATTTCAAATTTTTTGTGATAGTAGGTGCAGTGCATTTCATCTAATGGTCACTATTTCATTTGTGAAGCAAGGTACGTGCTGAAAGGGAGAGGCAGCATTTGAAGATTTAAGCATATTTGACTAGCCATAGTAGTGTGTGTTTTTCCTAGCATGACTCAGTAAACTTGCATAAGACAAAGGAATCCATATTTTGGATCTATTTAACTTTGAACTTGTTCCAGGTGAATAAATAGAGTAGAATCAAACAGAAAAGTTTGAAGATATTTGCAAGTATGACACACTGGAGTTTGTGCTGGACAAAAGGAAAAATGAAAAAGAGGTGGAGAGGAAAAAACAAAAAAAGAGGAAGTCAGAGTGTGGAAGGTTCAAGAAAAACCAAGCATAGATGTTATGAGGTTGTCAATGAGTTATGCAATTTAGGCCACGTGTCTGTTAGGGATATAAGAGTTTATGATTTCAGAGAAATAAACTATCCCAAAACCTTTCTATGAGTTTTAAAATAAGTTTTCCTCTACTTCATTGTTCTACATTGTTTTTCCTAACTCTTAATGTGATTTTGATTCTGTTTTTCTTACTTTGAATTAAAGGGTTGTCTAGAACATTTGTTGTGTCTGGAGAAAACCATGTGATGTCGTATATTGGGTTTTTTCATTGCCCATTGGTATAATCCTCCAATAGCACTGGAAGACAGTTGCTGGACTAAAGCTTTCTGATCTCATATTCATGCACAAATTGGAAAATTTTTGTATAGCTCAAGCCAGTGGAATAAGAAACACCATTTTATGGGCCAGGGATTTAGCTCAGTTGTGCCACCACATATCATGCAAGCACAAAGTCCAGGGTTCAATCCACAGGACCTCCCTCCCCCAAAAAAGTAGAAAATAGCTGCACAGGTGTGCAACCCTCACCCAGAGTCCTGCCCTACCATTGGTAAATGCACGCACATCCTGGGAAGCAGCTGTGTGGGCCAGAGTGTCTCAGCTGCAGTTGGATCCCAGCCAGGGCCCTACCCCAATCCCATAGGTATGGGAACTCCTGCTCAAGCCCCAGCAGGGCTAGAAAAGAGTCACCCATTAACTAGCACAAACAATCAACAAGTGGAATATCTTCTTATTAAAAAGCTTTTGCACAGCAAGGGAAACAACTAATATGTGAAGAGACAACCTACAATGTGGGAAGAACTTTTAACCACCTCTTCTTCAGACAAAGGTCTACTATCTAGAATATATGAAGAACTTAAAAAAATCAGACCTCCCAAGTTTAAAGACCCAATCCAAAAATGGGCATCTGCAATGAACAGACATTTGTCAAAGAAGTAGAAAGAGCAAAAAAAACATGAAAAAAATGTTCAGTATCACTGGTCATTCAAGAGATGCAAATGAAAACAATTCTGAGATTCTACCACACCTCAGAAAGAATGGCTGCTATCATGAAATCAACCAATAACAGATGCTGGCAGGGCTGTGGGGAAAGAGGAACCCTGTTCCACTGCTGGTGGGAATGCAGACTGGTGCAACTACTGTGGAAATCAATATGGACATACTTAAGAACTAGGATTGAAATTCCCATTTGATCCAGCTATCCCCCTGATGGGTTTCTCTACCAAAGAATTAAAAGAATCATACAACAATGATATATGTGCACCCATGTTCATAGCAGGACAATTTGTGATAGCTATATCTTGGAAACAGCCCAATTGCCCATTAACTGGAGACTGGATAAAGAAAATGTGTGTGTGTGTTTTTAAGTAAACTGGAGCACTACTTAGTCATGAAAAACCAGAAACTAGAGATATTTATAGCTAAATGGATGCACATTGAATTGATACTCAAATTAAATAAACAGGACATGTATGTGTCAATACTGTGAGAAACTGAAAGTGTAAATAAAGACTTAAAGGTATAATAGATAATGTGAGATAGGAAGTAAAGGTGCAGAGGAGAAGGGAAAGTAGGAGGGGTAGGGGAAAAGAAAGATGGGAGTGGAATTAACATGGGGAAAAGAAAGAAATAGAAACAAACTCTTTGTAGGTAGGGAGGTTCAAGGGAGGGCAGGGGAATGGGGAAAACAATAAGAACCAAGATGGATTATGTAAAGTTAAATTTCCAATGACGAATGTCATTCATCATATACCTTAAATGTACCAATAAAATTAATTAATTAATTAATTTGACAAGGAATGCCGTTTTAACATAAGTCAATTGATAGTAATAATGTTTTTTTTATCAAAACATTTTAAAGTCTAGCCTTGCCATCGGAGAAAAAAATGCAAGCAAGCCTTATTTTTTCATTTGTAGGTTGATGATAGAGTTCCTAGACTCATTTTCTGGTTGGGAAATACTTATGTCATGGAATTCTATTTCACTGAGGAGCAACTATCTCATAAAAACCAGAACATCTTCTTTGATACTATGTAGAAAGAATTATTAAGAAACTGTAATCTTCAGCAGGTGTGACCAGTGTGACGGTGCCTATCAATGACCTTGTCTACAAATTGTAACATGTTTGGGCAAATACCTTACAGGGTAAATCTCACATTATGCCAGTAGGTTTCTCTTTGTTTGTGCCTTTCTTTAAAATATTATATTATATATTATGAAAAGTACTTGACTATAATGTAACAGCAGGAATGCAGCAAGATTATGTGCCCTAAAAATCTCATATCTGTGCAGTAGGATGGCAGCTTTCCAACTTTTCTTCTGGCATACACTCCGGTCTCTCATCAGGGGAGGTTGTGGCACAGAACCAAAGCTTATCTATACCATCTGCTCCAATTGGCAGAGCTCATGTCAGCTGCCAATTGTATTTCTCAACTCAGCCGCAGAGGTCTTGCACTTCCTTTCAGGTTATGATAATATATTAAAGCTTTCAGTGTTCTTGTGAGATTTGGTGTTTCTGCACCATATTAGCTGTCTTAAAAACTTGTAGGAACTTAAGATATATGGAATAAAAATTTATAGTAATAAATATTTTATTTAAAATGCTCTATTTGGGGATTTTACCCCCCTACACTCTGGGTGTGTGTTTTTGTGTGTCTGCATATAGTGCTTGTCAAAGAACTCAGGGCCTTACACATGCTTATGAAGTGCTTTAATTTATAGTTACTTGATGTGGATATCATCAACTTTTATCAAAATAATTTTATTTGTCTAAAATTAAGTTTTTTACTAGTGTTTTCAAATGTATTTCTCCCCCTAAAAAAATCAATAAATATTTACCATAACCTTACTATAGTTTTAAGTTTATTTCAAATAATGTGTTTAAGGTTGAGCAATTGGATAACCTTTTTTACAATTATATTTCCTAATTTATAGGTTGTACAACCTTGTGTATATTAACTTGAACTTTCTATGTCCATCAACTGAAAATATGAAATGTCTAGTATCTCCAGAGCCTAACTCCCATAATTAAATGTTAGTTTTCAAATTACATGACCCAGCCTTGAAAGTGCAAGGACCCGAGTTCGATCCCCGGTACCAACAACAACAACAACAAAAGACAAATTACGTGAACTACCTAAACTATATGATAGAATAGATTAAAAGATCTCTTCTTTTGGAATTTCTTTTGCTGACTTGTCCTTGCCCTTAGTTTAGTTTCATACTTATATTTCTGAATATTATGTTTTTATTTCTCTTTTCCTTGCTCTCTTGAGTACTTTAAATTGTTTTATGGATTGAATTTATAATGGTGCTCAAATCTACATCTCATCTGGAATTTCTCATGAATCTCAAAATTTAAATATTCCTAAACTGAACTTATTTAACTCCCTTTGAAAGCCTGCATGTCTCATGACCTTATTTTTGAGAAGGTCCCATCGCTGAAATGGACATTAATTTGAGCTTCACTTTGGACTCATTTTCTCCAATATTTCTGTTATTGTTTGATGTCTAAAACATGGTTTTGTTCTTTCTCCTTGCTTTTACATCTAGTACATTCTCACTTTTTTAGCTAATCTACTGTAATGATGTCTTCTCAGATGTTAAAGCCTCCAGAAATAACCACATCATTCCTTATTTGCATTGCTATGATTTTGAAAAAAATAAGCTTAGTGAATATAAAAATGTTTAGTCATGTTAGTACACTGATTAATCTATACTAAATGGCTCCCGTTCAAGTGAGAACAGCTTTTGCATGTTATTTTTTAAATTTACAAATGAAAGACAGAAAATATACATGTGATCAAAAGAAAGGCATTGTTACTGATAGAAAGCAGTATTTTCATGTTGAAAATATGATGGTTGAGTCATTGCTAAAAACTCAACAATGAAAAGAAAGAAAAAATTTGAAACTATAAAAGAAGAGGAGAAAGATATACATGCATCAATTAAGACTATAAAGACTAAATCCATAAAATGATATAAACATATAAATATATGTGTAGGTTAAAAAGTTATAGGAATCATATTTATAGCTGGTGGCTCATTAAGTTTACTTTGAGTAAATATAGACAGAAGTTTGGTACTCAGAAAACATTAATAAATATATTTCGAAGAAAAAATTTATGAAACAGAATCACTTCATATTTTCAAGAATAATCATCTGTAATGAAGTGACAAAAGATTATTTAAAATAAACATTTTGTCATCTTTACAAAAATGTGTGATGTTTTTATGGTAGTATTAATAAATGACTACATCTTCCTGGAAAGTATAGTCAATCTTTCATAAGCATGGACAACTGGTTTCAGGTTCTCCCTTAGCACTGTAATCCTCAGATTCTCAAATATCTTTTAAAAAGATATGATTTTTCATCTAGCCAAGGCATAACTGTTTATATAATATACACTACCTTTAGATTACTTAACAAATAAGACAACATAAATGCTATGCAAATAGATCGATAGTCTTTTAGGGGGGATAATGACAAGAAAAAGAAAAGAGTGTACATGTTCAGTACAAATATAGCCACTACATATTCTATCTTCTGCTGATTGAACCCATAATGTGGAATTCATGGATATAGTGGGCATGAAAAAATGTACAGGAATATTGTGATATGCATATTAATGCCCAGAAAAATAACCAGGTGCTAATATCAGAATTTGTGTATATGCTAGTTACATGAGAAAAAAATTAAAACAATAGAAAGAATTGAAGAAATTAGCATTGCAAACTTTGGGTTGTGGTCTTAAATACAACTTACCATCAAAGAAATAGAGTTTCATGGATTAGTTGCTAAATTGAGATATAATGAAAATAATGAATACAATTGGACTTGAACATCTTGCCATACTATATGATTACACTCCTGTGATCACATTAAAAGACTCAGATAGGCATAATTGTACATGACTATAATCCTAGCATTCTGTAGCTCAGAGGAAGAAAGATTGCAAATTTGAGAATTACATGACTTAGTGAGACCCAGGCTTCAAAGAAAAAAATAATTTTCAAAAGACTGGAGGTGTAGCTCATAGCAAAAGCCCTGGGTTCATTTCTCACTATCTTAAAAAAAATTCAGAAATGAATTTGATATGATTCTTTCTTACCAAATTGGGACATTTTCACTTCAATAAGAATAAAATGATACTGATCAAATTATCTCAGTACAGTTATATGCATTAGTCCATCATGAAATATACACAAAATAATATCGATTGTTTGTGGAGAAAATTGAGAATCAAATTATTATTTTGAGAACTGACAACCAAAATTGATGAATCAAACATTTATTGTTTGTTTTAATTGTGAAATAATAATGTCGGTAAGTATTCCTCCTAAAGAACTAAAGGGAATGGTCACGATGGATATGATGACTTTAAAATGAACTGTAATAAACTAGATGTAGAAATATAGAGGAAAAAGTGTTAGTGCCTACTAACTTCATACAAATGAGGACCAAGTATGATATGCCTCAAGTAGGAAAAAGAAGCCTTCTTTATTAAATGGTTCTGCCGAAATTTCATACTTGAATAGAACAAGCCTGTGCACTGTAGAAGAAGAAGAAAAAGAAGACGAGAAGAGGAACAGGAAGGAGGAGGAGGAGATGAAGGAGGAGAAGAAAAGAGAAATATGTCAGAATTATTTATAATATATTTACAGCTATTTGATATAATAACATTATGATTTAAATAGTACAAAATTGTTTATATATTTTCCATTTTATTTTATAATAGTATTAGATCATAAACTGGCCCTTATTTTTCTCATCTTCATATATGATGTGACTTTACAGATTTTTCCATGAAACAATCTTGATGTGGCAAATGAGGCCTCAGCAAATATGAGAAATTATTTAAAAATGCTTGTATATTAAATATATTAATTTGTGGCCTCTCATACTTTTTGGAACACTAAGAATGTTATATGAAAAACATTACAGGTCAGAATACACAGAACAGAGATAAACTAGGCCAGTTGAGAATATTCTCAACTAAGCCTAGAAACTTTGATATAGGTTACAGAGAAACTACCCAGCCCCAGTTAATGAATCCTAGACAAGGAAGAGACCCAGACAACAAAAAGAATTATGAGAAAAATAGTGATTTTTGTTTTAAAGCACTATACATACATTATATACCAAAAGTTGAAGAAAAATAATTGGCTCCAAAAGAAGATACAATGTGTTTGAACACACAAATGTCTGAAGATTAGGTCGGTGAGAGCAAGTTTTAAAAATTTGTATTTGAAACCCATTAATTTGGTCATATTGCTGTAGTGACATATATTCTAATAACAGCATGAGAGAGAAAGAGAGATAGACAGAGAGAGAGAGAGAGAGAGAGAGAGAGAGAGAACATGGGGGAGAGCTTTGCTCAGGGCAAGAGAATACTTATACATATAAAATCAAAATGCATTCAAAATTATGGTTATTAATTTCAGATCCAGATTCTTTCTTTAAGATCCATATACTCACACCAACTTCCAAAGACCTCAGCTGGTTCCTCAGGGGAAATTACCCTCAGCTGAGGGGAAAGGACAAAGATTGTTTCTTTCATGGGAAATTAGAGAGTGGCTGTCACTGTACTTGAAGGCTGTCCAATACGTAGTTGCAAAGGTTCATTTGGGAACAAAAATAAAGGAACATCTCATCTTTAAACTGCAGAGTAGACCTGCAGAAAATTTCAGTTGCATGCTTTGCAAGGGATCTTCAAGGTACTTTGCTCATTCTTGCATTCCACACATTCTTATAAGGAACAGCTCCTATGTGCATTTTTCAATAAATATTCCATATATATAATTTTGTGTCTTAATTTCTATTTTCAAGGACATTCCAATCAGGGACAGTTGGTACCAGAAACAGTCTTAGTAAGCAAATTCTATAATGGTATTTAGGGATGAATCACTAGCTAGACATCTGGAAATGCAGATTCTATTGGTGCTAGTAGGTAGACTGCCAATAGGCTATTGCATGTTATTCTAGTGTAGTTCTTAAAATATTTTGCAGTGGTGCAACACTAATGAAAGAAGATGTTATGGGAGATAGCTGAAACTTGAGAAGCATAAAGAAAAATCTAACCTTAAGAGAGGTTGGGTCTCTGCTGCTTACTCACTGATAATGAATGTTTGAATCAGAATGATTAATCATCATTTCAAAACACAGTGTTAAAGCTCACAACCACAAAAACAACAGTAAGGAAAATATAAATTCTTGCAACCCGATAATAGAGAAGTCTGTTACATGACCTATTCATAAGATGAGCTTCAGAAATAGCTCAATGATCACCTCCACCATGTCTGCTAGTGAATAGGGGAAAAGTACACCTACGAAATCTGTGTTGAAAATATGTAGGAGGATGTCATTGAAAAACTTCCCTTCATAAAGTTTTATGAATTCACTGGGGTGTCAGAAGTGCCCTACATAAAAAGAGTACCACTCCACCTTGTGATAATAGCATGGAGAAGCCAAAAAATAGGTGCTTTCAAAAGATGGAGTATTTTCCTCTTCATCCAATCCCATCCTCATCCTGGAAACTAAAATTAATAAGGATAAAATCCAACAGTATCCCTGGGGATAGGCTGGGTGTAGCAAGGAAGAAGAGTCTGTGCTCCCCAAAACTTTTATGCTTTGGCTTAATCATCCCACAAAACATAGAATAACATATATGGTATCAGACTCAGATATCTAAGTCACATGGTGCAGAATATAATGTTGCATTATAAAAAGTATGTTCTGGTGAGACTATTTAACCCCTAGAATCTTCACACAATTAATATACCTATTGTGCTTATTGTTTATATTCATTTCACTCTTGACATCTATCTAAAAGTAATGAAAATGTGTTAGATTTATCAGATTGCCATTAAATCACTGGATCAACTTTGAGTTTAACACTATAACAATATATTCTTTCACAGTTCAGACCCAGTAATTCTCACCCACTGTAGTGGGAAAAGCCAATTGTTAGTATCTGACCCTAGGTGCCCCACAGTCAAAACAATGAATTGAAAGAAATTCCTCATCGCAAAAATGACAAAGATTAGAACCAAATTAAAAAACAATGTAATTGTGTTGTATTAGACCTTATCTTATCCCTATTTAATTTAGATACGTTACCCCTAAATAAAAATCAATGATAACAGATAGTGGTGAAATGTGAGAAACAGACGCAATAGTGGTTCCAACTGGACTTTTGTGCCCAATGTAATATCTTTGATACATTACATAAATAAAGCTTCCAGCATGTGTCAGCCTTTGATTTGATAAGTTACCTCTTTCCTTTACCTAAGAAATAAGGATCCAAAGCAGTTTGCATTTTGGGGTAACAGATAAGAAATCATACTTACAGGGCCTGGGATTTAGCTCAGTGGTGCTGATGTCTGCCTCACCAGAGCAAGGCCACAAGTGGATCCCCAATTAAAAAAAAAAAATCAGACTTACAGTCTTTCCTCAGTGCTACATAGAGTTGACTACTCTTTGTCTTCTTGATTGTTTTTGAAATATTGGCTCATTATATCAATGACATAGTATAATTCAAGCCAATGAGCATGAATTGTAAATTATAGTGTAGAATATGAGGGAAAAATCTGCAGAATATTAAAGCTTTCATGTTCTACTGAAAATTTTAGGACTTCAGTGTTCTGTTGAATTCTCCTTTCAATATTTTACCATTAAAGAAGAAGTTAAATTTTTGGTTCAGTAAGCATCATGCTCTACCCATGTTTTTGAAACATTACTTCAAATAACTTACCGTTTTACAAAAGGCTGCGATCTTTGGGTTCAGAGAAGGAGAGGACTCTGTAGGTGGTTTTCACCTTAGGTTGAGCAGCTTGGCAGATACTAAAGTCCATGATGGAAAAATATGATATTTAAAATTTGTGTTCATTTTCTAATAGAAGACCTAGACTGTAGCATCTTTATATCTCTGGAGTAATGTCATGCCATTCACATGAAAGAAATATATATTATTCTAAAAAGAACAGCACATGGAATACTGATAGAAGTGGGACAGATGAGCTAGTGATCAAGAGATAATAAGTGATCATGCGTCTAGAGATCACTATCCTGCATTATTTTCTTAGATCCATCAAATAAGCTGTGTGGGATTCAACAATTCTTAAAAATACAAAAGAAGAATATGCAAAGAATGGGGAGCACAACTAGGTAGCACAATAAGCTGGACAATCAGACAGCTCAAAGTTTTGTGACATATGTCACTGTTATTCCAGTCCCCATCCCTCAGGTCATGGTTGTCACCAACAACTGGAAGTTTCATATGCCTGACTGACAGAGAAGGAAAAAGCTAAAGAAGGTCCACAGTTGATTTAGCTTACTGTGTTGCAAGACCAAAATGGGCTATTGATGAATATCTTAGTTACCTTCTCTATTCCTGGAACAAAATACCCAACATTCAGAATTTAAGAAAGGAAAGTTTTATTTGGTTCATAGTTTGTAGCGGTTTTCATAGCCAGCTGGTTTCAAGGCAGGACAGAGGAGCATGACAGAGGAGAGCTGCTCACAGTGTGACAGTCAGGAAGCAGAGAGAGAGTTAAGGGAGGACTGGGGGAGATGTTCCCTCGCAGGCCAACCTCACGGTGACCAACCTCCCCTACCATGATTCCAGCATTACATTTAGCTATAAGCTCATCAGCTGATGGATCCACTGATGCATGTCACACTCCTATGACACAATCATCACCTAAAAACCCCAACTATGAGCACATGAGGCTTTGAGAGGAAATGTAGATGTGAGCCAAAACAATAAATTACAACTCCACTCAGAATAAGAACAAATCTCATCCATGGGCAGGTTCCTTGGTGATATTTCTGATTACTCTCTTTGCATAGAAATAAGGTAGGTGGCAGTATAAATACTAACTGAAGGACAATAACAAATTATCTAGCTGTTTATCAGGTTTTTAGAGTTAGAAAGATTAGAAAATAATGTAAAGAGATGTGTGTAAAAGTCAAATAGATGGATTCACTGTTTTGGAAGGCAAGTGTAAGGTTCCTTATATAATACCAAAAGACATAAAAAACTCATGTAATTGATGAAAGACAAGACAGATACAATTCTAAAAACAGTGACAGTTTAAATCAGCCTCTGTGCTACTATCTAGCTTTAAGGGTTATAAACAGAGTGGTAAGAGCAACAATGAAAGAGGTACACATATCCTGTAACCTAGCATCCTAGGACAGATACAGGGATTCACCAATGTTCTGGCATTAGGGACCAAAGCTATTTACCTGATACAACATTATCTCTCCAGTAGAACTAACCCTGGGTGGCAGTTTGAGAACATTAGACAGCTTTGACCATGAATAGAAAATTCTTCTCCTTGAACTGCAATTACACATATTCTCAATGTGGATCTGCCTTTTTATTGTAGAAATTTAGGTAATACTCTTACCTACAAAGTGTCTTGTTGACATAAGATTCTACATAACATCACCTCAGACACACAGATATATTTTAGAGCTTAGTGTTTGTGAGAATGATTACTGAAACAAAAAATTTGATGATTCTATTAAACATCATATGATCTAAAAACTACTGTTCATAGACATGTTTCTTTTAAAGGAAAGCTAATGCGCTTACTGGGTATGACACTTTGTAAGGGTAAGGCACCATCCACAAAGATGTGATATATATCTTACATTAACTAATATCAAATGTTTATGATGTGTCTTTAACAGGTAGAATATATGTAAAAGTAAAACTGGGTCCATTTGTTATTTCTCTAATTAAGTGACTTGTATAATTTATCCTTACTGATACTTCAATTTTTAAGTTTAAAAGTCTCATGAGTACTGACTAGTTTCTCTAGTGTGAAAAACTATAATAGTACATAAGACCCTAATGGGATAATTAAGAGTGTGAAATAGGAAGAAAAGGGCTAAAGGTGTAGGAAAAGTGGTAGGAAGGGTAGGGGAAAGGAAATAAGGGAAAAGAAAAAATATGAGAAAATGTAAAAATGGAAATAAAGAGTTTGTAAATGGGGAGGGGAGGAGGGGGTGAAGGGAGGGCAGGGACAAGGGGAAAAAATGAGAACCAAGAACTGTCATGTGAAGGTAAAGGATCCTATTAATGAATGCAACTGTATTGTAGACCTAGATTGTACCAATAAACTCAATAAAAAAAAGTCTCATGAAACGTTAAATGAGCCACCATTTACTCACTTTGGTTTCACCATGCTAGAAAATCAACAGAAAAAGAAATCACTCAGCATATTATGCTAGTAGTAAATTGCCAGTGACAGCATTGACAGAACAGGATGAGCAGCAGTTCTGACCTCTTCAAGAGGAAAGTTTATGACCCTTTTGGACCAGTTGCCTGAACTGAAGGGAAATATTCAACACATTATGAACAAGAAGAATAATAAGAATAAGTTGCATCATCTAAATACATTGCAGCATAATTGAATACTCTTGATTCCTCTAACTGTTCTGAATTTCACAGAATAAAAACTAAAAATTAAAAAAAAGATTATACATAACAAATAAATCAAAGCAGTGCAAGGGCTTGGCTACGGAAGCTGCTGTGAGTGTTCATGGTGGTACCGAGGGCTGCTGACATGTTTGGTGTTAAATGCTACCCCAAATTGTGGAGCCACTGCTCCAGCAGCTGCTCCCTGTGTGCCCAACTCCAGATGCGCACTATGGCTTCTCTGTTATGACCACACTCCACTTTTGTCTTTACCACAAACACTTGCTTAGGCCTCAGGAAGCAGAGCCATCGATACAGTGAGTTTCCAAGCCACAGGATCCAGGGCTTCTATCATTCTCTATCTCTGTGTTTTAGCTATCAATAGAGACTAATGACTGTGATCCAACTTTCCTCACCACATCAACAGTCTTATGATAGATTCAACACCGAGAAAAATCCCCTGACCATGATATCTCTCGGGGGACATGAACAGGATAGAAGGTTCCTAGCAGTCTTTACTACACACGATCCCAACAGATTTTTCTTCCCACGAGGACACTCTGATCCTTGACCATGAAAGATCCCTGAAATTTTCATTGATGATCACCACACAGATAATAAAGCTGCACTTTCACTTCTTATCCAGATCAGAAATGCCACAAATACCTGTTTGAACACTTGCTCTCTCATGCACACAAAAAGCTTCTCCCACAAAAAAAATTTCATAAAATGTGGAAGAGATGATTTCTTCAACAAATGTGAAGGAATTGCTGTAAAGCTACTAGAAAAACAAAAGCAAATGAAATATATTACTGATAAAAATTATTTTATAGTACTGACCAAAGAAGTAGATACCTATAAGTTTCCAGGCAAAGAAATTGAAGTGATTTCTTTAACAACAGTCAACAAGCTAAAAGAGTACACAGAAAAGTTAACAATATCTCTATTGCAATACACAAAAATTCAAGAACTTTAATAGATTGAAATCATAAAAGAATAAAAAATCTCAGGTTGAAGAAATCAATGACTGAAATAAAAAAATACAATTGAAGCACTAGCATTAGACTATCAAGCAAGAAAAAGATGCTATTAATGGAAAGCTTAGTTATGTGAAATTATCAATTTAAAGTGGAATATATGGTACATATTTTCAGTTGTAAGATGAGAAAGCCCTCATGATCTATAGGCACTATGTTGAATTATATTGCATTATACACTTGACATTTCATGAGAATTTGTCTTAAACATTCTCATACCTGAAAAATTATGTGTAGTGATATGTAAGTGCATTAGCATGATTGTAGTAATATGTACATGGATATATACAAATCGTGTGTGATTTAAGGATTTTTGAGAAATGCATTCTTTGAAATGCATCATTAGGTGATTTCACTAATGTAAATATTGCAAACACTACTTACACAAATTAGATAATTTTACATGGCTTTGATGTAAACAAGAGATACTATAAAAATTAGATGTATGAGACCACTGTAAGTATAGGCAGGCATACTGATTCATAATATAATTTTAAATAAATATAAATATACTAAAAATTACAATATACACTATAGAATAATCAATATATATGCCAACAACAAGGCCCTTAATTGTCATTATTTCTCAAGCATTATGAACTGCAAATAAGTGTGTTACACTTTTATACAACTGGCAATGCAATAGGATTATTTACACAAACATATAATTTATATATTTAATTAGGCACAAAACACATTTTAAAAATATTGCTCTCCTTAAAGTCTCTATTTTGGATCTGGTACATCCTCTGAGATGTTTCTCATGCAGTACATGAATCTACTCACTAATTTTTGTACAAAATCCCATCTTTGCTGCTTACACCCTTGTGTTTTTATTTTTAATTGAGTTTATTGGTACATTTTGGAAATAGCCCATTTGCCCATCAATTGGAAACTGGATAAACACCCTGGTGTCTTTAAGATAATAAGCAAATTCATAAAGAAGACAAAAATTTCTTGTTTTCATTATATCTTGGATCATATTGCTTCAGTGAAAGTCTAGCTAAATTTTCTTTTCATGGAGGTGGTATTTATATGTAGAATATTTTATCCTTCCTATAAGTTTGGGAGTGCACTTTTTATCCCCATCACATTCCCTAATATTAGTCCAGATTTTATAGCATTTAACAATTATGTTCATAAATTAGATTTGGCAGTGGGCTAAATTTATTGTATCCTAATACACTGAAATTTTTTTTCTACACTTACTTTTTTTCATATTGCAGTCAAGAAATAATTAAATAGAAACAAGGCATATAATTATTTTATCCTGAACACTATAAATAGTATACATCTTTATACATTCTATTTTATACACAAATAAAGTGAATAAGCACTTGTTTTACTTTCCTAGTTCAACTTACATGTGTATGCATAATGGCAATCATTTATATATTGATTCTTCAAACTTTGATTCCATGGATAAATGTCAGTTATTGATTGTGGGAGGAAATGAAGATGCATTTCACTTAAAATTCTCCACATGTAATCTTTGCATATTCAACATCATTATAAAAATATGATGCTGTTTTGGTAAATAAGAAAATTATATTATTAAAGATTTATGCCAGTCTACTTAAAACATACTACATTCTTTTAGAGAATATGATGAAATGTTTTGCCATTATATTTCAATGACTTAAAACCTCATTTTGGCAATCTTGTCATGTACAATGGATCAGACTGTGTTTTCCCATTAAATCTATTGGTACAATTTAGGGATACAATATAGCTACATTCATCATTGGGATCTTGTACCTTGATATGACTGATCTTGGTTCTTATTTTTTCATTTCCCTGCCCTCCCTTCACCCCTCCTACCCTTCCCTATTTAGAAAGATTAGTTTCCATATTTTCCTTTTCTCATATTTTTTTCTTTTCCCTTCTTACTCTTCCCCTACACATGCCACTTTCCCTTCTACTGTAAAACTTTTTTTCCTATTATGCAATATCAATTATACATTTGGTCCTTATTTACACTTTTAGTTCTTCACACCAGAGAAACTATTTGGTATTTATACATGTGTGTCTTACTAATTACACTTAGGAGTATGGCCTCAATGTGAATCCACTTAGCTACAAATAGCTCTAGTTTCTCATTCTTTATTGCTGAGCAGTACTCCATTTTATTAAAAAAACAAAACCAAAAAAACACATCTTTGTTCTGCTTCCAGTTGATGAGCAATTTAGCTTTTTTCCAAGTTTTGGCTATTACAAACTGTGGAGCTATAAACACTGGTGATCATATATTACTGTTCTATGATTCTTTTAATTCTTTTGGGAAGATACCCAGCAGTAGAATAGCTGGGTGAAATGGGGCTTTTACTCCTAGTTGTTCAAGGTAGTTCCTTACTGATTTGCACAGTGGTTTCACCAATCTGCACTCCCACCAACAGTGGAGAAGGGCTCCTTTCTCCCCACAACCCTGCTAAAACTTGATGTTGGTTGATTTTTCAGTAGCAGCCATTCTTTCCGGGGTGAGGTGGAATCTTAGTGCTGTTTTCATCTGCATTTCTCATATCACCAGTGATGTTGAACACTTTTTCCTATGTTTATTTGAT
Source organism: Fukomys damarensis (assembly GCF_012274545.1). Lineage (NCBI taxonomy): Eukaryota > Metazoa > Chordata > Mammalia > Rodentia > Bathyergidae > Fukomys > Fukomys damarensis. The sequence continues at coordinate 20,266,548 of NW_022900942.1, forward strand.
ACTTTTACTTCTTTGTCTGAGAAATATCTCTTCATTTCAGATGCCCATTTTTGTTTTCGGTCTTTATATTTGGGGGGATCTGATTTTTTTTTTTAGTTTTATATAATCTAGATAATATTTCTTTGTCTGAGGAACAGCTGGTAAATACCTTTCCCACATTGTAGATTGTCTCTTAGCTTTGTTGGTGGTTCCTCTTACAGTGCAAAAGTTTTTTAAACATATGAGATCCAAGTTGTCAATTGTGCTATTTCCAATCCTACTGAGGATTTGTTCATAGTCTTTTCCTACGCCGATATATGCAAGAGTTCTACCTAACTTATCTATCAGCAAGTTTACAGTTTTTGTTTTAATATTTAGATATTAATCCCCTTGGATTTTAGTTTAGTGCATGATGAAAGATAGAGGGCTATTTTTAAACTTTGGCAAGTTGCGATCTAGTTTTTCCAACACCATTTATTAAAAAGGCTATCATCATTCCTCCAGTGAGGATGTTAGGCTATCTTGTCAAAGATGAGGCAGCTGAGAATGTTGTAAGTAGCTTCTGCATCTTCTAATCTATTTCACTGAGCTTTGTGTCTGCTCCTTTGCCAGTATCATGCAGTTTGTATCACAGTGGCTTTGCACTATAGTTTCAAATTAGGGATTGTGATAACTCCTGTCATATCTCTGTTACATAGAATTGCTTTTGCTATTCTAGGTCTCTTTTGATTTCAAATGAATTTTTGGGACATTTTCTCTAGTTCTATGAAATGTACTGTTGGGATTTCAATCAGGATTTCATTAAACATATACAGCAGTTTTGGAAGTATGGCCATTTTTCACTACATTGGTTCTTTTTACCCAGGAACAAGGGATGGAGTTTTGGGTCTTCAATGTAGAGTAGCACATCAGCAAATAATAAAAGTTTAGCTTTTTCCTTTCCTATATTTATTCCTTTTATTTCTTTCTCTTGTCTAATTACTGTGTTGAATATTTCCAGAACAGTATTGAAGAGGAATGGTTATAGTGGACATCCTTGTCTTGTTCCTGATTTTAGCAGGAACATTTTCAGTATTTTACCATTTAATATGATGTTGGCTGTTGGCTTTTCATAGATAGCATTTATCAAGTTGAAATAAAGTCCACATATTCCAATTTCTGCAGGGTTTTTAATGTGAATGGGTGTTGAATTTTGTTGAATGCTTTTTCTGAATCTATTGAAATGATCATGTGGTTTTTGTCCTTCATTCTTAATATAGTGTATTACATTTATTGATTTACATATGTTGAAACATCCTTGCATCTCTGGTGTAAAACAAACTTGGTCAGGTGTATGATCTTCTGGATGATCCTCTGTGTTCGGGTTTGCCAGCGACTTATTGAGCATATTCGCATCTATGTCCATTAGGGAGATTGGCATGTAGTTAGGTTTTTTAGTAGGGTCTTTCACTGGTTTTGGAATCAAAGTGACACTTGCTTCCAGGAATGAATTTGGAGGCATTCCTTCACTTTCAATTTCATTGAAAAGTTTAAAGAGTAGTGGTAATAGTTCTCTGAATGCCTTGTAGAATTCAGCTGTGCAGCCATCAGGACTTAGGCTTTTCTTTGTTGGTAAATTTTTTATTATTTTTTCACTGATTATAATTGAGGTGTTTAGAATTTTTATATGTACTTCATTCAACTTTGTTAATTTATATGTATTTAGAAATATTTCTATTTCTCTTATATTTTCCATTTTATTACAGTACCCCTACTTGTAGTATTGATGATCCTCTGGATTTCTGCTGTATGTGTTATGACTTCAATTTTTTCATTCCTAACTGCAGGAATTTGAGCCTTTTCTTTGCTTTTTTGATAAGGATGGCAAAGTGTTTATCAATTTTATTTATTCTTTAAAAAAATCAACTCTTTGATTCATCTTTTTTGCATAATTCTTAGTCACCATTGAATTGATTTCTGCTCTGATCTTATTATTTCCTTCCTTGTATGAGCTTTGTGTTTGTCTTTCTATTCTTTTTCTAGGAGCTGAAGATTCACCATTAGGTTTTTTATTTGAGTTCATTGTTTTTTCTTTGTTTGGACATTCACTACTATGCATTTCCCTGATAGAACTGTTTTCATTGTATCCCATAAATTCCTATATGTTGTACTGGCATTACTATTAAATTGTAAAAACTCTAATTTCTTCTTTAATGTCTGCTGTGAGCCATTGTTTTTTCAGGAAAGTCTTATTTAATTTCCATGTTTTTCTGAAGTTCTTGTGGTTTCTTAAGCTATTGATCTACAGTTTAATTCCAGTATAGTCTGATGATATACAAATATAACATATTCCTTTGGATTTACTTAAACATGTTCTATGAAATAATATATAGTCTATTTTGGAGAATGACCCATGTGCAACCAAAAAGAATGGTTTTGTGGCTTGGAACACTCTGTAGACATCTATTAAGTCCATTTATTCAAAACCTAGGTTTAGTTCTAATATTTCATTGTTGATATTTTGTCTAGATGATCTGTCTATTTGTGACAGTGGTGTATTTATTGAGTTCCCCCAATACAATTGTATTAGTGCTTATTTGATTTTTCATGTCCCTTAATATTTAATACTTGTTTTGTATAACTGGAGACATTAGTAATTGGAATACATATATATATATATTTCTTTTTTCTCATCTCTTCCTCTTGGATTGTTCCCTTTATAAGTATGTAATGACCTTCTTTGTCTCCCTTAGTTTTTGTTTGAAATTTACTTTGCAAATAAAATAGCTATCCCTGCTTTTTTCTGGGTTCCTTTCTGCCTTGTGGAGAGCTGTTTCCATCCTTTTATTTTCAGTCTCTGAGTTTCTTTTTGAACCAGGTGTGTTTCTTGTATACAGCACATTGTTAAATTTTGCTTCTTAATCCTTTCTGACAGCCTGTTTCTTTTGATTGGTGAATTGATGGTTGTAAATGATGTGTATTGACTTATCACTGTCATGTTATTTTGCTGTTGTTGGCTCTTTTTTATTTTCCCCCTCCCTTTAATTTCTTGCCTGCCTGATGAAATGTTTTAGATTTGCTTTGTTGGGCCTCATGGATTTTTGACCTTCATTCTTTTAAATAGGATATTTTAAAAAATTGTATGGAGTACAAGGGGAAAAAATGAGAACCAAGACTTGTCATGTAAAGGTAAAAGATCCCAGTAATGAATGTAACTGTACTGTATACCTAAAATGTACCAATAAACTCAATTAAAAAAATTGTATGGAGTTCTGGTTCTCTATTCATAAAGTTTGTTAGGTGTTCTCTGTCATGGAAGTATCTTATTTCCCCACTAATTTTAAAATATAGTTTTTGTAGGATATATCAGTCTAGGCTGGAGGTTGTTTTCTTTTAAGGCTTGAATAACCACTCTATAGACTCTTCTTGACTTGAGTCTTTGGGTTTAAAAGACTGCTGTGATTCTGAAGGGCTTTCCTTTGAGCTTTTTTTTTTTTTTTTTTTCCTGTAACTGCTTGTTATATTTTGTTCTTCTGTTGGCTTTCTGGGATCCTGATTATTATATGTCTAAGTGTAGATTTTTTTTTAAACATGGCTAGTTGGAGTCCTATATGCCTCACTTATCTGTATATCAAATTATTTCATGCCATTTGGGAAGTTTTCTGTCATTAATTCTGTGAAAAGTTTTTTTTTTATGTCAGTTGTACTTTCTCCTGCTTTTTCATGGACTCCTATCAATCTTATATTATTTTCTTTGCATCATCTAGAAGCTGCTGGTTGGTTTCTCATGGTTTCTTACTATTTTTAATGGATCTCCCCTTTCATGGTCACTGACCACTATCCTGGCTTTTGTATCTGATATTGTGTCTTTAGATTGTCTCACTCTGCTGTGTATATATTCAGGAGTTTTTAATCTCCTGGATATCAGTTTTAATTTATTTTCTGTCTTCCATTTCTTTCCTATATTGGGTATTCATGGTTTCCATTTCTTTCCTATGGTGAGCATTCCTGGCTTCCATCATGGTTCTGAACTCATCTATTTTTTTTTTTTTAATCTGTTTCTCTTCTAGTGACTCTAATCATGTCTTTTATTCTGCTCACCATCTCTATAATTATCTGGGAAATTATTTCTGTTTTTGAAATTTTCTAGAACCTCATTCATGTGTTTTGTTACTTCCTGTGCTATCAGTTCAGGGTGTCCATGTTGTTGTTTATCAGAGTTTTCCATCTCTTTCCACACAGAATTTGCCTTTGGTACATTGCAAGACTGGGTTTGTGTCATGCTTAAATGTCTTTTCATTTCTATTGTTGTTGTTGGTATAATCCTTGGTTTAATTCCAATATACTTAGATGTTGCTTATTGTAAGTATCTTTGTTGCTTATATTTAGATCCCTTATGGAATGATTGCTTCTCAGAGGTACCTTTCAAATATAGACTTTTTTTAGGTTTTGAATCTCTAATGACTCTTAGGCAATCTCATTTTCATTATACCAGGAAGGAAAACTGATTAGATCAATCACAACACTAGCCCAAGTGACACAATTAGCAAACAACAATAGAATCAAGCACAGTTTAGAAAATGAGAATTCAAGGTAGTTATTATTATCTATCACCTTTAACCATAGAAAAAAATAATGTGATTGTCATTTACTTTAAATTATCAGTTTGGGACTTCTTACATATCTAGTTTAAAATCCTTAAAGTGATTGGTAAATTTGAATTATATCCAAATGTTGAAACCCCCTAACGTCAGATCATTAAACTCTGTTGTTATCTATTGGTGTATAGCACTGTTTGTTCAAGTGAAATTTCATTGTGCAAAAAACAAATATTTTATAGCACTATTCATGCTTATTTTATGATGATCAGTGAATCATATAAATCTTTCATGCTTATAATTCAAGAATAAGTTGTTATTTCTCATTTTTTTGAAAAAGTAGAATGTTGAGTAATAAATCATCTCTTCATAAAGATAGGATAGATTGTGAATTTGATTCTTTGGAAATGTTTCAGATTTTTTAAACATTATTTTCTTCTGAATATAATGCCCTATCAACAAAAACAAAATATTTGGTTAGGCTGAAGATTATCTAAATATCACTATTATAATCTGATAACTTCATAATTTGTGAATTATTTTTCCAGCAACAACTCTTCTAAACTAGTGCCCTTAATTTTTGTTTTTTAAATGACAGATAAAATTGTACATGTATTATAAAAAATATGGTATTTTTAAATTTATGTATTTGTAGAATGGTACATTTAATTACTAAATGGAGTGCCTCATATAGTAATCATTTTTGTGGTGAGAATGCCTAGCATCCAATCAGTTTATCTCTGTGCCACCATTTACTAGAGTATATATAGTAGCCAATTTACTTCTGTAGGGAAGGCTGAAAAATCTGGACATACTGCTCAGGACTATGGCATGTTTGTGCTTGCATGATTGTGCATATCATAATGACTAGTATATTATAGGGTTCCCCAGATATTCTTTGAAAGGTAACAAAAATCAATAATTGAAAGGGAAAAATGAGTGAAGAAATAATGGTATAAATCTTGACTATATAAAATTTAATAATTGGTCCTTTATGTTTTCTAAAATTACACAACAGAGTAAACACCTTTTCTATGCTTTTCTTAAAATTTAGTTATTTCAAAATACTGAGTTCTTCCTTGCAATTGTAAGTTCCTCAGTTTGATACCCAGTCCAAAAAATATATTAAATTTAAAAAGGTAGAGATTCAAAATTATAAGCTCCTTCAAATAGGCCTATTAATTAAAAGAATATGGCTATGAGTAGAAAGAAATGTGATATTTTAAAATAACAATTTTACTCTATATTTAATTATTTTCATAATAAATATCAATTCAATGTATATCACTGAAGTTATTCATTGTATATATATATATATTAATATATATATTAACTGAAGTTATTCAATGTATATATAATATATATATATATATATATATATATATCGCATACTTTTGGGGGGTACTGGGAATTGAACTCAGGACCTTTGGCTTGCTAAAACCAGGGCCCCTACACCATACTTGTAAAGTGAATTTATGTCAGTGGTCTCAGCCATTATATCAGTGCTTTTTGTTCAAGAGAGAGAAGTGAGAGGGTTAGGGAGGAAGGAAAGGAGAAAGAGAAATGATTAATGAGATCACATTGAGAATGACTATAATTCCTCAAGGTTAGTAGTAATAAATCATCACCTGTACTTTGCTTCACATGGTGAATGTTTTTCCATATAGTTTTCTCAATAATATAGGCATAGAATTTGAAATATCAGCATTTATGTTATATTTGAATTATTTTCCAATATGAATATTTTTTAACTCAAATGCAATATCAATTTTAGCAAAAAGGGAAAAAGCATTGCTCATCTTCCAAAGTCAGCCAGCTCATCCTCATCTCTGTCCTCAGTTGGCATCTGTTTTTTACCCACCAATGAAGGCTATGCAGCCTATCTGAAATCCCCATGATTTCACCCACTGTAAAAATGCTGCCTAATTCAGCTTTAAAAAGAGAAGAGCTTGCTTACTCATTTGAATAACCATAGTTTATTACAGGCAACAAGATGATAAAATAAAAGCCCAGCTGAAACCAGTTACAGAAAGGATCTATTCATTTATTCTATGCACTTAAATGAAAGCTGTGTCAGCATGTGATAGTCCTTAGTAATACTAACTTGATAACATCTTATATTTCAATAAAAATTATTTCTTCAGACATACAAGTATACTGGATAATCTATGCCAAATTAAAAAAATGAAATAAAATATTTCCAAAATTATTAATAAATTTGTCCTTGATAGTTTTGTAATTAAAACAAAATAGCATGTACTGCAAATCAGATAAAGACAAACATTGCACCAATTCAAGTTTACATAAATGCAATTCATCCCTTAGTTTTTCTAAAGATACTGACCCACTATTTTATTTCTATTTGTTGAAAGGGAAAGAGACTTTAGATTTTTTATTCCTAATGGCCTTTATTTATTGAATGAACAAACCCAAAAACTCCATATTACAGTGCATAGGGAAAGTTAGTCTATTTTGTTGTTGTGTTTTTTGAGACAGGGTCTCATAAGTCTATACAAAATCCCACCTTTCTTTGCACAATAAAAAATTACTTATGCAAAAACACACTGAAAAGCAGAAAAACAAAACTTACTTGATTATTTACCAATGAATAAAACTTGGTGGATATTTCCTTTCTTTTTCTTTTCTTTTTGAGTTGAGAAGCATCACATGATGCTGTAAACAATAGAAAATACAAATCTATATTTTTTTAAACTGCAACAACATATGGTATAACTGTAATTAACATATTCAAAATTCACAGCAAACGTATACATAAAGAATCAAAATACAATTAATGATAGATAACAGGAAATGTGGTGATAGATCTTTTACAAAGAAGACGACCAAGACATGAAAGGAGAAGAGAAGGGGACATAAACAGTTAAGATGTACTATGTACATTTATCACTTCTCCACAAGGGATCTAATCATTATGTAATACAAACATGTACTAATAAAATAAGTATTAAAGTTAATGCATCTGAACAACAGGCATAGACTGATAAAATATGCTGAATCATTAATTAAAAAACATTATTGCAGTACAAGACATATTGTCATTAAGCCCCTTCAAAATACCTACCTTTGCTTTGAACAGACTGGCCAAACAGTTCTTTCCACTTCCTGAAGGAACTCTAGAAATCTTCCACATCTTTAATTTCTCTATTATGGCTGCCTAGATGTTCTAAACTGACTCAGAATATTCATCTTTCAGGATCATTTTGTCTTAGAGGTAGAGCTAGAAGTTATATGGAGCCAGCTTTGGTGAGTAAGGTGGATAAGAACAAACTGAAATGATTTTAAAAGGCTGTCTTTTCATTTTATAGAATTCTGCAGCAGCATTCACTGTATTTTTAATGATACCTTGTCAAGACACTTATGAAAAAGGATTTCCATAACTGTCAGAATATAGCAAGAATGATGAAAAGTTTGAAAAGAAGGGGTATAATAGCATAGTGTCTTTTCTTAATTTAAAAAATTTAAGTATTCACCATATATCTGCATCACTTTGGGTATAGCCATCAAATCCTAATGCCAATTAGAATTAAAATAATATAATAAAGGAAGATAAAAATTTTGAGTAACTCCAAGCGTAGTTGTTTCTTAACAGCAAACTTGCTTACAGTGAAGAATCTTCATTCACAAGAGGGAATTGAAGGAAAGAGTTAACAAGATGATATGGATTAGGTTAAAGTGAGCTTCAGGGTGTATAGCATCCTCAAAAATGGCTATGGCTCCTCACATGCTGATGGTCATTTAAATAAACACACTAGGATTAAGATCCTAATCATCACAAAATCCTGGCCTTAGCTGTATTTAAAGATTTGAAAGTAAGGTAATTAGAAGCTTCAATAACACTTCGGAAAATTCAGAAAATTTAAAAAAAGAAAGAAAAGGGGGAAAAAAAACCACTTTCTTTTTTTCTTTGATCTCTGTTGCCTCATATGTTTTTCAAGCTTGACTGCTTCCATGATCCAAAACACCATATATAAATCCTTCCTTGAATAAGTAACAACTTTATCAGCTCTCTGAACCAGAAACTGCTGAGGAGGTCTGAATGGTCTAAAGCCAATTTGATTCAATAATTTTCAATTTAATATATTATGAGATAATATGCTTATTTCAATACCACCTCCATAAATCGATAACCTCTCAATAATTCAAGACATTCTTGATGTGCTTTTTATTTTTAAAAAGTGCTGTGTATACGCTTACTATTTGTAAGATTTACCTGCTTGTTTTACAAATATCCTCACTGTTTAATAGCTTCATTTAACTGTTTATGTTTTATTATTTAAACACTAGATAATAGACCATCTACTCCCCACTATTATTTTATATGCTCTAGAATTTCTGGAATGATATATCAAAGAAAATTTAACCTCCACTTTTACATTTTCCCCTCCATAATAAAGAGAGACTATCTTTAGACACTTAAGTTTCCAACACATTTTTTTTTCTTTTTACCTTCTAATATATTCAGAAACTGAAGCTATTTATTTCGAATGAGCACTGTCACATCAAACTAGAATATTTGCTTTGCATTCACTTCTGTTGCCAGACCAGTTAAGATAATTTTCTGTTCCTTCAAAACCTTCAGCCAAATTCTGTTAGCAGGAAAGCAAAGTGAAGTTGCACTTTCTACATAATTCCCTTCATGTGGAAACTTCAACCTATGTAGTCAAGAATGATTCCTAAATTGCCCAACTGCCTCAACCTTACATCAAAACAAGAAACAAATTCTTCAAGCCTATGTTCTATTATTATTTTTTTTTTTATTTTTTTTAGTTTTCAAAGTTTCTCTCACATCTTCTGTCCCCACAAGTTTCTCTAAGGTGTCTATGAGGACTATGGCCTTTCAATTTTCTGAACAATGTTTATCTAAAATTTGAAAATATTATGCAGTACTCAAGTGATCATGAAACCACCTATAATCAATAATGTGCATATGTTTCTTTAGCAACTTTTTTTTTTCCTAGGGTGTGAGTTTATTTGGGCTGCATGTGCTCACCTCTCTCTGCTTAGAATTTTAAACTTTGTATGACTTTTCTTTAAATTTAAGGATGAAGGTTCTATAAATATCTTAATGTACAACCTAAGATAAAAAATGAAATTTTCTTATGAGGATAATTGAAAATATGACTACAGCACATACTATAATCTCTCACTTGAACTCACACATTGAAAAGTGTTCCACTGCATGAATGTGTCAAATCACTGGGTTTGGGGTCAATTTCAAAAGCTAAGACAATTGTATGTGGACAGTTCAAACTGAAATGGCTTCCTATGCATTATATTTTGTTAGTTTATAGGTGAATTCTGAAACGTCTCAGAAACAGGATTAAGAGTGAATAGAGGATCAGGATGTTTACTTGCAAACCTGATACTTTACAGTATATTTAAATATCAGGTAATTAGGTCTGCAAAATTTGAGAATTGATCTTAATATAAAATCTCTGAATTTTTTCCAGTTCTTACACTTTGTAGACAAAGCATCATGTGTAAGCATCCTCTCACATATAAATATGTCATGGCTTTCAAAAATCAGATTGGTTTGTTCAGCACAAAGTTTGTTTAATCTACCATTTTTGTTCACATAAATTGAATATGTATTATTTAAAATGCTTTATTTAGAGTATTCATTTTGCCATGATAATATTTGGTTAATTTTCACATCTTTCCTCTTGAATAGATTATAAACCTTTAGAAAGCATGGATTGTATAAAATTCCACTTTCTATGCCTCGTCGTCCCAGGAATACCGCTGAAATCAGTTAAGCCTCCACAATACATTGTGATTTCATTTGATTCAAATATGTTGCTTAGACTACATGACTTTTTTTTTTTTTTTTTTGGTACTGAGGATTGAACTCAGGACCTTATGCTTGCGAGAGGCAGGTGGCAGAACTACTGAGCTAAATCCTTGGCCCAAGAATATATGACTTCTAAATTCCATACATCTAAAATTTTGTGTCTATAATTTTAAAACTCAATTTAAAATTCTTTTTTATTTTAAAAGCTTAAAAATAAGAAAAGTTTTGTGTCATGAGACAGATTAAGATAAATTTATATTAAGGTTTAACATTTGACTTCTTAATGACAATAGACCACTGCTGTTTTATGCTCATTTCTTCTCTGTTAGAGAGGTTTGCATAAATCTGCTGAAGTGGTGCTATGTTATTTTGTCTTCTATTCAGAGTGATGAAAATTATATAAAGGAATTAGGTATTTTTAAATGTTTCTGGTGCTTTACATTCAGCATGACATAATGCTGATCACCAGATAACCAATAATAAGAAATATCATTGAAAAAAAGTCTTTGCAATTGGATTATTCCATCTATAACAATTTTCTGTGGGAAATAATACCAAATAATAACACCATTAAAATGATGGAATTCTTTTCAAGCAAGCCTATTCAGGAATAGTATTTCAGTTTTTTTGCAATTGAATATGGAATAAATTGATTGAATTTTTCCTCAATGCTTGTAGCGCAACAGCTCAGTGATAATTTGCTGAAGGTCTGTGGTGGCTCTTAAGAAGGCATTTTATTTAACAATAAGTGCTTAAACTTGATGTTATATTGTATGTTTCCTGCGGATTTAAACTGTGCAAATAGAAAAAGTTGGGAGAGAGGGAAATGATTTCAAAAAATAGTTTGATGCTTTCATGTGGTTTATGCCTTGTAGATTAAATATTGTGATCTTGAGGTTATCAGTGAGGCTTTTTTTTTTTGCCCTTAAACTATCAAAGCATGTAGTCTTACTCTACATATTATACTTCCCGAATATGTTTTTATAAATGATCGCATTATGTTTGATTTGAGGGAAAGTATATGGAATAAATTTTGTTCTCCTTAAAATTCATATACCAAATTCCTAACCCTAAGTATATCAAAATGCAAGCTTGTTTAGAAAAAGAATCTTTAAATATAGATTAAGTTAAAATAAATGTACAAATGGTGAATCCTCATGCAATATGAAGAACATCTTCATTAAAAGGTAATAAGGGAGAGGAAAAAAATATGAGAAACTGAAAAAATGGAAATAAAGTGTTTGTAAATGGGGAGGGGAGGAGGGGATGAAGGGAGGGCAGGGACAAGGGGAAAAATGAGAATCAAGACCTATTATGTAAAGGTACAGAATCCCAATGATGAATGTAACTGTATTTGTATACCTAGATTGTACCAATAACCTCAATTAAAAAAAAAAAAGAAATTATAAAAAAAAA
>NW_022900942.1:20278371-20290704 GCF_012274545.1 Fukomys damarensis
AAAAAAAAAAAGAGAGAGAGAGAGAGGAGATTGAAACACAAAGAAGCACACTGACAAGATTATGTAAAGCGGGGAGAAGACAACTATCTAGAAGCTAACTAACCAGAAAGACTTGAAATAGATTCACTTCTCATGAATTCTATTACTTTTGGTCTTTTACGTACAAGAATGACAAAGAAATCAGTATTTCTTGTATAAGTCAAAAGTTATTTGGTGCTCTTGTAGGACCCCAACCGCTGTGTAGGTCCTAGACAGTCTGCATATAACAAAGTACATTCCATTCTACTCTGCTCCCTCCTATCTACAGATAAGATTAGAAGGAAGTGTATGTAAACTTGGTATGAGTAAACAAAGGTAATGTCTTAGGACTTTGATCAAGACAGGGCATCCTGAGTCTGGGGTGACCAATGCAGGATGCCAGATATGTCATAAACCAGACCCCCTAAGGGATAGCAGGAAACTGACCCCCTTGCCCCCCTTACTGTGCTTACAATCCTCTCCACTAGTCTTCACAAAGGGACTCCAAGCTAATAGGCCAGACTGTGCGTCTTCATATGCTAATTGCTACCTTGGTTAACAGCCCATCCAGAGGCAAATGGTTTGACAAAAGGTGACTCTAGAACATTTCCTGCATAAGATAAGCAATGTGTTTGCTGTCTTGTTCTGTGAATTCCCTGACTCTTTGTTTAGAAAAACCTTATAAAAAGTACCTCAGCCCCTGAGCAGTTGCCTCTCTGAGCCACCTGGCTCTGGGAGTGCCATCTGGCCAGACTAATAAAGGTGTCTTTACCATCTAGCCTGGTGTGTTCCTTCCTGGGTTTCTCCTTCTCCATCGAGCTCCTGAAGCCTCGCTGGGTGTTGGGCCCAGCATTGTAGAGGCATTTTTGGCTGTTCACGCTCCGTGGAGTGGAAGTGAGACTTTAGGTCTTACACTCTAATATGACAGTTATAGGAAATTAGTACAGAGCATAAAGAAGTATTTGCATAATTTTTAAAAAATGATAAAATTATTAAATAATGGATAAATACCAGAAATTTGGGCAAAGAGATTTTTGTCTAAAATATAACTAAAAATATACTACTACAAAAATGCATTCTGTGGTTAACTATAAACATCATTCATGGAGAGAAGTTGTAAGTGAGCAAATGATCAACTTGAAAATGGAAGCCTGAAATAGGGAATAAGAATTATAGGGACACAGTGACTGCATCTTATTGGAAAAAGAGATCTTTTCAAATGAATAGAGTATTATAGTTCAGATGAGAATGCAATAATACAAGTCTGCAGACCTAGCAAAAATGAAGTTATGGACATAACTGTGCAAAATTGAGGGAGTAATATATTGTATGTAGTAAATAAAAGTTTGAAAAGTTAGGACAAGGTAGAAAAGTATGAAGGTTTTAAAACTATCAAATCACTTATACTTTATTTTGAAGGAATCAGGAAAATCTCAATAATTTTGATTTAATGTTTATTTTTCCAGACTTAGTTTCAAGGAAAACAATTCCATTGACATTTTTGACCAAGGTGTAAAAAAGGAGGTGTAGATTAAAAAGCTCATCTCCAGAATTCTGTGAGGTGAAGTATTTTCTTTTTAAATTTTTCAATTACTAGTTTTTTAATGATATGTTGAATGTCAAACATGCAAATAGACTGTTATTTTGTCACATGTTCAATATTGTCTGGGTCTAGTTCAGCCAATATTTTAAGGGAAAAGGAACAAAACACATTAAAATATATTATATTCTCTTTACCTTTGTATGGGAATAAATTATTTGAATAGAAACTGGTGAATATCAAGAGATTTTAAAAAATGTAATGATGATTAGGTCAGGATCCCTGAGGATCTCCTGAAGGTGTTTTTAAAAAATATTGCTTGTCACTTACTCTAGAATTTCTTGATTTGGTTCCTATAGAAATTAGAGTTTGAGAATTCGCATTTGTAACAACAATCCAAAATAACACTCATGCTGTTGATTCTGGAAGGTTAGAGAAATGGCACTAAAATTTGAAGGCAAAGTTAGTAGAGTATAGCACTTTCTAAAGGAAACTACTTTTGAGTTTGCCTTCATATAAACATATAAAGAAGTCTTCATGATGAGATTAATACTAATTTCTTGTAAACTTTTTTATCATTCTATCCTTTTATCTCCTGACATTCTATTTTTTTCTCTTCATCTTCCCCTTCTTTCTGATAGAAATGATTAAATCTATACATTATTTTGTCCTGATCTTTCTAAATTTAGAAAGGCCAAAAAAAGTGTCATTAAGAACATAAAATAATTTTGTAAATTCATATTTTTACTCTCAGAAGAAAGTATCTAGTGTATTATTAACCTTTACTTTGAATTTATTGATAATTATATTAGTTAAATATGGATGTTTTTTATATTATTGCTTTCATTAGCTTAAAAAATACATACTTGTAAGTTTGTTTTTAAGAAATTGGTATGTAATTAGAAACACTTTATTCTAATCATGGACAATTATGCCATCATGTATAAGAATAACAATGTAGATTTAGGAACATATTTAACATCAATTATTATGCACTATTTTATTTTAGGGGTACCTATGAGTTCTCTATTATATGAACATGTCAAAACATTAGCAAGTGGTCAAATAGTCTAGCAATGATCTTGTTACTATATTTGATTAGTGTGATTTTAAAGGAGATATTTCAATATTCCTTCGTGGTTTAAAGTATATTACACATATAATTTATCAAAAATTTCTATCCTGAACAGTACAAAGAAACAATATTTAAAAGTTGTATTAGTAGTTTAAAAGTTACTCTAGTATTTTATTTTTTATTCTTAAATGTACTTTAGTATTCTATATTTTTGTTCTTCAAACCCTTGAAGATAAAGTCTTCTTGGGGGAAAAAAAAAAAGGTGCTTTGAAATCCAGGTAGCATATAGAGCTGTCAGAGTACTTTGATACTCTTCTTGTTCTTTGCCACTGCTATATGGGAAGGTACTAATTTCTGAGAAACAGTGAGCCTATTGCATTTAAAGAAATTCAATTTTTCATAAGTCCCATATGTACTTGTAACTGATAAAAAAGGAACTTTGTAATGTGTATCTTTTCTGAAAAGAAATTTAGGACATTAAGAAATAATAATCAAATGCATTAAATGACTAATTTTTTGTCTGTTTGTGACATCTGCGTGCTGAAATATTTAGTTGAATTGCCTGTATTGTCTGACATCAAACAGTGAGAAAATATGATTATACTGGAAAGCAAGGGACAGGAGAAGCCCTCTTTCAGTTATTACTTCTAAAAATCAGCAGAGACTTAATTGGGAGACAGACATGGTGGTACACACCTGCAATTCTAGCACTCTGATAAGTAAATATAGAAAAGTATAAGCCCAGCCTTGGCAATTTAGTGTCTTAGAGAAAATTTTTAACAAAAATAAGCCAGTAGATAAATAAATATAGGGCTGGGGTTGCACATAAGTGTAAAGGGCCCCAGTATAATATCCAGTAGCAGAAGGCAAGAGGGAGGGATATATGGGAAGGAAGGCAGAGAGAGAGAATTTGTTAATTGTTGTGAAAAATTTTTGATTAAGTTGAGTCTTTTAAAAGCAAATATTAGAATATTACTGTATGGAAAATCAAAGGTAGGTAAATAAGTAATATTGCTTATGAACATTTAAACCACTTGTTTAAACTTTTATTAAAATTGTATTATACATTGTATTATTCATTATACTAAAATGAGCATATCATACATTTGTATTTTCGAGATTAAAATTTTTCTCTCTAAGTAATTCAATCATCACAGACAGATATTTATTCCATTTAAAATCAATCCAAATTCAAAGAGAAAGCAGAGACGGTAAGGGGTGGTTCTGGAATTTCGTTTGCATAGAGAATCGAAATTGAGAAACTATTTTTTATGAATTGAATTTCGCTTGCATTTAGGAGCTAAGACAAAGAAAGCAGAAAGTATTTTTAAATTATAGGAGTAGTAAAACAAGTTTCCTGAGTGTGTGTACATGCACACATGCTTAATGCTAACGTCAACAAAATGTTTTCACTATGAGCTTATGTCAAACATATTCTTAGATATCATATCAAAATGAAACTTGTTAAAATATTGTTTTGACCACCCTGCTACAAAGATGAGATAGAATGATGTTACATGCCAAAATGTGAGATTAATACTTCAACTTTGGAAGGATGTTTGCATTTCTGGTAAGTACAGCAATGTCCTTCCAAGATCTCTACATCTCCACATCCTAGAATCTCTAGTTCTTATAAATATGTTACCTTAAATACTATATTAATATATTAGGGAAGCCATAACGACTACCACAAACTGCATGGCTTCAAACAGATTGTTTTTCTCATTGCTGTGGAGGCCAGAAATGAGAAACCAAGCTATTAGCCAGATTGTTGAATTCTGATGGTGCTGAGGAGAGAATCCACCCTGTTTCCATATTGTAGAGTAGTATCTAATACTGTTGTGTCTCTTATAAGTACATTCCTATTAGATCCAGGGCCCAACCCTAACATATAGTGATCTCCTCTGGGATCTTTAACTTCATTCTCAAAGACTTTTATGCCAGATATGGTACTATTCCAAATTTTCAGGTGGCTAAATCCTTTAGGTGTTAATATTCTACCCACTAAATGCAAATTTTGTGAAATTGCGTATGTTATTAAGGCTTTTGAGATGATTAAAATTAACTTGGATTACATAAATGGATCCAGTGAACTTTACAGAGGATAGATAAATCCAGAGTTGGCATCAGGAAGGAAGTGTGGCCATGGAGGCAGAGGTAAGAGAAGGTGGAAGAGAGAGAGCCTGAAAGTAATTAGAAGTTGTTACTCTGCTGGCTTGGAGGATGGATAGATAGCTTCATCTAGAATCTGGAGAAAACAAGGACAAAGAATCTTCCCTAGAGCCTCCAAATGGAACAAAGCTTTCCTAGATATTATTTGAAGACTTTTAATGTGCAGAACAATAATTTTGTATGATTCTAACTGTCTACATTTGTAGTGATTTGTTTCTACAGCAAAAGAAAATACACTCTTTCACAGACTCATGTAATCCAGCAGTATCTATTCACTGCCTTCATATAGGAGGAATACTTACAAATTATTAAGATTCAAATTCCTATCCAATATGGCTAATTTATTCACCAATGATAACAAACTACTGACCGCACTTTAAAATCATTATTGCTATTTATAATTAATAAGAATTTTTCTTAATTCATATTTGTTTGTGACACAAAATAGGTGTAGAACTATGAAAGATTTAAATGCTTACTGAGGACAAATTTCATGTGGAAAAATAAGCCTATTATCATTTTATTACTATTCAATGCACAACTGATGAATTTGTGTATAGCTCATTTAATATTAATTGTTCTATTTAACTCCATGTTCTTTAGAGTAGTGAAGTTTTTTTTTTTATATTTTATTTATTTATTTTGGCGGGGGGCACTGGGGATCAAACTCAGGTCCTTGTGCTTGCAAGGGAGATGAATGAACCACTGAGCTAAATCCCCAGACCTAGAGTAGTGAACTTTTACAATTAGAAAAATTTCCATTATACTTTCAAATCTGACAGGTTTTTTGATCCACAAAAATTTCAATTTATCTGCACAGTAACATTGCAACTAGCAACAATTTTAGCAAGTTTACTGCTAATAAAAAAACAAAGAAAATACCCTTGCAAAATTTACCACAATTGTTTACTTTTGGAAAATGAGCACTAAAGCATTTGCATAACATCTGCACTGCTTGGAGGGCTGAAACACTAAAGCAATTAGCTCTGTGTTCTATAATGCATGCTGCAACTCAAGCAATGTTGAAGTTGAGCTAACTTAATATTTAAGAAGCGCAAAGGCCCTTTATTTGCCCTTTACTATTAGTGTTTTTTAAAATACTGATCATGGTAAATGTGTTAACAACCTCATTTTCAAGACACTTCCAGAGAGTATCATTTGAAAAAAATTATCTTTAAAAGAAGACATTCTTTGATCTTTTAATATGTTTGTTTATATCTATTGTATATACTTGAGTATAACATATTTTACACAATCATTATTTGTGGTCAATAAATCTGCAAATCTTTTCCCAGAAATTATAAAATTATTTATTTATTTATTTATTTATTTATTTATTTATTTATTTTGGGGGGTATTGGGGATTGAACTCAGGTCCTTGCACTTGCAAGGCAGGCAGTGCTATAAAATAATTTATAATGACCACATGCTGGAATAGCTGTTTTACTACATTATGTATACTGACTGATTTATTTCAAATTCCAACCATTTTAATTATATTTTTATTTTTAGGAAAAAAATAACTATAGCATTTATGTTTTGTTTTTGCATAGTACAAATGATCTTTTAAATTCTTCAAACACATTTAAATTTATAATACATATAAATTTATAATTTTATATCTTTTGAAAATCACATTACATTCTACATTAAAATCACTCTGATGATAGGTATACTGCCTTAAATTTAGATATAGAATACAAACCTACCTTGGTATATTATATAAGCAAACCTCAGTAACTCAAACAAAATATAAATGAATATTAGAAAGTATTTTTATATTAGATAAAATCTTTCTCACAGTTGATGAGAGCAACACTAAAATCATTGGAGAATGCTAAGTAAATATTATACACAGTAATAAATTATAAAAGAAGAAGTCACCCCATCCCATTTCGGTAATAGGGAGGCTATGGAGGCCAAGAATGGTAGTTTTTCAATTTGAGGAGGGGAGGCAAGGCTGGTTTGGGTACAACAGGGGCAAGTGATGAGGTAGGGATTATTGGATTTTAAAACTCACTGAAGGAAAAGGCAAAAAAAGAAAAAAAGAAGAAGAAGACTCCAGAAGCCTAGATGGAGAGTTAGAATGGAAAACTGTGCACAGATCTGGAACTTCAGAAGGTCTGTGCTACTTCGGTTCACAAACTTATTTTTTTCCACAATTCTGATCACAATCTGAATCAGACAAGTGCATCATTAGATTAGTGCAGCATTAGATTCAACTTTTATGTCATGGGGAAATTTGATTCAGATTTTGTCCAATTTGATTTGCAAACAGAATTAAGTTTGTGAACTGAGGCACCATTGTATATCCAAAGAAGAAAAGAAGGGCACATTCCTTTACCATGGGTCAATGCTACAAATATCTAAAATTAAAAAAAAAATTGCTTGAGGTGACAATGGTAGCGGCTCCTCTGTCAGGTTTTAAGTTTGAAATCTCACTACACACATTATGAAGAAAAGCTGTGACCCTGGGATTGCTGCAGAGGAAGCTGGATGTGCAGGATCAGGTGATTCTGTGACCAACTGTCAACCACTTCTTCTCCAAATGGGGACTTTGAGAGAACATTTACACCAGACATATATAATAGCAACTTTATTACATCGAGAAAATTTCCGGTTTTCAGTAATTAGTTTTATTTCACGTCCCTGAAATTGGGTCCTAAATCTTTGGCCATTTGCCTATTTCTTGGTCAGGCTGTCCTTTCCAGCCACAGTGTATAACTACATGTTTCACACAAAGCTGACCTTGCATCTGACAGTTATCCTGTCACTGATGCCTCGAAGCTGGTGCTTCCTGAGAAACAGAGCCATTGCTAAATTAGGTTCACATGCATTCTACTTTAGTAAATAGATCCCAGGTGATTTCTTAAAAAACCCAATGATCAATTGTGGAAGTAGTAGGTACCCAGACTTGCAGCAGAATGAGATAAGTGGGAGACTCTGTTACAACTTTGTTAACTTCAGAATTTACCTATAATTCGTGCTCAAGATCATTTTCAAAGGATTATGGAGTATTGCTCAACACACTCAAATTTGTTTCTAAATTACTCAAATGACAACCAGTTGATGCTGAACAGATCTGGTGAAAGACACCTGGTGTTCCCTGATTTGGTATTTAATCATTTTGGAGCCCCAGTAGCAAAGCAAACAATGCTTGATGACAGTACATTATTTCTTGGGAAAGATGCCCCAACTTGGCTACAAAATTCTACACTTAGGCACTGTGGCTGACATACAAGCATTTCACAAATGTATCATATAATTCTTGACCATTGATACACAAAACAACTGATAATATGGGCTACATTTCATAAAGAAAAATAATGTATATCTTTACTTTCTACACTGAATTGGCTGGAAGGTTATATTTCTTCCCCTTCTTGTTGCATGTTTTACAAAAAGATTATTTTGCAATAAACCTAGGAAAGATGTGCAGAATCCCTTTATTTTATGGACTATCCTTTCCATAATCCTAAGAAGCCTAACAAGAAATGGGGAATTTGTAAAGTGGAAAGTAACTTTCCTTTAATATCTTTTCTTAGGATGTAAAAACAATACCCAGACATGTTTAGAATAACATAACCTCCTTTTTCACCAACAAGCTTTGTGAAATATAGGGCTATATTTTTATGAGATTCACTTCTGACCTTTAGGTCTCTGATATTTTCTGTGTGTATGTCCTGGCAGTGTGTTATCAATGTAATGATTTGCCTTGAAGTCATTTGAATGAAGACAATAATTGAGCTTCTTTTGAGCTAACTGTGATGAGAGTTACAGATGGATGCAAGCCTGAAAAATCACAGTGGATGGTGATGTAGTGCTAGACTTGTTATGTATAAATATATAAGAAACATTTCTTATTCATTTGATTGTTAAGAAGGAAGTTAGAAATGAATATTTGCCATACCACTGTCTTTATATTAGATGCCAATAGATGTTTTATTTGCTTTAATATACAGACCACTTGCAAATATTAACTGTAAGTGAAGCAACCAATTAAATAAGCTTAGATTGTCCAGCAATCCTCTATAAAATCTTTATTCTCTGTACTTTCAAAAAAAATAGAAGCTAAAAGGACAATGAGAAATATAAATATTTCTGAATTATTTTAAATGTTGAGGGCGATAATAAAATCTGAATGGCTTTAGGATATACTATGTCTTTGATAAGAAAGGAATTTAAAGAAATCCTGAAGGGAAAATTAATATGATGGAACTGGGATCAAACTGGGAATATTACCACTTGGATTGGGCAAAATCTCCACTTTGCACATATCCTTAATTAGCCTCATACAAGAGGTAAAGCAAGGTTATAATTTTTGATGCATTATATTAGTTAGAGTATCAACTGTTATCTAACAATTCCAAAGTGAATGTCTAATATTATCCGTATGTGTGTACTTCCAATTCACATGTCTGTACAAAGCCTCTTAGCAAAATATATAGAAATAATATACTTGTAAACAGGGAAGGGTGGAGTGGGGAGGTGAAAGGAGGGCTGGGGCATAGGAAAAAATAAGAACATAGAAGAGTCATGTAAAGGTACAAGATCCCAATGATGAATGTAACTGTGTTGTATACCTAAAATGTACCAATAAACTTAATAAGCTTAATAAAGTTGAAACTTTTTGAACTTAGTTAAGATAAAAATAAATAAAAATAAAACCTTTATAAATTTAATAAAGATTTAAAAAGTTGTATTATGTGTGTGTACCAGTTCCGCACAGGAAATGTAAATATTATACCCTGCAAATATGTTCTAGAAAATGTGTTACACATATGAAGCAAATCATATGAACAAAATCATTAATGCTGAAAACATATAATAACAATAATATAAAATGCTTATCACATTAAATCCAAACTATCAAAACATGTTTTAAAAATCTGGCCATACAGTTAGTCTGAACAACTTAATGACTTAGTGAGACCCTTTCTCAAAAATAAGAAATAGGGCCAGAGATTTGGCGATTTGGCTCAGTGGTTCTGCCACCTGCCTTTCAAGCACAAGGTCCCAAGTTTGATCCCCTGTACCAAAAATAAATAAATAAATAAATTAATTAATTAATTAGTTAAAAAAATAGAAATAAGATCAATGAGAAGGTCTTGGGTTCAGTCCCCAGCATCACATATGCAAGTGCGTGCATGCACACTCGCGCACACACACACACACACACACGAATAATCAGACTTTAGAATGTGTATATTTTGCTATATTAACAAAATAATCTATATTAATGAAAAAACTAATTTTGTAAAACTGATTTTCTATTCAGCTATTTTTGACAGTCTCAGATACACAAAAAACTCCTTTAACCAGATAAAAATCTACACTAAACACACTGCATCTGTGAAAAAACACTGCAGTGTACGTGCAATTAAGTTTTTGACTCAAATTATTTTCTTTTCCTAATTCATGAACATTTGCCAGCTACATCATCATATAACCCTATTTTTGAGTTTGAAGGAGGTTAGACATGTATGTGTTTCAGTGTCTTTAATTTCCTTTTAAGGAAACAGGTTTAAGAGGGCAAAAATGATTTGTCTTAAATTAGTCAACTTGTGAATGGAGAACCTTGACCTAAAGCCAGTTGTCTGTGAATGAATAAAAGAGAAAAATGTCAGCAGAGAACGTGCTGGCTAATGTCATCTCACATTAAAACAAAACAAAAAAAATTCAAGAAAGACATACATTTGTAATTAATCTTCTTTTGATGATTTACACATATCAATACTATGAAATGTAGAATTAACTGCATTCTAATTTCAAAATAATAAAACATGAAGAAATGCATAAAGCATACCCTTCTTTATTTTATAAAAATAATGTAATATCAAGCTATGATAGTAAGCTTTTTGTTAAAAAATGTGAATCTTACTATATTAAATGTGTGTTGTCCAAAAGGTTATTGGCTCTATTCACAAAACATAAAACAAGAGATGTGAAGTGCAAGTTTCCTGTGAACCAGAAACTTGAAATATTGTGTCAGAAGCTATTTAGAACAATAAGTATTTGGCAGCAATTAAGCATATCCTTTAACAAACTTGCAAAATAAATGAAAATAAGTTATAAGTATACCTTTTAAGGCACCTTTAGTTTTCTCTAAAGTAGGCTGCTTTTATTTCTTCAGTTGATGTCTGCTACACTGGGTTTAAATTTCTAGGCTTAAAAAATTAACAAATTGAATGAGATTATAGAAATGCATAAAATTAAGTAACCTATGTAGATTTAGTACACTGAGTGGTCAAATGAAATCCATCAGACCTACTAGTTTACTAATTGTTACCTGTCTTAGCCTATGGAAATACTGAATTAGCACTTACAGTTGAATGATCACATTTATTATCCATAAGGTAAACTACTTTTGTTTCTTTCTTTTGACTTTATTTTATTTTATTTAGTTTTTCATTCATTCAGTCACTTATTTTGGCTTCAATAGACAACATTTACAAATCACAGCCACAATAATTTCATTTCTTAATAATTTATTGCAATCCAGTGAGATAAAGGAAGTGCTAAATTGATAGCTTATCAGGAGTGGTAGAAGAAGAAAAAAATTACCAATTGATGTAAAACAATGATTGCTCTGTACAGATGTTACAAATGTCTTACTATGTATTCAATATAGGACAATGAGCTAAGTGTTTTCAACACAAACAAAAATTGAAAGACAGGAATGATGAATGTTAATTATCTTGGTTAAGGCAAATATACATTTATTCTCAGAATAAATAACATTTATTTATATTTTATAATATGCTTTTGTAAATAAATCATGCATTCAATTATAAAGGAAATATTTATGTAATGTTTCTTTATAATTATATCATTAGAATTTATTATTCTCAGTATAACTAATATATATCATATACATAATATATATATATATTCTCAGAATATCCTATTATAAACTTTAAATATATACAATTATTTGTTCCCCAATAGCACTGGAAAAACATTATTGCTAAATATATGAGGTAGTTTAAATTCCATGGCAACTAAATTATACAATAATGTAGATAGGAACATAACAGTTATGAATAGAGGATTAAATAATCTGGTTTACTAAAATTGTGACTAATTTCATAAATTATTATACCAGATTAATTCTCATTTTTAGTAATTTTGCTGAGAATGAAAGGAGGGAAAATGAGAACCAAGACGTGTCATGAAAAGGTACAATATCCCACTAATGACTGTAATTGTACTGTACACCTAAAATGTACAAATAAACTCAATGAGAGAAAAACAATGCAAACTAGGTGTAAGGGGAGGAACTAGGGGGGTCTAAGAGAGCTAAGTAAAGACAATAAAAGAAGTCATATGTTTAATAGTTTAATAGTTTTACTTAGCCAGGCACAGTGGCACATGCCTGTAATCCCAGCACTCAGGAGGCCGAGGCAGGAGGATCACTGTGAGTTCGAGACCAGCCTGGGCTACATAGTAAATTCCAGGTCAGTCTCAACTACAGAGTGAGACCCTGTCTCAACCACCCAATGTATGTGTGTGTGTGTATATATATATA
>NW_022900942.1:20290765-20311962 GCF_012274545.1 Fukomys damarensis
CATAGTTTTATTTAAACTTATTGGAAGCACATGACATGTAAAAAATGTTTCAGAAATATATTTTTTAAAATTTGAGAATAAAGTACTCAGTTCTTCATTTTGCCACGTTGATAATTTTAACTGGAAGTGTCATTTAAGCCTCTGAAACTAAATTGGACTCCATCCTTCCAAGGGTTACAGAATGAATTCCAAGACAGATGTATTAGGTTAGACATAATATTTAATAGTAGATAAGGCACCATTAAATACTGACTCCTCTTTAGTAGGTTTCCAGTTATTGTGGCCAAATAAAAGCAGTAGATCAATGAAAATCAGATAAATAAAATCTTATTCTAATCAGTTTTCCCAGACCATAATATTCTCCCTAAAAGTTTTAGGAATTTCTTAAAGAATATTAATTTTTTCACACCACTGGGAAATTAGGCCCACATGATTTATTCAGCCCTAGTGGACTGAAATTGTTAGTGCACTTTTAGAAATATATTTCTCTTTGGGAATAACTTGGGTATTGGGAGAACAGAGATATAAGATTTAACATTGAGGGTCTGATTTCAATGCAGAGCTTTTTTGAATGACGGGGTGAAGATAGTCCGAAGTTTGTGGGTTACTGTTAAACTGAATGAATGGATGATCAGAAACAATTAGATGCTGTCAAATTTCAAATGTACATAATATTGCATGCTGATTTAAAGTTGTATTCACTATGCATTGATATGCTACCACAAAGTTTTAACACTGCACTTTCTAAAATTAACAAGATCTTTTAATGTTATTATTGTTCAGACATTTTAATGTGTTTCACTCAGTTCCTGCTAAATACAGAATGTTGTATAGAACAGAATTTTAGTATCATACAACAAGGAAAGGGTATTCAACTGAACATTAATAGAGTATCTTCTCTGTGAAGGTATTTTTCAGTGTATATTTCTGACATTTATAAAGTCAGGACAGATAAAGTAAAAAGTTTAGCCTTTATTATTTCTAATCAATCCCAAAATGAAATTTATAACATCAATACATATAAAAATTTTACATTTTAGAACTTTCAATTATGAATGAGTGTCCAAAGTTGCTAACATCATTCTCTTTAAAAAAATAAATGGAAAATTAATCTCAAAGCCCAATAATATTATTAAGGTTTATCATATATGATTTACTTGTGAAAATTATCTTAACATTTTCACAATAAAAATAAAGTTTAATGTACCAAGTCCATTTATCTGTGTTTTATGTTAGCTTAAATATTTTTAAGTTTAACTGTTATGTTTGTTTAAAGCATACACCTCCAAACTTCTTTATAAAAAACTGTAGGAATAGACAAGTAAGAAAAAAATGGACAATATTAATAAAAATTTTAAGATAAAATTTAAATAAGTCTAAATTATACTTGTTTGAGTATCATAATTCACAATTATACTTTATATATCTTAAGATAAATTTTCAAATTGTTTTAAAAATAGAAAAACCCGAGATTATCTCAAATAATGTGTTGGTGTTTTTGAATTGACAATCTTTACCTATGACTTAATTCCAATGGGTTTTTAAAATATTGAACTCTATCAAGTAGATAGATACTCTCTTGCTGTACATAGATGAACTGCAGCACTGTAACAATCTTTTGAAAAATAGAAGAGTGCATTGTGTTTTGTTAAGAGACCTGGTCTCTGAAAACACATTTCAAGAAATCTTGCCAGCTTCACAGCTTTAAGCAGCTGGTAGTAGAGGGCATTGCTGATATAAAGAATGGTGTTGAGGTCACATTTTCAATTCTTTTTTAGTTTATTTTTCTAACTACAGCTTCACCTCTGTTTGGCCTGAGCTAATTTCTTTCATATTAGAAATAAATACAATTTTGTGAGACTGGTGCAAGAGGCTAGAGTGAAAAGTTAGAAATTTATCCCAAAAATTACCCATTTAAATTTATTTCCAGATGTGTTGTGCGGCTCAAATTAGAATTACATTATAATATAGGGCAATCTAGTCTATCAGTGTGTAATAAGTAATTGAATATAACGCGTTTTATTATTCCTTTTACATAATCATGAATAATACAGATTTTTAAGACAGAAAAACGTGTTAGTTATTAATTTTAGGTTAATTTTTTTATCATTCCTACACTTATGTATACAGAATTTATCTCTTTCATATAATTAACATCTTTGTTGGTGAAGAGCATAACTTACATTATACAGATAGTAAAACAAACGTAATTAGTTTTCTCTCTGATTACCTTCTATTATATTCTTTATGCTAGCTCATTGCTAAGTTTGTTAGGGCATAGTCATGTGGAAGTATTTCATCTCATCTCAAAGAATAAAGACAAGTAGTAGGAGAAAAACATATACTTGGCACCTTTGCTAGTAGAGGAAAGAACTCTCTCTATGAGTCACTAGGGAAAAAAGGAGAAATATCATCATTCAATTCATGAGCTTCGAGACCCACAAAAATCAGATGTTCCATGGAACGAGTGAAGCTGTCTTAAGTGATAGACTAAAATAAGACCGTAAAAATTAAACAGCATATCACTTATTTTCCATAAGAAAATTTTAAAGTTTTTTTATGACTTTTCGACTTAACTACCTTTAACTTCACAGTAAAACACTCTTCAAAAATACATCATTCATTGTTACATGTATTCATAGCTCAAATATGTATTGGGGATTTTCTATTAAGAATAATATACTATTCTTGTTTTACCTGAATTCACACAGGAGTAATTCTGTACAACACTACACTTCATTTACTTTTTAAGTATGTGACTCTGGATATGATTTGAATATAATGAAAATGCCATTAAATGCACTTTTGTTGAACAGCATAAAAAACCTCACTTTAATAACCAGAATGTAATCCAGTCGTTTGTTTTCTTGGAGAACAGTACATGCCTGGTATCAAAGGCAAAGAACTCTAAGTGTACCATTTCTTCTATTTTAATGTCTCACCAAACCCAAGAAATAATTATACATTACAACACGTATAAGTTTGTTAAAACCAAATTCATAGCACTATATTTATGCTTTCTATATAAAAATAGTAAATGCATAAAAGCTTAAGAGTGCCTTTATTTTACAACCTTACTGGTAAGAATTGCATAAAGGGCATGTAAAAATGGGATAAATTCTAAGACATCTTGGAGAATTATAAAGAAAAGTACGTACAATTATAGTGTGAAGAAATGTGAAAAAAAATGCTTTATGTTGTTGAACACTGACAAAACCTTGATTGAAAGATTGTACTCATTCAAATCTCTTCAACTTAAAAATAATAATTACTTTTATTTTGCTTTGTTTAAAGTTCCTATGTAAGTATGCTTGAAACATTCAAAAGATATCAAAATAGAAACATTCAAAGATATTTTTTTAAAAAGAACATGATTTAACTTTTCTATAGGCTATCTCTCTCGAATTCTAGAAAAGTTCTTTGCAACTATTCTCTTAATTTTACTGGCACCCTTCAGAAGTACTGGCCTTTTGTCATAGTCAAAAATTCTCTCAGAACAAAGCTTTAATCAAGTCTTCCAAGCTCTCTGCTTGGCCATGTTTAGCCTGGATCTTCTTTCTTTGTCCTGTAAAATCACATTGGAGTAAGTACCCTGCTTAGTCTGTTTGTGGGACTCTCCCACTTTTGGTATCTAACCAATATCATATCACCCTAGCCTGCCTTCTACAATAACCCTGTCCTGTCAGTTCAGGTAGAAACCTTTTGTTCTTGATATTTTCCCTTCCATCCCCTGATCCCTATTCTGCTCTTGATTAATTATCAATTAATTTAAAATTCCCCCTATTTTTTGTTGGAATGAGGACTGAGTCTAGTACTGTATCTCTCTCCTGACACAAGACCCGTTATACTGGTCCTCATGGTATCATAGGATCCTCTGGAAAAAGAGAGGCACCATGCAATTCTTTACAAATGTCATGAGCAATTTTTTTTTCTTTAATACCATTATGTGGACTCTAATTGCTTTCATTTTAAAAAGAATTAATTGCAATCTTAAAAAAGCTATGTATCTAAAACTAAAACTATCTGGCTTCATTCATATCAAGGCTTCAACAACTCTTATTCATCATAAATCTATTCTACATTATGTGTATTTAGCTGAAGTAGGAAGGAGATGACAGATAGCTCTGTTGCTCCCAAGCCAGGGATTTGGCTCAGTGGTTCTGCTGCCTGCCTCTCTGATGCTCCCAAATTTACTGCCCTCCCCGGCTTCCTTTCCAAATAAGTAGCACTACTGTTTCTACTGCCTGTCCAAGCCAGAAACTGCCAGATTATCTTTGACCCCTCCCTGTCTCAAATGGTTAAGATTCTCTGTTTACTTGGTTGCATGTGGAACACCACTTAATTTGCTGTATCGCTCATGTCATGAATTCAAGCTTTTTAAAGAGGGGTCATAATAGAGGAAGAAGAAGTCATGTTCTGAGTTGAGACCAGCTCTGTATCTTCTGAATGCTCACAGGCAGTGATATTCACCCTGTCTTTGAGCTGAAATCGCTGGGGAGATGTAAAAAAATACGGATGCCTGAATCTCACTCTTGAGGTCATAGTTTTATTGGTGCGAAGTGTGACCATGGCCAAGGGCTTTTTAAAAGGTTTTCTATGTAGTTCTAAGAAGGAGCAAAATTTTAAAAATGACTCATGGTAGTTTATAACTGTCTTGCAGAGAGTTACATCAATTAATGGTTTGAAAGAGGACACGTGGGTAAAGAGAGTTGTAAAAACATCAGACAGTTTTGCTGTTGAACATTTCAAATGGTTTTGTTTTCTGTTCTTATATCAAGTAAAATCTGTGGAATGTCACTTGCTTGAGGGATGCCTGTATGATGGACGAGATGAAGTTTTAGCTATACAACGTTCCATCCATAAGTTAAAAAGGCTTGTGGAAAGCCCCACTATATCATAGGTATTTGTCAGCCTCTTGCTTTCTTTTCAGTTTCTTTGAGAGAAAATGTTTATTTTTGCAATCTTTGTATTTTACGAACTTTATAATGTGCCTCACAAATGGCTAAAATTCATTAAATGTTTGTTGAATGAATATTGAATATTGAATATTGAATAAGCATGTTTAGTAACTATTTATATCTGACTACTTCAGTGCTTATTAAGAAAAATAAAACTATTCCTCACGTATATTGACTTTTCACCTCTTGCCTTACGGTTTTAAAAATGAAGATTCTTCTCTAAACTTTTGGCTGAATTGTTTTGAGACTAAGTACTCAACTAAGGCCTCTTACTTCTTCCTACATCCATTTAAAGTTGCATCTGAAGTCCATGGTGTGAAAGGTAACGTCAAGGACAATACATATTCAGTGAATTCTTGGAAGAGTTGGCCTTGGTGATGCTTCCCAGATTTAAGCAGTTCATCTTGGCTATCTTAGAGCTATTATCTAAGTCACCCCTGCCCTTGAAAAGAACCATCGGAAGTTACAGGGTCAGGACTGTGAGCAGCGCCAACTTACATAGGAGAGATTTTCCTTTTCCTCAGCCAGGAAATTTCTTCATCAATATACAATTATAGGAGCCTCATGTAGCTGGATCCTCCACAGGGATGTTTTCCTCTTCCACTTTGTAAGCCTCCTGGCTGTTCCAACTTCCTCTTTCCTATTCTGTTTTGCATTATTACCCTGAGTCCTCTTGCTGGTCACTCCCTTGTATTTTGATTTTCCTGCTATCTCCATAACCCATGTTAATGGTTTTAAGAAATAAGTCATTCAAAGCTGTGCTGAAATCTTCTAGTTTGAGAGTTGAGGGCGCCAACCATCACTGTCTAGACTGTACTGCCCCCCTTGATTGATCTGTCATCCCCTTTCTTTGAAGTCTTTGGCCAAGGTCCTTTAGTTCATTACACCAGATGTCAGTGGTGTGTTCATTACACCGCTGCTCTTCCTAACTGAAATTTAAGACCATAACAAACTTCATCTCCATCAGATACTTCAGTTTTGATCACAAAATCTGATTCTTTAAGATGTTCTATTCCCTTAAATCCTACTGAATCTGTTCTTTCACCTAATCTGGAACTTCATTCACAATCAGTTTTCCTTCCACACTTTCCTACTGGTGCAACTGACTTCTTGTTATATTATTTCAACAATTGTCTTACTATCATATTCAATTTCCTGCAGACAGTATTTTTCATTTAAAAGCAAGCTATTTTAAACTCTGTATTTATCTAGAGCTACACTGTCTGAGATAGTAACCATGAGCCACATAGTCTTTTAAACACATGAGATGTGACTAATATGAATTTAAATGTGCTATATGTATGAAAAATACATTGGAGTTTGATTATTTAATATTAAAATGTGAAATATTTAATTGAACATGTACATGATACTCTTTTTGATAAACTTAAATAGATTATATTTTTGAAGTCAATTTGGCCTTTCCTTTTCACTTTTATGATATGGTTATTCAAATATATAACACAATATATATGGCTTGGATTTGTAATTTACATTATATGTCTATTGGGTAATGCTAATATCAATCTATGTTTACACATATCAATCTATATATTTCCTTGTCAATTCCTTATCTTTGAATTAAAAAATCCTAAAAATATGTTTCTATCAAATATGTCTAAGCTTATCCTTCAAAATATTTTTCAACTTGTCCCCTACTGGGCTTCAACACTCTGTTACTTCTCACTGTGCGTTTAACAAATGTACATCAGGTGCCTGTGAATCCATCAACTTGAAAGTTGTGAATGGAACTGTGAACAACAGATTAATATCCTTGCCTTCATGATGGAGCCGTACAACATATGCATTTTGTTAAATAATTCAAGCGGCTAGTCCACCCAGAAGAGATGATTTAGGGAATGTGAACAGAAAATATGAAGAGACGAATACTGTGCAAGCTTTGTACACTGTGGTCTAAAAGTCCAAATTGAATTGCATCACTGAAGTAGTAAAGAAACTGAGTTATACTTTCACACTTTAGAACAAGGAGCATTCAGGTAGAGAGAAAATAAAATACAGAGCCTTGAGCAATGCTGAACTCTGCCTGGTAACCTCAAGACTGACCACTGTGGCTGAAGCCAGGTAGCTGACAGACATAAGAAGACCGGTCAGAGAATTTGGGAATGGAGAGTGGGGATAGACACAAAACATTTGCTGATCAAATAAGATACTAGGTAGATGTTTAAGCCAAATATTTAAGAGTTTTGCCCAGAGTGGGAATATAACCAGGCATAATTTTAACATCATTTTGAATATCACATAGAGAAAAGGGAAATTAAATGATAATCATTGACATGAGACAGTTGCAATAATGAAGATGAGAGGCAACCGTGGCTTGCAGGTGATAGCAAGAGGGAGGACCAGGCATTTAGCTTAGTGGTTCTGCTGCCTGCCTTGCAAGTGAAAGGCCCCAAGTTTGATACCCAGAGCGGGGGGGTGAGAGGGGACGAGGGGCAGGGAAGGGAGGGAGAAAGTGCCTCTACTCAGAGAGGCAATGAAAATATTTTGGTTAAAATATTCCTTCCTAACTTACCTATAGCCTGCATGAACCTTAAGATTTCCTTTTTGTCCGAGAAAAGATTACTC
Organism: Fukomys damarensis; assembly: GCF_012274545.1. NCBI lineage: Eukaryota > Metazoa > Chordata > Mammalia > Rodentia > Bathyergidae > Fukomys > Fukomys damarensis. The sequence continues at coordinate 20,298,310 of NW_022900942.1, forward strand.
TATCACATATTTAAGTTTAGACCCTTGCCCTTTTTCTGGATTTAGTCCACTGTCTCTTTATTAGTTTTTCCTATTTATTGTATCTTATGTTTCTGCTGTCTCTATTTTGTCTTTCTCTATTGGTTCAGTAACTGTAAGCTTAAGAATGTAAAGTCTTTCTCAAATATTCATTATTTTAATGTTCCTTGTTACCTATAATCTTTTCTTTTTCTCAGACTTTTGCTGCCTGAACTTTTAATCTACAGTTCCTAGCTCCTGTTTCTCTCCCAACTATTAAAACCTCAAGTCACAACAATATAACTTCAGTGACCACTTACAGGACAATTTTACTGACTTTAAGTTATCAAACAATAGATAATTCTGAGTTTTCACTTTTTATATCTTTGTGGAATTTTATAGTAACTTCATAGTATTGATGTTTTCTTCTGGAATTTGTACTTTTTTCTGTTCACATGTATATCTCCACTAGTCTGTGAACCACTGGAAATGAAGACATGTACTATTTAATTTTATTTATATAGGTCACAATAATTCAATTGATACTTGTATATAATTAAATAGTATGTACTTGTATATAAATATTCAAACTCATTTTATGTACAAAGATTTTTTTCTCTGTTCTTTCTTTTTCATAATTGAAAAAAAATTTCCAAAGTAATGAACTTGCTTATCTTTGCTCATGAATAGTTTTAGAAGGCGTAGCCTTCCTTGCTCTCAAGAGAAAATCCAGTTCTACTTTAAAATAAAGAGAAATTAGTTTTTAGCCCTTACTTTTGTATGTCGGATGAAAATATTTATGTCAGAAGACATAATACAGATTTAGAGGAAGATAGGCGAGGGAAGTGTTACCTGGGAAATATTGAGGTTGGACTTAGTGGAGTTAACAGGTTGAGTCACTGGGCACTGAGTGAGGTGCCCAGAGCATTTAGTCCCACCCTTCTAATCAACAAAGATGCCAACTTCAGTTTTCACCCCAACTAGAAATTCTTCCACCCCTGATTTTGATCATCACAAATGCTCCACTATTTGTATTTATAGTGATGTCAAGTTTGGCCTAATCTGAAGACCCTCATAGATGCTACTGCGAAATTCAAGGTAACTGCTCATCCTCTAAGTTTGAGAAGGAGTGGGGAGATGGGGTTGATCCTTGAGTACAGTGCTACCTGTGAATATGCACGTGGAGGGGCAGATGGAGCCCAGCAGTAAATGAGCTCCTGAACTATGAAAATTGTATGTGTGTGCCTGAGTAGCTGTACCTGCATGGACCTCCTATCATCGTTTGGATTATTCATAGAACAATTTTCATCTGAGTTTAGCTCTTAATCTAATTGGCAAAGAACCCATGGCAGACAGACACAATTTTTATAAAAAGGGCCTATTGGACAGAAGGACAGATTAAAAGAGATACTGAAAAAATAAGAAAATTATTTGTTAACAAATTACCATATTTTAGTATTTGAGTTGGATTTAATAGATTTTATCATTTAATTTAAAGAAAACAAAATATATCCTGCCCAATACCAAGGGAAAGTTTATCCAGAGAAGATAGAATAGAAAGAAAAGAAAGGGCCAGGGATTTAGTTCAGTGATTAGGTGGCCTGCCTTGCAAGTGCAAGGACCCGAGTTCAATCCCGGTACCCCCCCAAAAACAAAAAACAAAAAACAAAAAAAAACTGATTGGGGAGGCATGACATAAACATTTTTAAACATTTGTGTGCAATGGAGAATAATTTTCCACTTAATGAAGACAGAAATGTAGAAATTTCTTCTGATTTCTGTAATTTAACTCTCTGTATGCTATTTCCCTGATGATCACTTATTTTTCCCTCATGATCTGCTTATTTTGAATCCCCAGAGAAGATATATAGATAGCAATGTGAATGTTTTAATGTCCATAAAAGTCCTAGAAATTTTACTCATTGTTATTTTTAAAAATAATTATGAACTTACATAATATGATGAAAACGGAAAAAGGGATAGTGCTAGGCCAACAAAATTGGATTTTTCAGTTCAAAAGCCTAAAGGCTTAAATCTACCATTATTTCTGGACTCCAAATCTGAAGTCTAAATCCAATCTACTTTGAGGATTTTTAAATTTTTTATTTTAACCAAAATTTAAGAATAGAGATCTCTCTGCTGAAATTTAGATTAACTGCTTCTTTTGAAAAATTGAGTCAGCAGCCTGACCACCTTCCCGTCTTCTAACATGAAGACACCTGGCTTGTAATTTGATCTGCCTTTGTTCTTTTTGTTTGTTTGTTCGTTCGTTTGTTTTTGTACCCAGGATCGAACTGGGATCCTTGTGCTTCTACTGACATAAATCCCCGGCCCTAGAGGTGGTAATTTGGTAGCTTCGTGATCCTTGTGGTTGCATCACCTTGATGTCTTTCTGTCCATTAGTAATTCTTCACAATTCACTACTAGATTATATTCTGGCTTTGATCATTATCAGGGCAGGGGGCCCCTCCCAAGATAGTCTCTTTAATTTGTTTCTGAACACCTGAACTCAGTGAAGGTAAAACAAAACAAAATAAACCCGCCCAAAATTTTGCAACTGGAGTTAAATGTAGGACAAGGGAATCTCCAATGGGTCGAGCCTTGTAAATCAATCCTGTTGGAAAGGAAACCAGTCTTCTGCTTCGTGAGGGAAACTCTCAACAAAGGAGTACATCATAACCACACTCCACTTTCTATTCTGCTTTGTGCTCACCTGAGAAATGGGAACAAACAACAGAATAAACACATGTTTGTGTCCTACAGACAATACAATTCTTCCTTTGTTTTGACTTTTTCTTTCTTGTTTTTTTTTTCCAATGCCAAAAGAGCTGGGCCTTAAAAGAAAGAGGCAGGGGACACACACCAACATAAACCATGGAAAGTCTTGGCTTTAGGCTGTAGTTTGGAAAAAGAGAAAGCTTTTGAACTAGTAAAGAAATTGTAGGCTTAAATTGAACATGATCATGTTTTAAAAAATAAGAATATGAGGTAGTACTTGTGTCTAAAAAGTAATTCACCAAGAATGGTATTAAGAGGAGTAGGTTTGTATAACTTAGAAGAAGAGAATAGAAACACAAAATACAGAGCTGTTACCTGTTGGGAATATTGGTAACTTTTCAACTCTGCTTTGACTCTTGATTAGTCTTTTCATAGAATGCTTTTTAATAGAATGTAGTGTACTCTACCAAAGTATTAGATATATTTGTTTAGAACAGTACAACTTTCTGATGTATTTTAAATTAAAATTATTATGACCTATATTCCTAATTACTGTATGCTATAGGTATTGTCAATCTGGTAATTAAGGCTTGAAAATTAGTCACCTATAAAATGTATTTATGAATAAGCACATTGTACCTAAAAAGGTATTTTATTTTATAGAATAAAAATGTGTTTAATATTTTCTAACTTTGTGAAAGTAACCTATATGCTACAATAAAATATATATATATATATATATAAGAGAGATAAACAATATAATCCTGATATAATAATGTCATCATAATTGTTATCCTAAATGCTCTATTTTGCTTATTTTTATCTTACATGCTTGTTGTAAAATTTTGTAACTGTTAACGCATTAAGATTCTACTGGAATATGACTTCTAACTGAAAACCTAGTTGATATGTGTAGGCCATCATCTGCTTTATGTTTAAAATATCCTGATGTACAAAAAGATTATAAAAAGTTTAAGACCTACTGGTCCCACTTCAAGACAACTGTAACTGCCCTTCTAAGTGTTCAGCAACTGAGGCGTGGAGAGCTAAAAGGATAGAAAATATTTGTCCTTCCTAGACCTGCGGCAAATCAGACCTCAGGCAGTGATGGCAAACATGTTAGAGCTTTCAGTGACACAAACAACCTGTTGCAGCACACATGCATAAGCTTGCCCCTCCCGAAGGCCACCCATCCTTGAGAAACAGCAAACCCAGGGAGCTCCTATGCACGACTCCTCTAAGGACATGACTTCTTAGTGTTAAGTAATTATGAATGTGAACACTTTTGTCGATGATTTCACTTTGCTGGGTTTTCGGGTAAATGTAGTAGCTGCCGGTTGGCAATGAAAAGAATTAAAATGCATAAAAAAACTTAATAGCCAAAATCTGCTTAAAGTCATCCAGAAACATAGGGATTCCAGTTAAAGATGTATCAGCAAGCAGTTGTAAGAGAGCAACAAATCTTCAATGTCCAGCCCATTTTTTCCTCCCTAATGTTCCAGCCACCTTCTCTAAAAGATATGCACATACCTCTTTGTCATTTAATGCTAAAAGTCTTCTGTGAGCCAGAAAAGAGAGGAATCCTCAGAATTGCAATTGCAAGCATAATTTTAAACTCTATGCAGGTGCTCCCAGAAGATCTGCAGTGCATGAAGCAATCGAGGAAAAAGACATTCTTCGGATAAACTTTTTTTTCCACATCCTCAAACCCTAATGAAAATCTCAATACCTCACCCTAAGTGCATAATAATTTCTCTCTTGAAAACCCTCTCTACTGTCTCCTTTGGCAGTGTATCTTGATCTAAATAAACTGCTGTATTTTCCACAATACTTGGCTTTATTATATTCTGTTTATAGAATATAATGGCTTTATTTTTGTTCTATTTATTTATATTCTATTTCCCATTATAACTTTTCTCAATTGGGATAATACTTTTCTTTCTACTCCTGTAAACTTTTTATCATTTTCCATTAAGAATTAAATTTCTGGACCAGGGATTTAGCTCAATGGTTCCGCCGCCTGCCACGCAAGCACAAGGACCCAAGTTTAACCCCCGCAAAAAAAGCACTAAATTTTTATTGTTGTATCAAATTTTGCATTTATTTATAGCGATCTCCCTGCATGGTAGAGAAAACAAACACAAGAAAAAATTCATCTACTCTAAAATTTTCACATATTTTTTCAAATTTGGCTTTATTTTTCATCAAATTGTATACATGTATTACTGTATCATCTTGACGATTGTTTTAAGAAATAGAATTAACTTCAAAGTGTTATAGAAAAGTTTTTCTTATTTGCCTATACAATTACTACAGACTTTAGAAAAAATACGTTTTTGTTATCTTCCATGGAAATTAGCAATTAAAGCATACACCTGTCCATCAAACACACCCATTAAGGGAGGCAATATTTTAAGCTTCATCTTTAAGAACAGACAGAACTAAAATGGAACTAATAAAACTGCAGCTGTATTCACAGTCCTTCAATTTCAGTGCCCCCAGAGAAAAAGTCACACTGTTTTCACATGGTCATACACATTTCCTTAATTTTTTTTAAAGTACATTATCTAAACAAAGTTATCTATGATGTTGGGTCTTTCCATTACAGTTTCCCTCCACCATTTTATTCTCATTTGGGATTGAATGACATTCACCAACCATTATCAGAAGGAAACTAAACTGGAAAATCTAGAACTTGGAAACATCAGTTTTGTAAGTTTCAACAACATAAGCCCGAAATTGCAAACTCCTGGATTGAGAGTGCATATGAATGTTAAATTTACTTAGTGAAGACCTGAATGAAAATGAAGGAAAATTAATAGAACACAAAAGTTATAATGAATTGAAATAAAGCTGACACTCAGATGCTAATTGTAATAAAAATAATTTCAGATTATACTAAAGCAGCAACTCAAGTAAACAGATAAATTTTGAGTGCAAATAATTAATAGGAATTTGTATTATTTTGCAATCTAACTAATGAAGTGGAGTGAACCATATAAACCTGTTGGGAAAATATTTAAATTTTTTCTTCACATCAAATGAAATAATGATGTAGACAAGGATAACTTAAACTTCGTAGGGCTTAGGCCAGAACAACAGTGTCAAAGTGGCTAAATCAACTCCAGCAATATTTAATTTGAGATACTGCAGAAGAAAATCTGAAGTACTATTAAATCTACACATCCCATGTGAAAATTACTAAATGTAATTTCTTCAACTTTGAAAAATATCTAAAATATTCTTGAATTTTAAAATAATAAGGAACTGTTGGAGAATATGAAATAATAGTAAAAACTGCTAGATATCTTTAGGGAAGTGACAAATGATAAGTTATCATTTTATTCTCTGCAAAATTTATAAAATTGTTGTCAAGTGAGACATTCAAAGACTATAGAGGATAAGAGTATTATAGAAAGTTAATGAGTGCAAATTTACTTTATACTTTCGGATGTTTGTGATATTTTCAGTGCTCACATTTTATTTAATGATATATCTTCATATCTCAACAACTACTCATCCTTGATTGATTCTCCATTTCTAATTTTTGTAATTCTCTTTCCTTATTTTGCAAGTTATCCTACCCCTCAATTGGTATAAACTTCAATGCTCAAAAAAGTGGATTTGAATTTGTTTTGGCCTATTTTTCAGGCTAAACTGACCATATAAAAAAACAATACAGTGACAATATTAAAATGTACCAAAAATTCTATTATGACTTAAAATGTGTGAGATGTTTTAAATCAGGAGATTATGCAAGCAAAAATGAATGTAGCCAAAATTAATTTACTTGTTGTTATTTATTAAAAGTAATAAAATAGGCTGTGGCTGTTTTAAAAACTAATTTATAAAAATATTCAGTAAATGCCAACTCTGTCTGTAGCACTCTGTAAGAATAATGCTCAAGGATATCTTCCTACTCCTTCCGCACATGAAGAAAAAAATTAAAGAAAAATATATGTAATTATTGATCATCACGATGAAGAAAACAGGCAAAATCCTATTGAAAAAAGAATGCTGTTTTAGGTAAAATGACAAGAAAACCTCCCCAAGTATATGAGTTAAATGTTATACCTGAGGGACAAGAAAGAGTCACCCTCCAAAAAAAAGAAAGAAAGAAAAGTCAAAAACTCATCAACAAGGAAAAGCAATTACTGAGCCCACAATTCCATTTTGGTGCTTTAAGTTCTGTGCCTTCTTCTTGGCACTTGATGAGCTTCCCCTCTGCTTAGACAATATGTCTCATGTACACAAAGTAACAGAGAAGATGGTTTACTTAGTTCATGGTTTCAGAAGTTTCAGTCTGTAATTGGCTAGTTGTACGGCCATGCGTCTGAGATGAGGCAAAATATCATGGTTTAGTGGTGCCGTAGAATAAATCTGCTCACTTGGTGGTGGCTGGAGAGCAAATCTAGGAAGAATACCAAAGAAGAAGGGGCGTGGGCCAGATATAGTCCCCAGGTCACTGCCCATGATGCGCTTCCTCCAACTGGGAGCTCTGAACACAGCAACAGGCTGATTGTTGAGTTTAGTGCTTTCACAATTCAGTCATCTCTTCAGCAGTCATCCACTCAAGTTGATGAGATTAACTAGCACAATATTCTTACCATCTCCTAACTTATTTGGTTTTCAATAAAAGCATTTTCACATTTCCTTTATCCAATATGATATTCTTCAGGAAAGATGCTCAAATGGATGGAGAAATACCTAGGTCACATGCAGTTTGTCTACCATGGATTAAGTGGTGCCTCAAAGGATACCATTAGAATCTTGAAGAAAATAAACTTCTTTGCAACTCAATATTTGTTTCAAATTAATTATGAAGAAAGAAGATGTGATGAGATCTGACAACTAATTACATCACTAGCAAAGGAGAGTCTCTGCTAGAAGTGTGACAAGACCAATTGTGACCTTACTGCTTTTTGGAGAAATTTTATACTTGGCAGCTTGCTGAAACAGCTCTTGGGAAAGTAGTGGAGCAATTCATCACCTTCATATTTGATAATGTATCCTAAAAAATATTTCATTTAAGGACAGACAGGAAGGATATCATTTAGAAGGAAGCAATGAATTTGGAGAACCAAAGAAATTTAAAAGAAAAAAGCACACTGTGAGGATAACACTCACTGCAAAGGCTATTAATATGCACTTTCTTGGTCATGGACTATAGGGCAAGGTCTCTTAAGTCAGCCTGAGTTACAACATGATGTTTTCCACACCAAAAAGTCATTTAAACTTCTGATCCTCAGTTTCTCAACAATAAATGACTATGATCACATAGGCCTCATAGGTTTATTGTAAGTGCATTATTAAACTTTGTAACAATAGCTAGCTCTTATCGTGAGTTCTTTGGCTTATTGTTTTTTTTTTGGCTTATTGTTTATAAATGGTAGATCTCCTAACTTTTAAAATATTTTAGATAAGTACAAAGAGTTAAAATATATTACTTGTTAAGGGTTGATAAAACAGCTTACTTCCAGGCTATAGAATTTTACTAACTCTTCTGAGAAACCAAACCAATAGGCCGAATATGTACATGCAGTATTATATATAATCTTGAATAATATTATATTATAAAAGAGATTTATTATAAAATAATGGCTTGTTATGGAGTTATGGAGGATAAGAATTCATACAGTCTGCCATCTGCAAGTTGGTAGCCTAGAAAACTGAGTATTAAAGTTTGAAGGCCTCAGAGTGAAAGGACCTGGGATGTGGATTCCTATGCAGTCCCAAAGTACTGAGACCAAGGAGGACTAAAGGCAGAAGATCCATGTTTCAGTTCAAGCAAAAATAATACTGTTTAGATTATTATCTGCACATCTCATAGCTCACATAAGTTGACATAAAATTAACTATCAAAAGTGTTAATTTTAATCTCTTTGCTTTTATCTCCTATCCCCTGGTTATACTTAAATATTTAAAGTAATCTCAAGGATTATACTACAGTGGATTTTAATTGTAAAATTGCAGAAAAGTTTGTGTCTTCCATTAAAAATTATTAAGTAGAGGAAAGGTAATAAGGGAAAAGAAAAAAATGTGAGAAAATGAAAAGATGGAAATGAAGTGTTTGTAAATGAGGATGGGAGGAGGGGTTGAAGGAAGGGCTGTGACAAGGGGAAAAGATGAGAACCAAGACCTGTCATGTAAAGGTACAAGATCTCAATGATGAATGTGACTGTACTGTACACCTAAAATGTACCAATAAACTCAATTAAAAAATTATCTTCTGAGAACTGATTGACTGAAATTTATTACCATATTCCAACAGTGCTTCTGGAGCAATTCTGGATGATCGAAAGTAAACAAACATAATTCACACTATACCCTGGGGGCTCTCCTTCATGGATCTTGTCCTACACTATACCTTAACATTTCAAGCCCAGGTCACATCTTAGATGTTGTCATTGTCAATACTGAAACTCTTCTAGAATCTACTTTGAAAATATCCCTCTCTCTAGCCATCATTAGATTATATTCAAGAGGTTTTGTGCTAGTTCCAATGCTAATAAGTCTTTAGATCGCAGCAGAATTTAAGATTTTAGACTTACTTTTTCTTTTAATCTTTTATTTTTATTTTTATTTTTATTTTTTACCAGGGATCAAACTTGGGTCCTTGCACTTGCGAAGCAGGAGGCAGAACCACTGAGCTAAATCCCCGGCCCTAGACTTACTTTTTCACACTATCATTCCTTCCACTTTATTACTTCTTTCTTTTCAAAATTTAAAGTCCAGTTATTATAAGCACTACCTCACATACAGCCTTAGCTCTCTTAATTCTCTCTAACTCTGTTTTTATTCTTCAACTACATGCACCTGTGCTTGAAACTATGCGTCAGAACATGATGACAGGAACCGCCTAGCCAGCCAGCCAAATGCTTTTATTAAATTCAGGGTATACCTGATTGTCAATCCAGGCTTTGATGTTTCCTGGCAATCACACTATGTTTTACTTATTCGTTCAGACTCACACATGCCTCATAGAGTACTCCATTGAGCCTCCTCTCTCTTTAAAGCTTTAATACCTCTTCTTGCTGGTAATGACTTGGCTTTTCCTTTCATTGAGAAAATAGCATAGAGTACAAATTCCATTAAGTCCCATAAAGACAACATTATCTTCCCACTTGTCTGTAATCCTGCTAAATATAATTGATGTTTTGTTCATATAATAGGGACACGCTCTCTTCATCTAGTCTAGCAAAAACCAACATTCCCATTAGAATGGTGCTTGAATCTGTACTTGAGTCTATTCCCTTTTTATTATTCAACTTTCCCTCTTCTGCCATTAACCCTCCTGTCTTTCTCAATCTCTCCCAATAGGATGCACACTGTTTTATTTCTATCAGTTAAAAAAATGTTTGACTAATTGTCCTCAGTAACTACCCACTCTCTCCTATTCTTCATAGTAAAATACCACAAAATGCATCTTTAATGAATGTGTTCTTCTTATTTTTTTCTTGAGAATCTCCAACTACGCTTTCTGCAACAGTAAAAGAGCTCTTACCATGTCACTGATCTCCTCAACTTTTCTAAATCAAGTGTTTAGTTGTGAATCTTTTTTTCTTCCTTGATGTATCAGTCTTTAACACTACTGACTCTTAAATCTTTTTACATGGTCTCAAGACATGACATTTTCTTGGGTTCCCTCATGTTTCTCTGCCCTTCACTTAATTTTGTCTCTTCTTTTTTTCTAATTTAAATATCTTTCATTACTAAATATCTGCAATTGCATGCCTCATGAGGAGTTTGAACATGTACCATACATAACACACCTTAATTCTGTTTTCCACTTGTTTTAATTTTTTTCCTTTATTTATTTATTTATTTTGGTATTGGGTATTGAACTCAGGTCCTTGCGCTTGTAGGCCAGTGGTGGAACTACTGAGCTAAATCCCTGGACTTTTTGTGTGTGTGTATGTGTGTGTGTGTGTGTGTGTGTGTGTGTGTGTGTGTGTGTGTGTGGTGCTGGGGATTGAACTCCGGTCCTTGTGCTTGCAAGGCAGGCCACCGAACTGCTGAGCTAAGTCCCCAGCCCCTCCCTGGACTTTTCTTTTATTCCATTTTTAATCTCCTTCCCTTTCCCTTTTCTCCTCCCTCTCTTGGTCATCTTTGCTTTTGCAAATTATCTGTCTCTCTATTTTCTATCATCAGTCTTTTATTTTGCTCTTTATTTATATTTTGAATTTCCGTATGGTATTTAACCTTGTGTTTTTATTTATTTCACGAAACAGTATGGCCTCAAGGTGTATCCATTTTCTTATAAATGACTGAATTTTATTCTTTGTAGCAGAAAAGTGCTGTATTGTGTATCAGTACCACCTATTCCTCATTATGGAATATCTCATCACTCTCTTCAGGTATCTCATAATTCCCTTGACTTCTTCACCTCGGACATCAGAGTTCTGCATTTGCACTCTGTATTTTAATATGCACAAACTTGGCTCACTTGTATCTCTGCTAGTGCCATCTTCATACCTTGCATAAAGTTGCTATAGGAGAGCAGAGACATGGGAAGCTGGCTGGAAGATAGCATGGAGTCCGCCGATTATGAAGATCCTGACAGAAGTCTGGGGAAGGGATATTCCTATGCAACATGATGCTGAATGAATGTGACTGTCAATTGCGGCCAGGATGTGTGGGCAGAGCGACTTCCACCAGACTGGATTTGGAAGGGCATAAGAGACAGCAACCTTTAACTTCACTGCCACTGTGCGCTTGCTGTTGTGCTACTCTCTTGTTTCTGCAGTGTTTTGTTCTGCTTCTGGGACATATCTCTTCTTGCTTTGCTCTTTTCTTCACTCTTTCCTCTTATTCCTTTACTTTAAAGAAACATTTGTGTTGAACTCTCTATCAGTTGTCTCCCTGATACTGAGCTGTCTGGCAACACAAGATTTCCAATTTGATGTTTCTAGGGTTATACCAATATCTCCATTGGGTTGTGTAATAGACATTTAATTTGTTGATTTACTGTCCCGACATTCTTCTCTTAAATTTCCCATTCTCTGTTACTGGCCATTTAATCCTTTCAGAAGTTTAGATGTTCAAATTGAATCCTTGATTCCTCCTTTTTCTCGTAAACATCTATGCCATCATCAAATCCTATTGGCCTGTCATCAAAGTGTATTTATGGTATCACTTTAAAGTGCAAACACTGCTCCCGCTTTGGTACAGACCACTGTCATACATCTGCAGGCTTCTCACTAGTCTCCTATCTGATTTCCTTTGCCTTTTTGATTTCCTTTCCTTTCATCTATTGTCATTTCATCATCTTGACTGATCCTCTTAATAAACAAGTTTTTACCTTCCAGTTTACCTGTTTTTTTGTTGTGTTCCATCTCCTGTTAATATAATGCACTGTGATCTAGACTTTGATTATTGTGCTGTTCAGTTAAAGGGTGCCCTAGCCCCTTTGCTTCTATCCCCTAACCCTCTCTGTTTCTGTCTCTGTCTCTGTTTCTCTGTCTCTCTGTCTGTCTCTCACTCTCTCGCTTTCTTCCTCTTTTGCTTCAGGCAGTCTGTCTCTCTACATGCCTAGATTAATTTGTGTGAAAACTAGACATTACATATGCTCAAGTTTTAAAATAATTTATGGCCTTGCACCTCGAGGTGAAGTTTTCATTTCCACTTATAAAGGGACAAAGGGAAATAGTACTCTGGAAATCATCTTAATCCTATTTCAGAGAGTAATGTAATTTCAATGAGAAACTTCTGAGATTCCCTTTCTTTCAATGGAGAAGGGCTCCTTTCTCGCTAAAATGCCAACAAAATTTATTATTGGTTGATTTCTTGATAGCAGCCATTCTTTCTGGGGTGAGGTAGAATCTCAGTGTTGTTTTCATCTGCCTAGGCCATTCTGTTTCCAGTCCAATGCCTGCTCTATGATCCCTTTTTCCTCTTTGGTAGCCCTGCTTTTACTTTTCGATCATCTTTATTAAAGCTTGGCTTGTCTAACAAGCTTTAATTTTTAGGAAATAATTGTTAAATGTGCATGTAAATGAAAATAACCAAAAGCATTGTAAATTCTTAGAACTAGACTTCTCATATAGAAAGAATTAATTAGAAAAGGGAAAATTAAACCAGAAGCTCCACAGGCCTATGAACAGGACTCTGCCTAAACGTGTTCCCAATGGCAAGTAAATTTACAGACTTTTTCTATGGGCACTTTTATTACTATTGATTTATTTTTTTCTTTCCCTCGAGGATGTTTTTCTCTAATACGTCCTCCAATCTGAGTGGAGTCTAAACATAATCGCTTATTTAGTCACTTATTTAAATAATAACTTATTTAGATAACATAATCACTTACTTAGATTTGTCAATCTAAATAAAAGTCCAAGGGGACGGGGATTTAGCTCAGTGATTCTTCTGCCTGCCTCTGCAAGCTCAAGGACCCGAGTTCAATCCCAGTAACTACAAAACAACAACAACAACAACAACAACAACAACAACAACAACAACAAAACTCTAAGAAGACAGATACTCAGATGACAATGGGTGCGGACAGAAACAGGTTTGGAAAAATTCATTCAAGTAATTCCAGGCTAAATATAGGAAGATCTATGGAGACTGGATCAAGAAGATGTGGTTTTTCTATAAAATGGAATACTACTCAGCCACAAAGAATGAGAAATTCGATTCATTCAGAGGAAGATGGATACATATTGAGGATATATTCCTAAGTGAAATAAATAAGTCACACGTGTAAATACTGAATAGTTTCTCTGGTGTGAAAAACTGTCATAGTACACAAGATCCTAATGGTATAATTGACAATGTGAAATATGAAGAAAGGGGCTAAAGGTGTAGGGAAAGTGGGAAGGGCAGGGGAAAGGTAACAAGGGAAAAAAGAAAATATGAGAAAATGAAAAATTGGAAATAAAGTGTTTGTAAATGGGGAAGGTAGGAGGGAGTAAAGGGAGGGCAGGGAAAGGGGAAAAA
>NW_022900942.1:20312044-20355076 GCF_012274545.1 Fukomys damarensis
AGGTTTACTAAGGGAAACGGTGTCATTCCTTGCTTTTTTATTATGGAAAATAAGTTCACATTAACTTACATAATTTATTTGGAAAAAATTTATTTGCTTTTCAGAGTCATACTTCATCCAAGAAATATGTATTGAAAATATTTTGACCAGTATTAAAAATCAACACAGCTTTCAAAAGCAAAAGTAGAATTTAAAAGGGAAAAGGAATAGTCTAAAAGTCTTTGTTAGAATTAGCATATCTATTACCTGGAATCTCTTTTTGTAACATAATTTATCAAACCAAGACTAAGGTAATGTTTAAAGCTGACTCTTCATGGCTATCCATAATGAAAAAAGCAGAGACATGGATATATGATAATAACAATGAACACTGTCAACTAAGGCTCATATACCTGAAAAATTAGCATCATAGACTGAAATGTTATTCATTTTGGTCCTTCCTTGAGGAAAAGAAAAAAAAAATCACCATCTGCTTCTACTTGCTCTTGCGTACTTTTTGTGACTATGGAGAAGAGAAAGAGTAAAGCTCCAAAATTCTCTAGACATGGTTTGCAGTTTTTGATGGAGAATTCAGAGAAGATGAAGGTAAGATCTGCACACGTTCCTTACTTAAATGGTGTGTGCTGCTTTCCATGGCTCTTCTGCATTGTTTTTTCCAGCAAAGGTATTGCATATGCAATTGATTAGAATAGCAAGTGGCCTGTCTGCGGCTTACTATCCCTTGCCTTAGACAGTGGGCAAGAAGAATTTCTAACACACTGAAAAAAATCTGCCCAGGAAGAAAAAATTATTTTCTGACTTTTCTATCAACGGTAGAAAAATCTTAAGAAGAACTTTCTGACAGAGCCACGACAATCCCACCATGGTTCCTAAGAATTGTAACAATATAGCAAAATTCAAAACAGCCTTGGATCTCAGGGATTCTTAATTTGTGTAAATTGTTTCCCAACTGCAAGTCATCAGATCATCAAGAATTTTGTTTGTTTGCTTCCTTAGATAATTATTTTTATCTTAAGTATTAAAGCTGACAACACTAACAAAATAAGATAGTTATGTTTATCAATTTCATATTTATCTTAAAATTACATACAAATACACTACTAGTTCATGGCTATATTTAATATTTTTAGTAGCAAGGCTGGCTTATAATCACTGACTTTTTTCTCATTGAGTTTGCTGGTACTTTTTAAGCATGCAGTGCAGTTACATTCATCATTGGGATCTTGTACATTTACATGATAGGTCTTGGTTCTCATTTTTCCTCTTACCCCTGCCCTTCGTTCACCCCGTCCACCCTCCCCTATTTACAAAGACTTTGTTTCCATTTTTTCCTTTTCTCATTTTTTTTTTCTTTTCTCTTATTTCCTTTCTCCTACCCTTCTCAATTCCCCTAAACCTTTAGCCCTTTTGTACGGGATAGTCCAAGTGAATTTTATAGATGGGGTTAAAGCCTCAAAATCTGGGCATTAAATCGATGGGTTTATCTGGAATGAGGCTTACTTGGAGAGGTCTTGGTGGAGGGCTTGGGCTTTCTCTGGGGAAAATAAGAGATAGAGAAATCTAGTGTGGCCTCTGGGTAGCATGTGAGCTTATGGTTGTGAGAATCTATTATGACTTCTAAGACTACAGGAGGTCAGATTTTGGGCTTATCTCTTGCCCCTACAATGGTGATCGTCTCTCTCTCTTCTCTGTGGTTTCTTCTCTGGTTGAACTCTGCTAATTAGCGCTGTACCACTAGCAAAATTAAATTTATATCAAAGAAAAATCTGTCTTTTAGGTACAACATAGAGCATACATATCTATAAAGAGTTTTTAATATATGCTTCTATTTAATTTTATCAAGAGAAGGAAAAACTATCTCCTTCAGGCATGAGATAGGTATTGGTCAAGATCCATCACAGTGATTGCTAAGAGGTTCTAGGAGAGGGAAATTATTTTCCCCTTGTACTCAGCTCAGAACCATAACACAGTGAACTTCATCTCCTTTCTACATCATGCTAAATGGAAAGAAATAATACATAGAAAAGTAAGAATTCCTACTGCTACAGAGAATCTGATGGCACATTTATCCTATCCCATAGTTACACACACACACACATAAGTTGGCGGATTAAGTGTGCCACAGCAAACATATTCAATTATATATAGATGACAGATAATTTTAATATCCCATGCAGTATCAATGTAAGTTTTTCATGGAATAAAATTAAGTTGAAAAGTTTTGGAAGAGGGGGAGATGTGGCAGTGGTTTTCTGACATGAAGCATAATGTGATACAAAAATAAATTTTGGAGGCTGAGATTTTCTCACCTACCGATTCATGTTCTTGTTGCAGCAAATTTTTGGACTCAGAATCTTTTCTGTCAGTCAGTCTCGTACTCTTATGGACCACAAGAATATCTCACATACATAATGAATATTTTCGTGAGCCTCTGATTCCAAAGATCAGAAATCTGAGAAATCTTCCATACACAGTGCTTAAAAGGTATGCTGCAATTCTAAACCTGGTATGTATGAAAGTGATATTTTTCATAAGTGTTTATCTGTGGCATGCATATTACTAAAAGTCTTTTTATTTATTGTTTATAACAAGCTCCCATAACTGTGCTAAACTATGAGAAATTAAATTAATTCATGGCTTTTCCATGTAAATAACTTGCAACTTCTTTGGGGAACTACAAGAAAAATGTTGTCATTTTAAAATGTAACCCCAGTGACAATGGGAGTGAGATTTTCTTCTTTGCTCTTTTACTTTTCCTGACTGTCACAAAAGGGTTTAATAAAAGTAGTAATCAACAAATATTTGTAGAATGAATGGACAGAGATGTGAATATCTCTGTTACAGAGGACCTTCATGTTATAGGGGAGAAAAAAGAAACCACGCATTTACCTATGAAGGTTTGAAGACCTTTTACATAGGAGGGAAGCAGTGGCTTACAACCTAAAGCATAACTAATTTTGTTGTGCAATAATAAAATAAAGGAATAAAAATTACCAAGAATGTAACAAAAAGAGAAGGAATGTCCATATACAAGGAGACATCATATACAAGGTACTGAGTTCTTTTCTACTTGGTGTATAGAGTAGAAAATTAGAGCAGTTGAAAATAAGATTAATGGAAAAGGTAAGATTTTGGAATTCTAAAGTCTCTTTAAGCAGTCTCTGCTATCATAATGCCAGTTTTTTCAGTTTGTATGAGTGTATCAGTCTGCTATTCTGAGCAACTGTCCCATATCAATTTCATTCCAGATTTCAAAGGTAGGTTACCTTGTTCCCACTGCTCTCTCCCCTCTGGATTCTGTAATGTGGCCGAATAACTCATCTAACCAATTTATTTTAATCATAATAGTAATGGCTTACTTAATATTCTAAATTTATAAGACATTGCTTTAATTTTCCTCAATTTAAAATTTGGTAGCTGGAAAAAAAAAATCGTACCTGGAATTTTCCCATGCTCTATAGGAAGGGAGAATGTGAAGGGCTCTGCCCTGTGTGGTTTTTTAGATTGTAGTATGGGGGATTTGCTGTTTCCTCCATGGTTCTATTTACCTGGTATCCAAGCAGGTGCATTATTCCTGGATACTGGGAATACTCTTCTATGTAGCAGTTTCTACATGACACTTTCTATATACTTACCTTAACTCACTGAAACTAATCTTTTTATATCTATTTTCCTAACCTTTGGCCCTAAACATGATCTTCACAATCATAGGTCACTCAATAAGCTTTTGTTGAATGAATGAATAAATGAAAGAATGTATACAAAATTGCTAATGCACAGCTTATACATTCAAGCTGGTTGTAATATATGTTCTCATCAGTTACTCTGTTTACATATCTTTAAGCATGTAGGCAGGGCTTTTACTTTTTCATTTTTAATTTCTAATTGCAAATCTCAAACTACCAGGAATAATCCCAGATATGCTGTGGTGATGTAAATTCCAGGCTTGAGGGACAGTTTAAACTGTTATACATGTAGAAAGATCTTTGGTATCATTTGCTTTGTGAACCCACTTATAACAGTATGGATCTGGAATGTCCTGCAGAAACCCATGTGTTAAAAGACTTCATTTACAATCTGTGGTTCTTATGAGATATAAGAACCTTATGAAGTGGGGGGTCTCATGGTAGGAATTAAGACATTAGGGGCAAGGTAGGTATGAGCCTCCATCTCTTTCTTTCTACAACCTCTTCTGACACTATATGGTCTTGGTCCAATTTCCCATCAACTAGAGACTGGATAAAGAAGATTTATATATATACATATGGCTGAGCACTACTCAGCCATAAAGAATGAGAAACGAGAGACATTTAGAACTAAGTGGTTGCACCTTGAGGACATACCCTTCAGTGAAATAATGAGGAAAAGAAAAAGAAATTAGCATGATGTCTTTTGTGCCACAGACTTTAAAAGATGGTGAGCATGTCCCAGAGGAGAGACCACACTATTCTGCACCAGCTATTAATACCACTGTAGTACACATTAATATTATAAAAATAATACTTTTATTGTGAATGCATCGCTAAACAATAATAGTAAATCCATCACCATATCAGTTGTTTCTGTTTGGCTTCCAAGGCCTATGCTTTTATTATATATCATCTGAGTGAAACTGATCTTTGCTGACTCTGCGTGGGTAGATCTGATTGTCACAATACATAAAATACTATATCGCTCTCCTTTTACAACAAACCTTCCCTGGTACACAGCCCTATATCATTCATTATATGGTGACAATTTCCTGACCACAGTACCAAGTTCCTAAGGTAGAGGCAGAATGTGATACTTTTATTTTATAAATAAATTTGTTTATAATGTTTATTCACAGATAAATAATTTTATTTCTGCCATTGTCAAAATGATTTGTTAAATATGTGTATACTATAATGAAAGCTTTTTTCTGTAGCAAAGAGTGTGAAATTTACTGAAAGACACCTAACTTTCCTTTTTTGATTAAGTGTGAGTTACCACATTGAATGTTATGAATCCTCAAAGGGGATACTATTTTCCCCAATAGGGTGAAAATTGATTGTTGTGGGAGTTAAAAAATAAACTTAGATATCACAGCAGTATGAAGTTCTCCAAAGTATATTACATATAATTTATATGTGATACTGATTTCATGGGGAAAGGGCAATCAGGAAAGACCTTTAAATCTTAATAAGCTATTTAGAGAGGTGATAATTTCAATAAAATGTTTGCAAACAAATCTTTAAATCTTGCACAGTACGATATAAAGTATCTACTATATTGTGATAGCCTTTTCTTTCTCTTGGTCCATCCCAGTTTTCATTTTTAAGTACTATTTGCAGCTTAAATTTAACAATTAAATAATCATCTAACTGGGAAGTCAAATTTACAGAAAGCAAAGTATAAGACTGTAATTTATCTTCAAACTAATTCTATATACCTGGGGTCATTTTGCACTCAGAGGTGGAGGCAGCAGGCAGGAACAGCTGAGAAATGTGCTGGTGTGTAGGGAAGATGAGTGGTAACTGAGCTCAAGTATTGGATTGGCTGAGCATGCAGGGAAAAGAAGAAAAGAATGTCTACATTGCAGCCTCACTACAGTGGTGTAAATCAGTGTCAGAAACCTCAGAACAACAAGCAAGGTCCATTTGTCCATTTGTGCTTCCTTGTCTCAGTGCAGGACACAACTTTCACTCGGAAACTGGTCCTTGATCTCTTCATAGATGTTCATCATCCATTCCTGATGATTTTTTACCTTCTAAAAATCTCTGGATTGTTTTCTTACTTTCTTGTCTTTGACATTCTAATTTCTGTGGCTAACATTCGTTTTTGACCTTGGCAACTATGCTTGTCTGCTCATGTTTATTTGTATGCATAGGTTCACTTTCTTAGGTTCGCTTTCATAGTCAGCTTTCCTGATTGCCATAAAGATTCTCATTACAGGCACACAATCTTCAGCCAGAGGCCTGACATATCATCGGTAAGTGGGCACAGATCCTGGGTAGCAGCTGTGTGGATGAGAGGGGCGTGACAGCAGGCAAATCGCAGCCAGGGCTTTTACCCAACCCCAGAGGCTTAGGCACAGCCAAGAGCCCACCTGGAAAAGAGCAACACAGATGCACAAGCAACAGCCAGAGCTCACTCCCATACCACTGATAAGTGCATGGAGACCTTAGCCAGGAGCTGGCAATGACAACAGGAACTGGAGCTTACAGCACCTAGCCAAACACCCTCCCAGAAACAGCTACATAGGAACTCCAGTGAGAGGTATACCTAGGTACCATCCCAAGTTTGCACAGGTCCCAGCCAGAAGCCCTCATAGTCAAATGGTCGGTCAGCTCAGGGATCCAGAAAGCCACCATTCTGAACACATGAAATGGTGTACTGGTAAGCAGCAAAGAAAAGGCCACTTTGTGGCTTGCTGAGAATTGAAGATCACTGGCTTTCAAAAAAAAAGGACAGCAGGTTGCATCTGTGAAAATGAGAAAACATATAAACAAGTCTCAAAACAAGACTTCCATATCACCTAAGGCAACCCCAAAGGGGAATCAGATGGAGCAATCTGATACTAACCACCTGGACTCCTTGAACTGGCAATGAAAGCAGATCTAGAAAAAAATGAAATCAGAAATAATTTCTCAGATAACAGCAGAGACTGTGTCCATAGTACAAGACATGATTAATAAATCTACAGTGGGCACAGATAAAAAAATAGAGGAGCTGAAGAACATGATTGAATCCCAACTAGGAAACAAATGTAATCCAAAAAATGAATGTAAATGCACTTCATGAGATTAAAAACTCCACTGAAAGTTTGTGCAGCAGATTGAGCCAATGCTAGGAGAGAATTTCAGATACAACAGATAGGATTGCAATTATTGACCAGGAAAAGAAAAATTTCTTAAAAATGTAAGGGACCACGAAAAATCAATCCAGCCGCTCCTAGATGATGAAAAGAAGAATAACATAAGACTGATGGGAGTTGATGAAGAAATAGGAGAAAGTGCAGAAGACATAAAAAATCATTCACAGAAGTAATGGCAGAAATCTTACCAAGTAGAGGAAAATAAATTGACATACAGGTAAGTGAGGCATATAGGACTCCAACCTGTGATCAAAAATTAAAATCTACACATAGGCATATAATAGTTAAGATTCCAGAAATCCAACACAAGGACAAAATTCTACAAGAAGTTAGAGTAAAGAAACATCATGTAAAAGGAAAGCCTATTAGAATCACAGCAGACTTCTCAACACAAACCATCAAGGCAAGAGGAGCTTGGAGTGATGTATTTCAAGCCCTAAAGGAAAACAACCTCCAACGGAGGGTGATGTACCCTGCAAAACTATTCTTTCAGAATTGTTGGAGAAATAAGATACTTTCATGACAAAGAGCACTTTTGGAACTCTGAGAATACCAAACCAGCACTCCAAAAAATTTTATACAATATCCTAGGAAAAGACAGTGAGAATCACAATGACAGGAAACACATCAGAATAAATGTATCAGGCACAACAAGAAGTTAAACATAAAGGGGTAGAATCCAACAAAAATAAAAAGTCATGACAAGGATAAGTCAATACATATCAGTTGTAACCATCAATGTTAATGGTCTTAATTCACGAATTAAAAGAAATAGACTGGCAGAATGGGTCAAGAAGCAAGATCCAGCAATATGCTGAAACACAGTTGATTCAAAAAGAAACTCATAGACTGAAAGCTAAAGACTGAAAAACAATACTCCATGAGACAGGAACTGAAAAGAAGCAGGAGTAGCTACCCTCTTTGCAGATCAAGTGGATCTCACAACAATACTGATTAAAAAACACAAAAAGACACTACATCCTTGTAAAGGGAACAACCCAAGAGGAAGAGATGACAATAATTAATATGTATGCACCAAACACTGGTGCTCCCAACTATATAAAACAAATACTAACGGACATGAAAAAATCATGAGAATACACATTCTTTTGAGCTGCACATGGGTCATTCTCCAAAATAGACCATGTACTTGCTCATAGAACATGTTTAAGTAAGTGCAAAAGAATTAAAGTTATCCCCTATGTATTATCAGACAATAGTGCAATGAAATTGGAGATCAACAGCAAATGAAACCACAAGAATTTCATAAATATGGGAAATTGAACAACACACCTCTGAATAATCACTGGGTCACAGAGGAAATTAAAGAAGAAATCAGATAGTTTCTACAATTAAATGACAATGACAGTACCACATATAAGAATCTATGGAATAAAATGAAAGTAGTTCTATGAGGGAAATTCATAGCAATGAATACCCACACTAGAAAAACAGAACAAGCTCAAATAAACAACCTAATGCTGACTCTTAAGCTCCTAGAAAATATAAGAGCAAGACAAACCCAAAGCTCATACAAGGGAGAAAATGATAAAGATCAAAGTAGAAATCAATGCAATTGAGATGAAGAGAATAATACCAAAAATTCAATGAATCAAAGAGTTCATTTTTCAAAAGAATAAATCAATAAATGCTTAGCCAATCTTATCAAAAAAGGAAAGTAAAGGCCCAAATCTATGCAATTGGGAATGAAAACATTGAAGTCATACCAGATTCAGAAAAATCCAGAGGATCATGAGTACGTACTTTGAGATATTGTACTCTAATAAAATGGATAACACAGAAGAAATGGACAGACTGCTAGATACATATGAATTACCAAAGTTGAATGAAGAAGACATAAAAATTCTAAACACCCCAATTACAATCAGTGCAATTGAAAATGCAACTAAAAATTTACCAAGAAAAAAAAGCCCAGGTCCTGATGGTTTTACTGCTGAATTCTACATGACATTTAAAGAGAAACTACTGCCACTTCTGTGTAAACTTCAACGAAATTGAAAGGGAAGCAATACTCCCAAATTCATTCCTGGAAGCAAGTATCAACTTGATCCACAAAGAAGAGAAAGACTCGACTGAAAAAGAGAACTATAAGCCAATATCACTAATGAACATAGATGCAAAAATCCTCAAGAGGATACTGGCAAACAGAATATAGAGGGTCATTAATAAGATAATACACCCTGACCAAGTGGGATTCATCCCAGGGATTCGGGGATGGTTCAACATATGCAAATTAATTAATGTAATAAATTATATATTAATAGTGCCAAGAACAAAAACTATACAATCATTTAAATTGATGCTGAAAAAGTATTTGACAAAATCTAACACGCATTTATGATAAAACCCCTCCAAAAATTGGAATAGAAAGTCTCTACCTCAATCTTATAAAAGCCACCTGTGAAAAACCAATAGCAAATATCATGGTCAAAAATTGAAATCCTTCACACTAAAATAAGGAACAAGACAAGGATGTCCACTATCACCACTCATGTTCAATATAGATTTAGAAACATTAGCCACAGCAATTAGACAAGAGGAAGAAATAAAAGTCATAAAGATAGGAAATGAAGGGCCAGAGATTTAGCTCAGCGGTTCGGTGGCCTGCCTTGCAAGTGCAAGGATGCGAGTTCAATCCCCAGTAGCAAAAAAAAAAAAAAAAAAAAAAAAAAAAAAAAGAAAAAAAAGAAGTCAAATTATCATTATTTGCAGAAGACATGATACTCTGTATAGAAGACCCCAAGAACTCCACAAAAAGTCTTCTAGCCTTAATAACCAAATTCAGCAAAGTAGCTGGATACAAGATGAATACACAAAAGTCAAAAGCTTCCCTGTACATAAAAAACAGACTCATTGACAGAGAAATGGGTCAAACAATTCCTTTCACAATAGTATCCAAAAACTAAAATACATAGGAATCAACCTAATAAAAGAAATCAAAGACCTTTACTCTTGTAACAGCAGCACTCTGAAAGTAGAAATTGAGGGCCAGGGATTTAGTTCTGTGATGCCACTGCCTGCCTTGCATGCACAAGGTCCTGAGTTTGATCTCTGGTACCAAAACAAACAAACAAATAAAACAAAACAGAAAGTAGAAATTGAAGAGGATATCAGAATACGGAAAGACATCCCTTCTGCGTAGGAAGAATAAACATAGTAAAAATGGCTATACTTCTAAAATTGCTACATAGATTCAATGCAATCCCAATTGAAATCCCAGCAGCATATTTCACAGACCTTGAGAAAACAATCCAAAAATTCATTTGGAACAAGAAGAGACCTAGAATTGCAATAAGGATGAGGTAGGGGATATCACAATCCCTGACTTGAAACTGTACTACAAAGCTCCTGTGATAAAAACAGCATGGTACTGGGATAGAAACAGACCTGAGGAGAGGTGGAACAGATTAGAAGATGCAGAAACAACTCCAGACATACTCAGCTACCTCATCTTTGACAAAGGAGCCAGACACCCTCACTGGAGGAAAGATAGCCTCCTTAATAAATGGTGCTGGAAAACTTGGTTTCAACTTGCCAAAGATAAAAACTAGATCTATATCACTCACCATGCACTAAACTAAAATTGAAATGGATTCCAGTTCTAAATATTAAAACGGAAACACTAAACTGACTGGAAGAGAGGTTAGGTAGAACTCTTGAAGACAATTGTATAGGAAAAGATTTTATGAACAAAACCTCAGTTAGCCGTGAACAAGCACAAACAATTAACAAGTGAGATGTCTTCTTATTAAAAAGCATCTGCAGCCAGGAGTTTGGCTCAGTGGTTCTGCCACCTGCCTTGCAAGCACAAGGTTCTGAGTTTGATCCCCAGTACCAAAAAAAAAAAAAAAAAAAAAAAAAAGCATCTACATGCCTAGAAAACCACCAACTGTGTAAAGAGTCTATTCACAATGTGGGGAAAAATTTCACCAGATGTTCCTCAGACAAAGGTCTACTATCTAGAATACATAAAGAACTTAAAAAAAAAAAAAAAAACAGACCACCAAATTTAAAGACCCAATCCAAACATGGGCATCTCAAATTAACAGACATTTCTCAGAGAAAGAAGAGAATGAAATAGATATAGCAAATAAAGGCATGAAAAAATGTTCAACATCACTGGTCATTTGAGAGAGGCAAATGAAAACAGGACTGAGATTCCACCTCATCCCAGAAAGAATGTTTGCTATCATGAAATCAATCAATAACAAATGCTGGCAGTGCAGAAAGAGGAACCCTGTTTTACTGATGATGGGAGTGTAGACTGGTGCATCCACTGTGGAAATCAGTACCAAGATACCTCAAAGAACTAGGATTAGAGGTTCCATTTGACCCAGCTATTCTCCTGCTGGGTATCTTCCCCAAAGAATTTAAAGGATCATACCACAGTGATGTATGTCCACCCATGTTCATAGCAGCACAATTTGTAAAAGCTAAAACTTGGCAACCTAATTACCCATCAATGGAAGACGGGATAAAGAAAATGTATGCATGTTTTTAAAAATAAACTGGAGTACTACTTATCCATAAAAATGAAAAGCTAGATATTTATAGCTAAGATACACAGAGGTGATACTCAAGTGAAATTGATAGGACACACAGGCATAAATACCAAATAATTTCTCTAGTGTGAGAAACTGAAAGTGCAAATATGGACTAAATGATGTAATAGATAATGTGAAATAGGAAGAAAAGGTGCAAAGGCGAATGAGAAGTGGGAGGTATAGGGGAAGAGAAAGAAGGGAATTGAACTAATATGAGAAAATAAATGGAAACAAAGTCTATGGAGGGATGCAGGGTTTGAAGGGAGAATAGGGGAGTGGGGAAAAAATAAGAACCAAGATGGATTATGTAAAGTTGCAGATTTCCAATGATGAGTGTTATTATACTGTATGCCTTAAATGTGCCAATAAAATTAAATTTTAAAAAAGATTCTCATTAATCTGAATTTATTAATTAGTCACTTAGTCTTAACAAACATCTTACTCTTAGTACAAAATTCAAAACTTCTAAATTAAGTATATTTCAGTGTAACAAATTTACTCAGCACCCAGGATCCTAAAACAACACATATTTATTACTTACCATTGCTATGGGACAAGTATGTGGCTTAGGGACATTAACTGCTACCTGCATTTTGGCCAGCACCCCGGTCATCTTAAGGAACCAACTTGCTTCCAGGTTCACTAGTGGCAGAGGCCAGGGTTTGTTTTTTCCACCTATTGAATGGAGACATTAGATCTTCATTACATGGTAAATGGTCTGAGAGAGAGAAACAGAGAGCCAGAATGAGAAGAAATCACAGTTTTTATAATCTTTGAAATGTGCTATGGCTGCTGATGTTGAATCATTAACCCCAACTTGATATTGTATTCAGGGAGACTGAAAGCACTGGGGCTTTTTAGAAGTTGCCCACCACACCTTATTTGAGAATTTACAGTCAAGTCCCAACACTCTTGCATGTGTTCATCTTAAACTCATTCGTCTCTTTTCACATATGCCTTTTGACCCTCTTTCAATCCCTTCTGTTCACCATAATTTTTTGCAATAGTGGACTTGGTATATTTTCTTTTCCAAATGTGGAAACCCTACTTGTAAGAACCATAATAAATTACCTGGCTACTAGGTCAGAGTTTGGCCTACTCTTACAGTTTGGGAGACATTTTATAAATATTCCTTGGATCAGTGAGTGTTAATAATTTATTCTAAGTTTTCTGAAGAAATTGATTATATAATCAGCAATAAAGTATTTCTTAGTTGTATAATAATTATTTAGAAAGATTCATTTATCATATTTAGGTAGATTTTGCTTTTCAATGAGCTGATATCAGTTATTCATTGTGAAATTATAATTTGTATCCAATTTCTCTTCATTTAACAAATTTTGGCTTTATTATTCAATACTAAAGAAATCAAAGTTATTTAAAATTCATTCCAGAGATAATTATAAAATGGAAATATATGTACGGTTGTGTTAATATTATACTTATATTCATATCGATTTTGAGGCTTACTTTTTTTCATGAAATGACAGAATAGATTTGATGTGAAGATGGAATGGGTCTATCTGAAAACAGGAATAAAGCACCCAGTACTTCAAAAACAAATATTTTTCTTTAAAGTCCTTCACAAATTCTTATCACATACCTATGTTAACTTATCATTGAAAAATAACTTTTAATATGAAAATATACTTCACCTCTAAAATATCATAAAAAAAACATGCATTCTTTTACATTTTCCATCCACTTGGGGAATTAGCCAAACCACTGTAAATAAGTATAATTGAGACTTTACTCTATTTAGTTGTTGTATTTTACCTTATTTTCCTTGTAGCTGAAGTACACACTTTCTTTGGAATTAAAACAGATGTATGGCAGATAAAGAATGTCCTACATAATGGTTTAAATATTTTTACTATGACGACAAATAATAATAAATTTAAACCATGTCGGATTAGGGCAGGAAGGATTAGAAGGATCACTGAGCAAGGTCGGCAAGTTTCAGAGTCCCCCACCCCCACCTCAGTACAGCCTGAATCGCTGAATTAGTGGTTCAATGCAAGGTTAATTATTACGATCAACTGTCACATTCATTTAAGACTTCTCTGTGAACATATTATCAGTACACTGACATTATAGATCTTGGGATTTCTAAAAACCTAAGGTACCTGGGTAGCACAGTAATGTGAGGGGATCTATTATGTAGAACAAAAACAAGTGCACATTAACTGCAACAGCCTAGCAACTTTTACTAGTACATTTTAAAACCACAAGAGAAAAGGAAAAAATGGAAATAAAGTCTTTGTAAACAGGGAAAGGGAAGGGGTAAAGGGATGGCAGAGGTACGGGGAAAAATGAGAATCAATGAGAACCTGTCATGTAAAGGGACAAGATCCCTATGGTGAATGTAACTGTACTGTATACTTAAAAAGTACCAATAAACTCGATGGAAAAAAAAGGGGGGGGAACACAAATAACTGAACTTTCTCATACTTTATGTTTCCTGATAGAATTTTGGTGGAGAATCAAACAGATTAGGACAACTATTTATCCAGATAGACAACATGTATTTTATTTGAAGATTAGATTTAGGTGCATGTTTTTCGAAAATATCTTATATTTAAACACATTCTTTAATATTTCTAAATAATCTAAAAGAAAAAAAATCTGGGACATACTTACCAATCAGTCAAAAATGGTGTGCCTCAAGATCCTAATGGGATAATTAACAATGTGAAATAGGAAGAAGAGAGCTAAAGGTGTAGGGAAAGTGGGAAGGGTAGGGGAAAGGGAAAAAGGGAAAAGAAAAAACATATGAGAAAATAAAAAAAAATGGGAATAAAGTGTTTGTAAATGGGGACGGAGGAGGGAGTGAAGGGAGGGCAGGGGCAAGGGGAAAAAATGAGAATCAAGACCTATCATCATGTAAAGGTACAAGATCCCAGTAATGAATGTAACTGTACTGTATACCTAGAATGTACCAATAAACTCAATAAAAAGAAAAAAAATGGTGTGCTTTATTGTATAGGAGGAGGTAATCTTGAATATACTGGTTTAAAGATTATTAAATAGATACGATATTTGTGGTGCAAAAATATTTATCTGTCTATTAAATAATTGAGGAAGGCCCAGTCTTTTACTTCACATAGTCAGGCTCATTTAAATTCTTAATTCAAATAGCCATTAATCTTCAAATATGTCTGTATTTTGTCCATGATAATAAAGAATGAATAACAGTTTAAATTTGGTTAAAAATAAATAAATTATTTAGAAAAAAAAGGTAAGTCATACATTAAATTTTTACCAAGAAGTTTTATAAATATGTAAACACTTGATCTGTAAAATTAATATTATGAAAATAGTACATGCTTCATTTTTTTCAGCTAAAATTTCAAGGTAATTTTTGTAAAATTTATATTTGTATTGTTTTTCTCTTGACGGTATTTGCACTGTAGAAAAGATGTTAGAGTTGGCTGCTTCTTACAAGTGACTCTATAAATATTTTATACAAGTATTTATATCACGGTAATCGCTTTGAATTATTTATTTTCCTTACTGCACATTGCTTGTTTTAACCCTACCTCACGGACTCTTGCACCTCACTCTCTCTGGGTTTTGAAAGTTCTGGAGTGAAGGACACCAAGTGTGTAGACCAGCCATAAAAATCCTATGAAATCACAGACATATGTGATGCTATACACCGCCCCCTATAACAAAATATCAAGCAGGCATTGCAAATCTACACTGTCCAAAGCACTACCTGGGATCCCAAATTTTCTTCCACAGAAAATTGTTACTTTGTAAAACTAGTCCAACTGTTGGTTTCCCTGCTGTTTTATAAGATTAAACTTACTTGGGTTTTTTTCTCAACTTATATCCTGTTTTTAGAATATTTTACCTTAAATTATAATCTGATTTTTTCCATGTATGTCCATATCCAAAGGTAATATTCCACCATAATTGCCCATGATGAGATATGTGTAAACATCTTCCTCAATGCACTGAATGCCCATATTTTTGCCTTAACGTCAATCTGTTCTTCTCTCAGCATCCATGAAAAGAAGACATGACACCAGTCTCCTAATAGACATGTCTTGACATATCATACAGACTGAAGCTTTAATGCTTACATAGCCAACAAACTGCTTCAAACTGTGTTCTATAACTTGGATGCTAAACTGAGATCTAAAATGCCCCCCCAAAATGTACCATTCAAAGGTGAAGCCTGGCTGGCAGAGATGGGTCACAGGACGTGATTTGGAAGGGTAGATTTCTGTCCAGGATCTTACCTTCCCTCTGCTTCTTGGCCACAATGTTTGGAGCAGTTTTACTTCACAGTCCACTTTTCTAGCCAGCCAACCTTGCACTGAACCTGTGATCTGAAATAATCCTGTTCTCCTTTAAGTTTCATGTGTCTGGTATTTTGCCCTAAAGATACAAAAGTGACTGCGATCTTCAATATCTTCTACTGCACCTAATATTTTATCTCTATTGTAACTCAGCATAGCATTTTTTGGCTACTGAATCAATGTTGTTGCTAAAATATACCAATTGCATTCATGCTTCCGAGAATACTTGCTTTCCCTTCTACGTTGAATATACTTCCTGATATTTTATAGATCTTATCCCTCCACATTATTCATCTGTTCACTAAAATGTCACCTTCTCAGGGACAGTTTCTCTGACTCCTGCATGAAAACAATGTGATCTCTGCCAAAAACAGCAACAACAAAAAAACCACAGCAGACAAAGTGGAGCAGGCAATGAAGTTGTTATTCAAACAAACTGAAATAGAGGAAGAGAGGCTACAATCCATTCTGAACCCAATTCCACTGGAATAAAACAAGTACATTTGTTAAGAGTTGGATAAAGGAGAGATCATTGGCTGTTATTGTTTACTAATTATCTTTACCCAGAAAAACACATTTTCTCTTATCTTCATTACAGGAGGGAGTTTTATAACTGGCAGCAAAGATCACCGCCTAATTAGACTCATCCTCTAACAGAGACTGGGAGGTACCATGTTCATCATCTTTTAGAATTATATTACCAAAGGATGCCTTTTGATTTCTGTTGTGTGAGAAACCCAACATATAAATAAAATAAAGGGTTATAAAATAGATAACAGCATACAGGGATATATATATAGTTATATTGCATATATAAATATATGCATATATAAATATGTGCATATATAAATATGCATATACAAATATATATATGCATACTTTTTTTTGCAAAAGTGAAGGGTACTAAGAAATGGAGAGAGAAGGAAGGGGAAGAAAAACAAAGAATTTTTTAAAAAAAGTTTGTTCCCATGTTGAAAAAAGACTTTCCTTCTCTTTAAAATTGGGAAGGGGGTTTATAAAAATATTTGCATTTAAAAGATGCATAGAAAAAAATCTCCAGGTTCTTTAAAGTAAATAAATGCACAAAGAAGAGGGAGGCTTCAGTTAGTACTAACATGTAAGACGAGAAGAACATCTACAATATTTGAATTTCTTTCTCTCTATTATTTTGTCTTCTTACTCAGGTTTAAGTTTTTAACTTACTTTTAACTTTACTTTTATCTCCAGAACCCATAAGCTTTATAATGGCAGCATTTATATCTGTAAGGTTGAAGATAATTTCTTCCAAATCCCAGTCTAATCCTAGGCATATTAGATAATTATTAAATAATATTTAAAATTAATTAATGATAATACCAAATAATCACTTTATTATGAAAGTATAATTAATTGAAAAAATGAAACACCGATGTTATATAACTATATCAGCACGTAATAAAACTTAATTGACACTTTTGGGGATTAGAAAATTACAAAAGGTGTTCTTCTACTATAGTTTTACTATCTTCTCAGAAGGAAGCATTGGAACTTGTTCCAGGAATCCAAAATAAACTGACCATTTGCTTCCATATTTCTAAGTCTCAGTAATAGGGTTTCAAAATGTTATGATAATACCTGTCTTTGAAGCAATCTGGAGGGAAAAGTGAGAAAGATGAAAATCACGGCCATGGCGTAGGTTCTTCAAAGCAGGGCCGGAGGTAGCACTCAGATGTCCATGCTTTGCAATGGAATGCACTCCCAGGGCCACAGAAAAATGATTTGTCATGAGCTGATTGCTTCCTCTTTCTGGCTGTTTTTCAGTGAGGCTCTATGAAGCTATTGCCTTTCAAAGCACACCTCCAGAGAGATCGAGTGAAACAAGCTTATTTTCCAAGTTCACATGTTGTGGCAGACACGAAGTTCTGTGGAGTCCTGCTGGTGAAACACCTGAAGGAACCGCGGTAGCTACTATGGCAGCCCATGGCTTTCTATAGCACTAATTGTGCCAATAAAGTATAGCTCTGATGGAAACTATCATATCAGATCCAGAACCTGAATTCCGGGGAATTCTACAGGTCCACAGATATGATATTATCCGTGCTGTGGGCCACTCAGAGCAGTTTGCATCTAATGGCACCTAAGTATTTTTTTGAATCAAAAATAACTTTTTCCTGGGGTTGCATATCAGATAAGGCAATAAAAATCCCTCAAGGCAATAGCAAATGGTTGCCTTCTAAAAAGAACTAAGAAGTACCACATATCTCTTCATGCATCCATTGCTGAAAACCAGCATGTTCCCCTCTAAAAATAACATTCAACTTTCTTAAACGTGGCAGCATTTTTCAGCTGGTGTGGTCTGCCTGTCTGGTTGTGTGATACAAATCTCAATCCTTCAGAGGTTTAAATCCCTTGTTTTCTTCACCTAGTTGTGTCGTGGCTGATGCAATGAACCATTTAGATCTGTTCTCACTGGGGGCAAAGACACCAAGAAGTATCCCAGTGAATCCACATTATTACAGATGTATTTCTCTCTGGTCCTGTATGGCAGCAACTTTGCATGATTACGTTGATCAGAGTTGATTAGCCTTTTCTGTTTTGCAACTGCATCAATTGCTTTCTGATACACTGGCAAGAAGATATCAAAGTGATCAAATGGCTGTCACACCTTCCAGTTCAATTGAATCTGACAGATGCTCGCTGTCTTTCTCTGGAAAACAGAATCTCTAACTAGTAGAGTTTCAGTCTGCAGATTTGTCAGACAAACTCCATAATTGAGTTCCTAAACATAATAAATTCATCTGCATTCTAGATATTGAATATAGAATGCTTTATAATAGCCATTGGACCATTGCATGTACTTCTTTAAAGCAAGTGATATGGCAGTCTGCTTAATGACTCATTACAAAGTAAAAAAAAAAAAAAAAAGTCAGAGTGTCTTAAATAGTAGAAACTAAATTCTTATAGCTCTGGGAGCTGGAAAATCCAAGATGAGATCAATAGGCCATTTGATTATCCTTCCAGTGAAGATCTCTTCCTTACTTGCAGATGATTTTCTTTTTGTTCTGCCCTCACATTTCAGTGACAGAGGTAAAAAGCTCTCACACTTTTTAAAAGGATATTAATTCTATCAAATTAGAACTCTACCTTTATGACTTCATTTAATCTTAATTATTTCTTTGAAGTCTAAATATATTCATGTTGGGGGTTTGGGTTTCAACATAGAAATTTTGAAGGCACAAAATTCAGTGCCAAGCAAATAGCATTCATTCCACAAGTTATTCCCTTTAACTTGACATTTTAGCTAGGTCTTCTGACTGAATGGTTGCAACTCACAGAGAGTAAGGTACGATCAGTGAATCTTATGATCATTTAACTAAGAAAAGTAATTCCTTCATGTGAAGCAATGTATAGGATACCAAGTTCATCATCTGGAAGTCTGTATGCCCTTTTGAACAAAGAATCAATTCTTTATTGAGACTCTGTATTAATATAAAAAATTAAATATCACTGCTTCCTCTGAGAGATAAAGGAGCACGTGTAACTGAAATGCCATTAGACAGCTGATAATTGCATAAGCTATAATGGTAAAGAATAAACATTTATATCTTCTGCCATCAAGGAAGAAATCCAAGATGATCATATCTGTATCAGTCATGATGACATGAAGCCATGTTCTTAGACCCACTCATAGCTGTCACTATCCATGACCATCCTTCATGGCTCAGCAGTGAAATTGAAAGTGGCCAAGGGCTGAAACCACCTAACAGCCAAGATCAAGTCAATGAGAGCCTCTCCTTATATGGATGCCAGGTGGAAGTCCTTACTATAATTTCTGTATACTTGGTGTACAATCCCACACAGACATCCGTAGGCTCTGCACAGAATACTTTGTTCTCCGTCTTTCAGCTTTGTTTCTCACAATTTCCCTAATGAAGAAGCAAATCATTAACTGCTGTTCAGGACTTCATGTGTATCAAAAGGTTGACCAATTCTCTGTTATGAAATGTACCACTTTCTTCTCACTGTGAAGAGAATGTTCTACTATTAACCACTACTGACATGTTATACCAACTATTTCATGAAAAGGATCTGATCTATTTCCTCTTTTGTCAGTTGGCCACAGACATGGGTTTAAAATGAATTATCAGTGCAACAGGAATGATGTTAAATGTGAAAGTACTTAAGCCATTTAGTCGTCCACTTGACCATGCTTTTATCCCTGGGTTATCATAACAAACAATTTCCATTTTATAATGGAATACTCTAAGTTGTCTGACAATATGCTTGTTAGATCTAGTGATACATAGATCAGAATGGACAATTATGTTCTGTTCAGATGTTATATCAAAAAGCATTGAAATTATGTGAGGTTTCCTGTTTCCTAAGTGCACAGTTTCCTGAGAAAATGACTACAAGATCTCTAGAGCATGACTAAAAGATTGTTGAGCGGATGAATTTCTAAAACTGGGTGGTCAAACCTTAAGGTAGGATTGGTTCTCCTTTGGATATTAAAATATCTTTATTATCAGTTTTCTATGCCCATTAGAGGAATTACATTCATTTCGTTTGTTAGAACATGTTCTGCCAGGCTTCCAACAAGCTAGATTCTTTTTATCTGCTTGTACGAGGTAATTTCATAGCAGATCTAACTTTCAATCCTGCCTTATGAGGTCCTTAAATATTTTGATAATATCCTCATTAGGGCATTCCATGCTACCTTAGTGAAAGGTTAATTCCTCAGACTACTCACAAAATAAGGGTGAGATCTGATGTCTTATAGTAAGCTTATTAATATAACCCTGCATACTCAAGTTCTTTCTTAAGGATATTTCTTTATCAAGGGTATTTCTGATATCATCTCATTTACTGAATGCCAACTTCATATTTAAAAAAATAAGGCACTCGTTCCTCAGATTGTAGAACTAGACCTTACAGATTTTCTCCAGAATATTTCATCAAGTAAACATGAGTGTTCCTTGCCAGTTAGTTTTATTCTGCCTCTTTCCATCATTCAACACTAAGTATCGCATGCATATCTATGTCTATGTCTAAATATATACCAGAAATTCCCTAAAAGTGCTGAGCCATACTTAGACTCTAGTTAGTAGCCTAGAAGCAATGTCCTTTCTAGATCACTCCTCCCTGTATTTTATTCCAATTAATCATTAATAACAAGTAAAGTGTTAGTGATTATTATGCTAGAGAATATATCCACACTAGCTTCAAATTTATTCATAAATGCCAAAATTCCATCTGTTCACATTTTCTGAGATAAGTCTTGCTATTAAATTTCTTAGCCTTAGTAACTTAGAAATGTGAGATGGTTGTGAAAGTTTAGGGGCTGTCAACCTTTTCGTGGGATGCAAAGTCCCATGAATGGAGTGAGGAAGTGGTTTCGGGAAACTAAGGAAGAACAAAAATACAAGAAAGTGTATTATGTACTTGCATTAGAGATTGAAATGTTCAATCTGGATAGATCTTGTCAGAGGGCCCAAATAAAGCTTTAAAATCTTTAAAATGCAGGCCATAGAGAGATAAGGAGGTCAGAAGAATTCCTCCAACATGGTAAATGCCTCCTGGGATGAGTTCATATGTGAGAGACCATGACAGTTGAGAACCTCAATAGAAACGGGAGCCCCAGTAGGAGGTGAAGTGTGGATGAGCAGCAGTGATGGAGGAGTCAATGCCCTCTCCCAAAGATTCGGACAGCACAGTGAGCCTCTAGGAGGGCTGTTCCA
Source organism: Fukomys damarensis (assembly GCF_012274545.1). NCBI lineage: Eukaryota > Metazoa > Chordata > Mammalia > Rodentia > Bathyergidae > Fukomys > Fukomys damarensis. Next base: position 20,333,469 of record NW_022900942.1, read on the forward strand.
ACCAGAACACACAGCAAATAAATGTAACTATAGCATACAGAAGCTGGAATCCATACAGAATATTTATAAATTATATACATTTTATATAAATTAAGGTATGATAAATAATATTGTATACATAACATATTTGATTATTAATCATTGATTTAGCACCAAGTGATCATCAAAGACTGATAGACCCATGCAATTGGAGAGGTAGAAATGATCAGAAGGACAAAGAATAGAAATAATGTTTATGTAGGGTAAAGACATTTATTACAAAAAGCTAAATGAGTGGAAGAAATATAATATCTGCAGGTAAAATACCAACCTAGAAAAATGTTAAGAATTTTATCCATTGCTTTCACACTAAAACACAGCAATAGTCATCCTTTTTATATCTTATCCTGTCCAGAGTGGAATTTCAGCCATTGTTTGGAATAAATACATAATCGTTTCCATGATAGCTAGTTTATGCAGTAATATATGCAAAATAATGATAAAATCATGTGGAATAATTAAACTCAGGATATCATCTTTTTCTCAGTCTAACAGATTAAATAATAGAAAAATGTGATTTATATTTTCTATTACTCTATTAAAGCACAATATATAAATGAGAATAACATTTTTTATTCTAATTTAGTAACTAAAGTATTCATATTGTTAACTGAGCACATAACATATGTTATTTTGTATAACAGATAACCTTAAAAATTTGAGGTAAAGATCTGTAAATAATACATAGAAAATACGTGAGTGCTCATGAAATGTGGCAATGAGTACAAATGATACAGTATTTCTAATCTTAGCAAGTGCAGACTCCAATTAAAATAAAATTAAAATGCAATGCATCAAATAGAAATGGCTTTAAAATTTTTGAATTTGAAACTATGATCTAATATTTAATACAGATTTCTACCAAAGCTTAGAACTGCTAATAGAATTTAAATCATAGGTCCCTTTAAGGACACCCAATCCTGTACTTTAGTATGCAGAACCCTGTCAACCTTTGAGACTTCACTGCTTCTGTTTGTATGTTTGGGGTATGAAGAAGAAGATTAGAGTTTATATCTAAGTTTTTAACTAGAACTTTTCCCCCAGTTTTAGCACAAAATCCATCAATCACATGCCAAAAGCACTTTATAAGGAGACTAAAGAAACTAGTCTGAATTATTTAGTTCCTGTCACTCTGCGTCTGACAGTATCTTTATATTCCCCCACATTGTATAATTTGTGCATATAGAAGTTACTTTGTCCTCAGATATTAGAAGACGATAGACCAGTAAAATACATCCTTCCCACACAAGCCTTTTAGGAATTTAAGCAAAGAACAGAAGGGTGCATTTGTTCTCATTCCTACAATTTTACATGGGTGTGTTTCACTCTGTCTCTGTCAAACGATCCCGTTCCACCTTGAAACTGAAATGCTTATCCTGAGAACAAATATTAAAAAAAAAAAAGGAGCTCCTATCCTCTGTTCCTATCCTAAATTCCGGTTACACCTTTTAACAACAGCACCACGCACAGCCCCCTGAGGGGCAGTCTGATTTCCTGAGCATCTCCTGAGTCCTAGCCCCCTGCAAGCTGCTGTGCTCTACAGGAAGCTGGACTGGCAGGAGGCTTAGAAAGAGACCCACATCCCACTACTCTGTGCAGGACCATCAGACAAGTGTAAATCAATATTGCAAGCAAGGTTTTACTGTATGTCTTTACTTATTTTCAACATCCTCCTTTCCTTTATAACAGGAAATAGAAGTACTAAAAGTTTATTTGAAATAAAGATCGCTTGCTTTTATATCAGCAAATACTTTGATCTCCTTATATCTGAACATTCTTAGATTGCCACTTGATATCATAATAGTAGTACACAACATAAATACTTCTCAGCATCTCTGCCTTAATAAGAAAACACACATATATAATTGAACTCAAATATTAATCTGTTTAACACCATGGATAGAGAAAAATGTCTCTGCAGTAGAAAGGTGCACAGAACTATCTATCTTTTCTTCAGTCTTCCCAGGAGTCAGAAAGCCTTTTACTCTAAAATCCCCATTTAACATTGTTGAACATATCCCTTTCTCCTTTAAAAGCACTGAAATACAATAAGCAAATCTCAGGTACTTTGTTTGGGAACGAGGTACCCACACCTACTAGCACTAATAGTTTTCTTGTTCCTTTCAGACGTATTCTGTTTTTATGAAAAAAAAAATGCTGTAAAGACAGAAATCTAGAAGTGTTAGAAAAAATTGTGAAATCATGAAATATATTGCTGTATTGTCCTCTTACATATTAATACTTCATAGAATTAAGGAGATAGAGTTAATTCAATTTTGGTAACAAATAAATATATACCACCTATTCCAGAAAGATAAAGAGGGAAGACATAATTTTAGATAGAAACAGACGTAAATTTAGATTACATTTTAAATTCAATTTTGATTTGTTTTGTTTTTGTATAGTAGAAACATGGCAGAAAAAAACTGGAAAGATTTCCTTCATTTTAGTTATGAAATGAGATAAATAGCCATTTGCAGAAACAGAAACTCACTTGAGCATGCAAAAATTTAAAAAGAACCATTTTTTTTTCCTGATTTTGGTCATTTTCAGCTTGTAGTCTTGCTCTAAATAGCAAACACAGTGTGTGATTCACAGTGTTAACATTTTAAAATGCACAGTTCCAAAGCAGATGAAAGAGTTACACATGGTAAAAATGATTTTAGCAATTGGAGCATTCTTTGGATTGAAATTTTTTCTAGCACTAAACGTATTGGTGAGCAAAATGAAAATCAAGCTTTGTTTCATTCAGTGGAAAAACAGAAACATGAAATTAGCACTTAAGGATTTTAAAGTAAAATTAGATTATCATAATTAGTTAACATACAATTTCCTAACATTCCCAAAAAACATGTAAATACAATTTTGGGAAGAATACAACATCAGGTTTTTTTCCCTCATTGAGTTTATTGGTACCTTTTAGGTATATAGTACAGTTACATTCATCATTTGGGTCTTGTACCTTTACATGACAGGTGTTGGTTCTCATTTTTCCCCTTGTCCCTGACCTAACTTCACCCCCTTTTCCCCTCCCCTGCTTCTTAATATTTGTTTTATTTTGCCAATTTCCGAAGTGTACCAAATAATCCCACTAAATATTACTTCATACTATGGAAAACAGTATACAAGAACATGCAAATACACAGATTATAGAGTAAAGCTAGATAAAGACCTCTGCCAATGCCAGGGCATCTTGTGAGAGGGAAGGCAGCGAGGAATTGGACTGAATAAGTGCTATTTTCCCAGATCCTCTCTATCTAGAAATGTTTGTGGTAATTCACAATTAATTTATTAAATACAGCAATAGACAAGTGTTTCAGAGTAAAACTATTGGTTTCAAGTAAACATTTGTGGTATTGCACAGCTGAAGTTCACAATGTCCATGAATCCCAGGATTAAAATCACACACAGTCATCGCTTTGGTGCATTTGCTGCACTCCAGTTCACAAAGTAGTTCATGATAAGTAGGGGCATGCAGCTGGGTAGACTTGCAGCAAATTCAAATGCCTGTTGGGGTGAACGTAGATGTTAAGATAAATCTTCAAAATGTGACATAGAAGAAGGAAACTGGTTTGATAACCAGATTAGCTCTATTGGAAGTGTTAAGATTATTTTAAAAACCCCACAGCAAACATTTATTAATTGAGGGTTACATGGAGAAAGGCTGATCACAGAGCGATTTCCGTTTGTTCTTGTTTGAACATTGTTTATGTTCTTACTGAATTGCTAATGCATCCAGGGGAAGGATTATGTTGGTGCCACTTTTTTGAATCCCTAGTGGCTAACACAGTGTCTGATACATGATAGAATTTGAATGAATTAGTTCTGTAATATCAATTGTTTTGAGCCTGGAAGGAAATGTGTATCGTGTGTAGATGAGCATTCACCACATGATAAATTTTGCACACAAATGGACAAGGGATAGTAAATAGTAATATTAAGTATTTAGTGTTTAACTTCAACTATTTTTATAGAACCTTTAATGCATTTATTTGTAAAGTTATCATCTTAGTATAATGCATTTATTTTTCTATAAAATAATATTTGAATACATTCAAAGAAGGCTATTTAAAGAATGCTTTAGTTTCTACAATAAAAAAATCATTTAGTATAAATTGTTACTATGTTATAAGCTGTTTTCATTACAGAATGCTCATTGTCCATGAATAAGCACAGTGAGTTCTCTGTTTCTGTGATGTGTGAAACAAGAACATAATTCTATTCAGCATTTTGTAGCTCTTTTTGAAATTAAGCTGTGGCATGTAAAGAGCTTAGAAGTGCTAATTTCTTTATTGCAACAAGAGAAAAACAGGACAAGAGATGAACAACTGTTCTTGAATGCCTCAAATCAGTGACATGATAGGGAAAGTATAAGGGATGTATTAACCCCCCAAAAAAGTGCACAGTTCGACATGTAATATTCAGATAGAAAACCAGAGACAAAGACAAAATGCTGCAGGAAGTAGGAGGAGCAGAGTATCTTACAGACTTCAAAATTCCCATTTCAATATTAAGTTGACCACACAGGCTGGGGGATATACACTCATCAGTAATGGAAAAATACTTTTTCTGATGAAGCTTCCATTCTAATGCTTAGGGAATATGTATGCATACAAATACAGAAATTATTTAGTGTATCCAATAGGGATAAATAGCAGAGAAAAAGCAGAGACACGGATGTAAGAATATAGAAAGATGAGTAATATGGTCTAAATTTAAATTAATATATCATAAACCCTCATAGAAAAATGACACTTTAGGAAACAAGATCATAGCCTGGGTGACTGTTTGCCTGGGTATCTGGGTAAAAACAATGCAGGTCAAGTAAACAGCTGGTTTGAAAGATAATCATTAGTTCACCTGTTCTTCCTTTTATCCTTAACTATATCTTCTTAATGGCTGCTCTTTTATGAGTGCTTACTGTATGCTGGGTAAAAAATGTCATATTTTCAAAAGAGTTAATCATAAGCATAACCTTGAGAAGATGCCTTTATTCCTCTTGCTGAGAAGGTCAGTATGTCTCAAGCACATATAGTCCCCACTTAACTCTAGTCTACATTGCTTGTTTGGGAAGGATGTTTGTATAATTCCATTGTTTGCCTAAAGGGTTTAAGTGTCTTCTGTTTTGTTTCCATGACTTTCTCATTTTAAATGGAATTACCAAACAATCGCTACGTTTATGTACTCATTTTGTCACTCCCACTCATCCTGAAGTATATGATAATACCGTGTGAAGCAAGGCAGATGGATTAACGAAGCCCAAATAAGGTCTCCTGATAAAATAGGTCTGTAACACAAACTTAAGTGCTGGGAGTTTACTGAACTATGTGAGTACATTAGGCAGTGAGGAACATGTGGCCATGATTTATCTTCCCTTTGTCTAACTGACCCCACAATGAGAGACTCCAGTTCTATGGTAATTCAGCAGAGCACAGAACATTATATCACAAGTGTGTTACCTTTCACCAAGCATCATTTATTGTATTACTTCTTTAACACAAAATAGTTTCAATTTCATCTTTAATATAAATTATGGGGTATGAAGTTTGACTCTACGTTGAGGTATTTGAAGAGGTCCTAGTAAAGTTGCCATTGTGAATATATAACTTGTCCATAAACTTCTCCTGAACCCATTTCTAGACTGGTGATGAGAAAAATGAAATTGTAAGCAATTAATGAAAAATGTATTTAAAATAAGTTAAACTTTACTTGGTCTATAACTTGTCAACTATAGTGAAGAAAAATCACTAAATCAACATCAGCATGCTTAACTCTTAAAATAATAAAATTCTTAACTTTAAAGATGTAATTAACATCATTGAATGATCACTAAGAAAGCAACTTTGTGGACGTTGTCTTATAATCTTTATCAGATATTTGAAAGCTGTTTCAGGAGATAGATTTAAATATAAAAATTGACCAGGCAAGGCCCTGAGATAAATTCCCAGCACTTCCCTTCCCCAAAAAGAATCAACTATTCTTATGAAATATTTTTGCAAGGTTGTATTTTTTAATGAATGCTATTTGTAATTATTCACAATATCATGCCTAATAAATTAAGTGAACATCTAATCTGATTTGACAGATGAACATAGGAACTTCTGAAAACTTCATTGATTTACTAGCCATTAAACCGTATGCAGCTTGATAGAATATAATCTTTCAGAAGTCATAGACATACATTTTGAGATTTTAATTTTTCTATATTAAGAAAATAGTCTATATTTTTCTTAATTTGGCAAAATTAAATTTGGCTACTATTCAAAATTAGAGACTCACTGATCATAGATCATATAATATACAAGATATTCAATGTCCTTCTGAAATAAGACACCCAATTATTCTAAGAATAGAATTAAAAATTTAAATGTGCAGTTATTATTTTTATTAGATCATATATGTTAACTTTATGCTTTAGGAAAAGTAAAACACATGTAACTGATTTTTGCAACTATAATATGAAGCTATAGAACAAACAAGTCCATGTATGAAGAAACTAGGTCTTCCTTATGGATAAGCAGGCATTTGATACACACACACACACACACACACACACACACACACACACACATATATATATATGTATCATATACCATATTACATGTTATATATACATATACATAGATGGGGAACACACACACACACACACACACACACACACATATATATATATGTATCATATACCATATTACATGTTATATATACATATACATAGATGGGGAACACACACACACACACACACACACACACACATATATATATATGTATCATATACCATATTACATGTTATATATACATATACATAGATGGGGAACACACACACACACATACACACACACATATATATATATATATATATACACACACATATACACACACACACACACACATATCTCCTAAACATGTAACATTTCAAACACTATTTAAAATGTTGCATAAGAAACCAGTAAAATGTATGCATTTTTCTGATGGTGATTGATGTCTAGAATTTTTAAGGCTTATTAACTTGTGTAAAAGTGACAGTGGCATGATACAAAGTTAAATGATCTGCCATGGGAGCTTGCTACAATCTACACACAGAAGAGAATAAAAATGTTTGATCAAGGTCACACCTGGATTAACTCTGTCTCTGTAAAGTAGTGCCAAGGGATGTTTAATAACTACACAAAGCAGACAAGACCTTGGTTTTAAGGTCTCACCTGAAAGACCCTCACACACTCTACTTTAAATTAATTTGCCTCAGAAAGGATGAAGGTTAATACAGCTGGGATTTGAAAAGAAAATTTAAATTCTTCTATTATGCACTCAGGAAAAGTCAGCATTTTTTCATTTATACTCATATTTAAGCCATACTTCTTAACAAAAGAAAAATAATTGTTAGTATAATTCACTACTTTCCTTTACTTTTTCCACTTTCCTTCACTGTATTTTTTCCTTCTCTTCTTTTTTCCTCTCCTCCTATCTTCCCATTCTTTTATCTTTTTTTCTCCCTTTCTCTTTTACTCATTTACTCCTGCTTACTTGTTTCATTATTTCACATTTTAAGTTGGGCCATATGAATACAGTGAGTTAATATTTTTGAAATCAAAAGTATCTTTTGTGTTTCAAGTTAGAAATGTATATTAACCTGTTTTTATTGTTTAACTTTAGTTCTTATTAATAATTTACACAAACAGAATATCTATTAATTATCTAGCTAATTAGCTAAACTAAAATGTCTATTTTCAGACAGAAGAAACATCATAAAGATTAAATCTGTGTTGGTGTCCCCCAGATCCCTATGAATTTTTATAGTTCTGGAATTGGCTCTAGTGTATTGACAGTATCCAAAAATACACAGATATTCCTCACAGAAAGTCCTACCTGTTTAACAACTGTTAAAACTTAGGACTGAGGTACCCTGTTCAGACTTACAAACCCACTGCTCAGAATCAAGATTCATCTTTTATTTTTGTTCATTTATGTACATCTTATTCATACAGCTTCAGTGTCTTTTTCTTCACAGTACCATATACCTTCTTTATGCAATCCTGTAATTTTTCTGATTATATTATACTACACAGTGTATATATTATAATACTGCATGTAAAAGTTATGCAAACAAAAATGAAGTCATAAAATTGGAGTTTCATCTGACCATTTCCTTGTTCTTGATATTGTAATGTACATAATATATAAAATTGGTCATTTAACTACCCATTCATTTAGTGACCTAGTCACAAGAACTGAATCAGGTCTTAAATGAAGAATGCCTGTAATGAATAAAAAATGACAGTTGTTTTATATGTTCAATTCCACATTCGTTTTGCTTTTTTGGCAAAAATCTTTCTTTTTTGTATATGGTATATTTTATTAGAAAGTGACTGACTCACTTTGTTTTAGTTCTAAGCTTTTTAAACATTTTACTCAATAACATTTGAGACCCCTCTTTAAAACTTCAACTCCTTCACACGCAAAAAAAATGTACTATAACATACTGAACTCCAAACTGGAAAGGTCTTCATTTTTGGAGACATTCTTATGATGGGTATGACCTAAATAAAGTATTGAACATGAGATGATAATCTTACAGATCCACAATAAACATACAACTTTGGAAAATTATTTCTATATGAGATACTGTGAATCATGTTTAATATTGCCTTTGTATACATATATGAACATATATATGCACGTAATCAGTATGCATATATTTTAATACAAGTATATATATACAAGTGTATATATATATATGTATAGTATGTATACATACATATGTTTTTCTTCAAAATTTCAGATTACAACACTATTTCCAGAAAATTAAGAAAAGTTGGTCATTTTTTGAATTTTAGAATTATGTTAAAAAAAAGAAATAAGTTGTGAAGGATATAGCAGATATATAAACTAAATTTTGCATAGAGCAGAATCTATGAATATTGATATTTCAAATAGATATTTAGATTTGCAAGAACATATCAATATGCCAATATGAAAGTTAAGTGTTTCTTAATACTTATTAAAAGTAGAATCCTAGAAATCCAATAAGGACCCAAGGACCCCGCAGGAGGTCTCTCCAGCTTCCTTCCCCGGGCCTACCCGGCGGATTTGCTACCGCCCTGACTGTGCGCCACCAGATCCAATGGGGAAATAAGATACTTCCATGATAAAGAACACCTGAGAAATTTCATGTACACCAAACCAGCACTACAAGGCATTCTAAACAATATCCTAGAAAAGGACAATGCAGGTCACAATACCATGAGGCCCAACAGACCAAATCAAATAAGCAAGGCAAAAAACTAAAAGAAAAGGGGAGAAAAAGTAAAAAAGAGTCAACAAAAAGACAATAACATGACAATAATAAGTCAGAATGTATCAGTTATAACCATCAATGTTAATGGCCTCAATTCACCAATCAAGAGAAATAGACTGGCAGATTGGATTAAGAAGCAAAATCCAACAATATGTTATATACAAGAAACACACCTAATGCAAAAGGAAGCCCATAGACTGAAAGTGAAAGGATGGAAAACAATTCTCCATGCATCAGGAGCCCATAAAAAAGCAGGGGTAGCAATCTTACTCTCAGACAAAGTAAATTTCAAACCAAAACTCATTAAGAGAGACAAAGAAGGACACTACATCCTTGTAAAGGGAACAATTCAGAGCAAGAGTTGACAATCATAAACATATATGCACCAAATATAAATGCCCCCAACTATATAAAACAAATATTAAGTAATATGAAAAACCAAATAAGCACTAATATAATTTTAGTGGGCGATTTAAATACCCGACTATCACAAATTGACAGATCATTTAGGCAGAAAATCAACAATGAAAAAATAGAACTGAATTAAGTTTTGGAACACATGGACATAATAGATGTTTACAGAGTATTCCACCTCGCAAAATCAGAATATACATTCTTTTTGGCTGCACATGAATCATTATCCAAGATAGACCACATATTGGCTCACAGAACAGGTCTGAATAAATGCAAAAGAATTGGAGTCATCCCCTGTATATTATCAGATTATAGTGAAATCAAGCTGGAGATCAATAGCACCAGAAACTGTAGGAACTTCACAAACACATGGAAATTGAACAACACTCTCCTAAGCAATCAATGGATCACAGAGGAAATTAAAGAAGAAATTAGACAGTTTTTACAAATAAAGGAAAATGCCAATACAAGATACAGGAATCTATGGGACAAAATGAAAGCAGTTCTACCGGGAAAATTCATAAAATTGAATGCCCACACTAGGAAAACAGAGTGGGCTCAAATAAACAACCTATTGATGACACTTAGACTCCTAGAAAAACAAGAGCAAGAAAAACCCAAAGCTCGAACGAGAGAGGAAATTATAAATATCTGAGCAGAAATCAATGCAATGAAAACTAAGAAAATGATAGAAAAGATAAATAAAACAAAGCTGCTTTTTTGAAAGGATAAAAAAAATTGACAAACCCTTAGCTAATCTTATCAAAAAAGGAAAGAAAAGGCTCAGAGCCATGCAATCAGGAATGAAAAAGGCGAAATCACAACAGATCCAAAAGAAATCCAGAAGATCATGAACACCTACTTTGAGAACCTGTACTCCAATAAAATAGAAAACCCAGAAGAAACGGACAGAGTTTTAGATACTTATGAATTATCGAAGTTGAACAAAGAGGATACATATTTTAAACACCTCAATTACAGTCAGTGGAATTGAAAATGTAATTAAAAATTTACCAACAAAGAAAAGCCCAGGCCCTGATGGATTCACTGCTGAATTTTACAAGACATTTAGAGAACTACTGCCATTACTATTCAAACTTTTCAATGAAATTGAAAGGGAAGCTATACTTCCAAATTCATTCCTGGAAGCAACTATCACTTTGATTCCCAAACCAGGGAAAGATGCACATATAAAAAAAAAACAAAAAACAAAAAAACAAAACAAAACAAACAAACACACAAAAAAGGCCATATTACCAAAACTGCTATATACATTCAATGCAATGCCAATTGAAATTCCAACACTATATTTCACAGAACTAGAAAAAAGAATCCAAAAATTCATTTGGAACCATAAGAGACCTAGAATAGTAAAAGCCATCTTAGACAACAGACACATGGCAGTGGGTATAACAATTCCCAAATTGAAAGTATGCTTCAAAGCCACTGTGATAAAAACAGCATGGTACTGGCAAAGAAACAGGCCTGAGGATCATTGGAACAGACTAGAAGACACAAAAACAAATCCAGATGTACTCAGCTACCTCATCTTTTACAAAGGAGCTGACCATCCTCAGTGGAGGAAAGATAGCCTCCTTAATAAATGGTGTCAGAAAAACTGGATTTCAACCTGTCACAGATTAAAAGTAGACCCTTATCTTTCACCATGCACTAAATTAAAATCCAAATGGATTAAAGATCTAAATATTAAAGCAGAAACATTGAACTTGCTGCAAGGTAAGTTAGGCAGAACTCTTGAAGACATTGGCATAGGAAAAGACTTTATGAAGAAATTCTCAGTAGCGTGGGAACTAGAAGATAGAATCAACAACTGGGATCTCATCTTATTAAAAAGCTTCTGTACTTCAAAAGAAACCATCAGCAGAGCTAAGAGACAACCTACAATGTGGGAAAAAAAATTTATCAGCTGTTCCTCAGACAAAGGGCTATTATCAAGAATAATAAAAAAAAAGAATATATAAAGAACTCCAAACAATCAGCTTCACCAAATATAAAGACCTGATTAAAAAATGGGCATCCAAAATGAACGGACATGCATCAGACAAAGTCAAAGCAGCAAGTAAATATATGAAAACATGCTCCACATCACTGGTCATTGGAGAGATGCAGATGAAAACAACACTGAGATTCTACCTCACCCCACAAAGAATGGCTGCTATCAAGAAATCACACAACAAGAAATGTTGGCGGGGTTGAGGCGAGAAAGGAACCCTTCTCCATTGTTGGTGGGAGTGCAGACTGGCACAACCACTATGGAAATCAATATGGAGATACCTCAAAGAGCTTGAACTAGAGGTTCCATTTGACCCAGCCAACCCTCCGCTGGGTATCCTACCAAAAGAACTAAAATAATCATATCACAGAGAAGTATGCACACCCATGTTTATAACGGCACAGTTTGTAATAGCTAAAACTTGGAAGCAGCCTATTTGCCCATCAATTGGAAACTGGATAAAGAAGATGTGGTTTTTCTATAAAATGGAATATTACTCAGCCATAAAGAATGAGAAAATAAATTCATTCATAGGAAAATGGATACATATTGAAGATATACTCCTAAGTGACATAAATATGTCACACATGTGTAAATACCGAATAGCTTCTCTGGTGTGAGTAATCTGCAGTAATACAGAAGATCCTAATAAGATTACCGACATTGAGAAATGGGAAGAAAGGAGCTAAAGGTGTAGGGAAGGTGGGATGGGGTAGAGGAAGGGTAAAAAGGGAAAAGAAAAAAAAGTGTGAGATAATGAAAAGATGGAAATAAAGTGTTTGTAGATGGGGTGGGGAGGAGGGAGTGAAGGGAGGGCAGGGGTAAGGGGAAAAATGAGAATCAAGACTTGTCATGTAGAGGTACAAGATCCCAACAATGAATGTAACTGTATTGTATCCCTAAAATGTACCAATAAACTCAATTAAAGCTGAAAAAAAAGTAGAATCCTATACTTATTGTTAGTATCTATGCCTTGGTGTAACAAAAAAAAAATTACTTTGTTTATAATTCTATTTAGTAGTACCTATCTGTGACACCAAATGACTATTTTCATTGTGGATATTGTGCATGTATATGACATCTTAATTCATTGTTATTTCGCATTCTTTTCCCTCCCTCCTCCCTCTCTTCACTCCCATGTACCCTTTCCACTGGCAATAGCTCGATCTTTTTTTTTCCTTTTTTCTATTATTTTGCCCTTACACTTAGGTATACTTTTGCTTTCTCATATAAAAACTCACCATTTTTAAGCTTGTGTGTGTGTGAGATTTGTTTCACTGAACATTATGCTTTTAATCTGTACCCATTTTCCTACAAAAGACTAAAATTCATCCTTCAGAGCAGAATAGTATGCCAACTGTGTATAAATACCTAAAGTTGTTTATCAATTTGCCTATTGATGGACACATAGGCTACTTCCAAGGGGTGGCTATTATAAATGTGCAACTATAAGCATTGATCTGCATATATCTTTACAATAGGTTATCTTTGACACTTTCTCATGAATAATTAGAAGTGGAACAGCTGAGTTAAATAAAGTTCCTATTTGCAGGTTTTTCTTAATGGTTGTACTAGTTTACATTCCTGGCAAAAATGTGGGAGAATTTGCTTTTTAACCTCATCATTGCAGCATTCTTATTTGTTTTCCTCGTATTTGCCATTTGTTGAGGAGTAAGATGAAATCTCAGCACTGATTAAACTTGCATTTTTCTAGTGTTCAACAATGTTGAACATTTTTATGCATTGATTAATAATTTGCATTTTTTTCTGAGAAATATCTATTCATTTTAATTGAGTCTTTTATCGTGGAAGTATAATTTTTGAGTTCTCTATATATTCTAGATACTTTTCTCTTTCGGATGATGTACAGATAGCAACATTTTCCCCCATTCTATACGTTGTTGTTTCACTCAGTTGTTTTCCTTGCTGTGTAGAAGTTCTTTTAGTCCATATAATCCCCTTTGTTGACCTCTGATAGCATTTCTTGTATAGCTGTGATTCTCCTCAGAAAGTTCTTACTTGTGCATATGAATTAAAGTTTTATTTACTTTATCTTCCAGCAGGTGAAATGTTTTGTTTCAATATTTAGAATTTTGATCCATTTTGATTTAGTTTAGGACATGATGAGAGATACATTTGGATTTTTTTCAAAAGCTCTTTTGCCTCCATTGATATGACCAGGAGAGTTTTATTCTTGGTTCTGTTTATGTGGTGTGCTATATTGATAGAATTGCATATGTTGGACTATCCTTGCATCCTTGGGATAAAAACCTATGTGGTCATGATGTATGATCCTTTGGTGATTTGTTCCACTCTGTTTTTGAATATCTTATTGGGAATTTTTGTATATATGTTTATTAAAGAGATTACCCCATACTTTTCTCTTTTAAATTGGGTCTTCGAGTATTTTGAAGTTCATCATTAGGTTATTTATTTTATTTCAATCTCTTTTCTACCATGAATATTGACTGCAGTAAACATCCCTCTTAAGGATGCTTTCATTGCATCCCATAAGTTCTAGTGTGTTGCACTGACGTAGTCATTTGAATCCAAGAATTGGGAAGTTTCTTGCTTGAAATCTTCTGTGACCCACTTAGTGTTCAGACAGATGTTATTTTCAAGTTTTTATAAATTTTCAATGGTTTCTTTGATACTGATTTCTATATTCAATGCACAATAATTTGATAGTGTACCTAGGATGATTTAAATTCTTTTACGTTTAGTTAGGCAGCCTTTGTTAATTAGTTTGAAGTCTCTTTTGAAGAAAGTTCCATTCACTGTTCAGGAAAAAAATGTACTCTGTTGTAGTGGGTTAAACACTCTTTATAAATACATTTGGTTCATTTATTCAAAAGTGTAGTTCAACTCTCATGTTTCTTTGTTAAGCCTTTTGTAGTTGATCTTTCCTTTTGTGAAAAAAAGACCTTTATTAAGTTCACCCACTAAGATTGGATTGTGTTGGTATTTATTTGACCTTTTATGTCCAGCAGAATTTGTTTTAGAAAGTTAGGCGCTTTAATATTTAGGGCATATGTATTTACAATTGTTATCTATTCCTGTAGAATTGTTTCCTTAGCTAACATGTAGTGATTTTCTTTACATCTTCTGATGAGTTTTCATCTGAAGTTTACTTTGTCTGAGAGTAAAATTACTACCCTCGCTTCCTCTCAGTTTCCTGGTGCATAGAATATTCTGTTCCATTCTTGAATTTTTATTTTATGAATTTATTTTCAAATTAGAGGAGTCTTTGAATGCAACAGATTGATGGATTCTTTCTTTTTTTTTAATTCAGCCTGCTAATCTGAGTCTTTTAATTGGAGAACCGGGGGCATTCATTTTGAGATTAATTACTGCAAAGCATGGACTCATTCCTGTCATTGTGTTCTTTTTCTGATTTGTACTTCTTTATTTTCCCTTTTTGATTTAACTACTTGCCTACCTTGCTGTATCTGTTCCACCTGATTTATTTGGGAAGGGGGCTTTGTTGATTTTGTTGTCTCTTTAGGATATTCCTAAGTATTTTTTGAATACTTGTTTAGTGCTCACACATATCTTACGATGATCTTTGTCGTAGAATGCATGTTTTCTCCACTAAGTTTGAAACATAATTTTGGAGAACAATTTTCATATGGGTTAGAAGTTTTTACTTTTAGTTCTTGAGATTTTTAACTCCAACCTCACTTAGCCTTTATATTTTGCACTGAGAAGTCTTCTGTAATCCCCATGGATTTACCTTTTTATGTGAGTTTTTGCTTTACTCTGACAACTTTTAAGATTCTGTCTGCATCGGACATCTGTAATTTTGAGTATGATGTCTTGTGGGAGCTTCTTTTTTCACCATAATTAATTGGTGATCTCTAAGCCTCACTAAACTCTGTCTTGTAATATTTTCTCATACTTGCGAAGTTTTATGTTATGATTCTGTAAATATATTTTAGTCCATATATTCTGTCTTCTCTTTTCTCAAATCCTTTTAGACAGGTTTTTCTTCTTAAAATCATACAGTAAATGTTGAATGAATTATTCTTGTTCTCTTAACAGTTAATGTTTCAGTAATTTGTTTTGACTTTATATCTTGTCTTTCATTTCAGAAACACTGAGCTTCCTTTTGTCATTTCTGCAATTTATGAATTGTATACAATATTTATATCTCTAGTATTTATGCGTGGTGCCTTTTCTTGGAACCTATATTTTTGTTAAATTTACATTCAACTTTTGAACCATTTTGTTAGCTTTTCTCATTTTAAAAAGTCATTTCTTTCATATCCACATTGCTCTCAGTTTGTATGTTAGTTCCATCATCTTTTGAATTCTGATCCTTTTAAACTTTCTGGGTTTCTTTAGTTTTCTCTTGATCTTTAATCTAGTACGTGTGGGCTTTCTTCTCCATTGGTGTCTCTTAGATCTGCTATAGAAGATTTGAAATGGATAGATAGGAGGAAAGACATATAGATATATAGATATAGGATAGTAATAACTAGAGGTGAAATAGAGTGTGTAGGCAATTTGTTGTTGATATGCAGATCTCTTTAGTTAGATTCTGTTTTCCAGGAATGTGTTTGTGGCTATATTTATCTAGAAATACTATTCACCCCTACAAACCACTGTACTCAATGTAATTATGTTGCTCATTTGCACTATCTGGTAAAGACAAAATGTCTACTGATCATTACATCATCTGCAGAACCAAACTTAAAAATCATAAACATTAGAACATTTTTATATAATTTCACCCTTTTGTCAGTACTTTGTATAGACTATATGTTTTGTGATCTTGGAAGTGGAGAGTTGGAGTGGGAACATCAAAGGAAGCAGTACATCAATGGGAAGAGAGAAGTCAAGAGAAATGTTGATAAGTAAAAATAAGATAAATATTTGGAATCATTTGGAGTTATTTTATGTCTGGAAGAAGTGGTTGTTATAAGGGGGTTTGAAAGAGTATTTGTGTAGGCAAGAAGTTGTGCATAGATTGTCAGCAGTGTTTTCAGTGATGAAGGAAGTTTATAAGATTGCTGGTGTTTGTTAATGTTTGTAGATAGTTTTGTTTTGTTCCTCAAAGACCAAATTTGTTAGGGATTACTCTGTTATGCCCTTAAATTTTACTGTTTTCTTTACAGCCCTAGTTAATTCTCATCATCTACTGTACTTCTGCAGTTCCCTATTATGTTTATGCCATTAGCTAGATCATGAGGAGGAGGGGGAAGGCAAGAAGATAAAACAGCGAGAAGTAGAGACGTAGAAAAGGGGATGGAAAACACACTACGAGTGAGCAGTTCAAAGAAGAAACATTGGAAACTTAAAGTAGTATAGTAATACAATACTGATAAGAAGAGATGTGAAAAAAGGAAATAAATGGAAACAAAATCGTTGTAAATAGGGGAGGGTGAATGGGGAGGAGGGAGGGCAGGGGTATGTGAAAACTTTAGAACCGAGATATATCATGTAAAGATTCAAGACCCCAAGGATAAATGCAACTGCATCGTTTGTATTAAATGTACCAATAAATTTAACTGGAAAAAGAAACAAAGAACCAAAAGAAAGAAGAGTAAAACAATAAAAACACAATAAAAGGAAAAAGAATAAACAACCATGATCACACAAACCTAACAAACTAGCAAGGTTTGAATAACTACAATTACCAAAATAGCAGTAGAAGTAAGAATAAAACCTTCACACATCTGTTATGGCAATGACCCTCATCATCCTCATAGCCTCCTGTTGTTTCACTATCTGTGATTAGCTTTGTAGTTTTCTCTTCTGGGTCAGACAATTACCTCAAGCATTATTGCTCCCTCCTACCTAGTGTCCTGGCTTTGAGCACTGGGTGACCCCTGGAAGATGTCTGTGTGTATCTATCTTGAGCAACTGCGAGGGGTGGTAAATATCGCGTGCTTCTCTGTGTTTTACTGTCACAGGTTTCCCATGTTTATTATATGACCCCAAAAAACTGCTGGCCCAGGTGTTGACCCCGGATAACTTCTACGTGTTTCAATCCTGTGCACAGAAACAGCATGAGGGCACTCTTTCTCTCCTGGCTTAGAAGAGTCATGAGGTCACCGTATTGTTCTTCAGCTTTGTCACCGAACCGCTTTTCCCTTCCCTTTGGCCTTCTCAGCAAGGCTTTTCTTGTTGCTTCTTCCGACCCTGGAGGCCGGTAGGCAGACCACTCTGGGTAGTGTGCTTAATGTTCTAACATGCCTATAGTATATGGCAGCAGTAGTGGCTTCCTCCTCCTCCTCTTCCCCCTCCCCTCCCCCTCCCCTCCTTCTTCTCCTTCTTCTTCATAAAAATTGTCTGTGTTGGAGAAACTGTCTCTCTGCCAGTGTTCTTCCACCTGCAGGCTCTGGATATGTAAGAGATGATGCATGGACCTTGAAATTTATCACATTCTGGCTTTAGCTACTTCGAGTCCCTGGATTGGAAGTGTCTAACTTCTGATGCTCAGTGGGGAATATGGTTTGTCTGACTGCAAGTTTACTATTCATCCAGACAACTATTGAGGGGCCAACTTGCTCTTTTCTCAGACCAGGTGTGGGATGGGGTACTGCTAACCAGGCTTCGGCCTGTTTCCCATATCCCACCTTCTGAACTCTGGATTTTAGTCAGGCTCGGTCGCCTTTTCATTTGTCATCCCTTATCAGACTTTATTTTGGCCCCTACCACAAGGTAAAAGCTTTTCTTCAGCATCAAATCAGAGATACTCATCACAGAGCTCACTCCAAGTCAGCCACATCCCTCATCTGTAATAGGTACTTTGGAGAAAAATTGCTTCATTGTTAAAACTTGTAAAATTGAGATATTTGCTCTTGAGAAGTGTTTGTAGTGATTTTTTATAAGATAGGAAACAGTATTCACTACCATGTTTGATCACCTCAATCTCATTTACTCCACAGAAATTATTAATGAAATTATTCATCTCTGCACTCAGCAAACTTTCGCGAAAGGTTGCTATACTTCAATTACTCTGCTTAATCCTGGACAATAGTTTAAGATGTAACTGTTCAAGGAGCAAAATCCTTGTCACGCGTGGCCTTATTGGTCAGGGCATGTATAACAGCAAGCCTCAGTCAAGTTTTCATCATGAGACTGACATGATCAGGCCACTCCTGAATCAAAGAAAAACAGTTAGAAAGAAAATCTCTTCCAAAGCCTCTACACAAATTAGAAGAGAATGTAAACTTTTTTTTCCTTTAATTGATCATCGAACCAAAATGTGATGTGCATTCATAAACATCTGCTAAGAGATTGTAAAGAATGAATTCTCAGCCTTTTACATAGCCAAGCAGTTACAACCCATTATGTACATGTTCTCATGATAGATGATAACTAGTCCTCAAGTAAGAGAGCTTGACAGCACCCATTTGTCACACGTGGTTCTTCCTAAACTCGTTTGGTAATTAGTGACCATCTGTCTTCCTTAATCGGTTTATCCAAAGAAAAATAGACTCCTTCTATTGTTATGAAAGGATACAGTTTTGGAATAAAGTCTAAGCCCAAGCTTTCAACCTACCCAACAAATTGAAGATTACATTTGAGAGATAGTTATAAAGTCTTTTAGATAGATATTCTTCAATTACAACAAGAAGATATTGTTGAATTGCTAAACTGCCAAGAATCTAAATTAGCTTTTGAAAACATTTACATGTTTTATAGAAACAGAAATAACATTATTACAATTTTCTAAATTATTTAAGATAAGGGTGTGGTGAGAAATTTCTTAGTTTAGTTTCAAAGGATAATTTTTAATTTGCATATAACCTTAGAACTGTATCTATGCAATTGCTTTTCTGTCTTTTATTGATATATACATCATTTCATTGGATTTCTACTTATTTATCTTTTTCTATCCTGGGAATTGAACTCAGGGCCTGCAAATGAGCTATGTTCCCTATTTTTCTGAGAGAGAGAGAGAGAGAGAGAGAGAGAGAGAGAGAGAGAGAGAGAGTCTTTTTAAATCTCTAAATTGCTCCAGGATGGGGTTGAACTCGGATTCTCCAAGTCCCAGTCCCCTGGAATTCAGGGACTACAAGTATTTACTAGCACACCCAGCTCTAACTTTTCCTCTACCAATAATACAGTTCATAGATTTCTGTACATTTTCAAAATATCTTAAATCCGATTATATGCCTTTTTAAAACTATTGTCTTTTTAGAAACTGTTTAGGCTATTTATTATAGGTATTTCACATTTCCTCATTCATTTTTGAATATCAGTTTCTTCAAAAAGCACCTGCTTGGATTTTGATAAAATTTGCATTGATATACTCATTAACTTTTAAAGTATAGTTAACAATTTTAAATCATCCAGTCATAAAGATGGCCTATTTTCATTTATATTCTTTAATTTCTCTCAGTAAGTTTTCTTTATTCTCTGTTTCTACCACATGCTTTGTTACACATTTTGTCTCAGAAAGCTAATGTAACTAATTTGGTTGTTGCTTTTTTCACTTGTTTATTGTTAAAGGATAGAAACACAATTGTGTTGACCTTCAATCTGAAGTCTTAGTAATGCATTTAGTATTCTATAAAGTTTTTTTATAATTCTCTATAAACACAAGTGAATGCTGTGAAAATACAGAAAAAAATTAATCTTTCTTTCCAATATTTGTGAATTTCTTTTGTTCCACTTGCTTTCTTGCAAGAGCCAGGACTTCAAGCACCAAGTGAAATAGAAATTTTTTATGTGGGTGGTGTAATCAAAGTGCCTAGGGTGGCAAAATGTAAAGAACCACTTGACGCTCTGAAGTGCAGACCCTGTACATCCAAAGCTTTGACAGTCAGTCCCTGAAGAAGGAGGCACCAGTTATATAGTTATGAAAGCATCATTGTTTATTCCCTTGTTCCAGAAGTGTAGACATCTCCACAGCTGAATTTTTATCCAGTTATGTAAAAAATTTACACACATAGAAAAACACTTTAAAAATTTTAGGTGTAAAATTATTTTTACTTTAGTTTTTATCACACCACTGAAAATCACAATCATGTCATGTTTTCTGAGGAAGCTTTCATATTTTCTATTTATGTTTTATTACATACAAGAGAGATTTCAGAATTGCGTATTCCCACATTTAAGCACAGCTGAATTCTCATGTTCGAGAGTTGGAAGAATACTTAGAAACATTACCAAAAGTTAAAACACAAGACTAAAATAATACCACTCATTGAACTTCTTTTATCCTAAGCACAACATCCTAAGCACAACATTACACAACACTAATTTATACATGTGTGTGTATATATGTATATATAATTTCTTTTAGGTCAAAATCAATACAAATAAATGATTTTTAGTGTCCATTTTTACTAATGAAGAATCTGAAGCTTTAAAAGAAAAACAATGCCCTCATCTACAACCTCATTTTAAGTTATCTGTGGAGCCAAACTATAAGAGTATTTTTTTTTTTTTTTGGTACTGGGGATCAAACTCAGGCCCTTGCACTTGTAAGGCAGGTGGTGGAATCACTGAGCCAAGTCCCCGGACCATTTGAGAGTATTTTAAATACATTTACATCTTGGTACCTAAACACTTTGAAACTCCTTCAATTTGATATTCTATACATTTTCAAGAGACTATTTTGTCCTGTACTTGTGGTTTGGTACTAGACATGCAAGTTAAATGTCTATGTGTGTTGCACTATTTCTCAGTACCCTTTCCAGCCCGAACAGTTCATTTGTTCCCTGTCATTCCCTAACCCAGTGAATGGCACTTACTGAGATTATCATTGTAATTTTTTATTATTGTTCAAGCCTAAAATAATATCTGACACTTATTCAGCATTCAATTAATATTGGGTAATGAATAAAATAATTTTATGCTGTTCAATTTTCATTGTTTCCTGTGACATGTGTG
>NW_022900942.1:20355271-20372123 GCF_012274545.1 Fukomys damarensis
GTTAATATATTATATTATGAATATATTATATGTGAAAACAGTTGCCATAATTTTGAAATATATTTGAAACATATCTGGGTCCTTACAATATTATGTCATTGAAGAAAGAAAGCACAAAATAATCCTTTAGATTTGCCTACTTATAGCATCATTTTGAAGCCTGAAGTGTGCTGACATTTGACTCACATTAAGGCAAAACTTCAAGTCTTACCTCTTTAACTATATTAAGGAGGTAAGTGTTCAAACAGGAAGATATGGTGTCAGGGAAAGGGCCATACTTATAGTAAAAGACCATTAGCAAGTTAAATGTTTATCCAGAAATATAGGTTACTAGAAAAGGATTTTTGACAATGAGCAGTCAAAATTAAATCAGATTCTAAGATGAAGGTCTAGAAGCAAATATAGTATGAAGGGCTAAAGTTGTAGGGGAAGTGAGAAGGGTAGGGGAAAGGAAATAAGGGAAAACATAAGAGAAAATAAAAAAATGGAAATAAAGTTTTTGTAAATAGGGAAGGGAGGGGGGGTGAAGGGAGAGCAGGAGTATAGGAAAAACATGAGAACCAAGATCTATATGTGAAGGTACAAGTTCCCAATGATAAATGTAATTGTACTGTATATCTAAAATGTACCAATAAACTCAATGAAAGAAAAAAAAAAGAGGGTATAAAAAAACGTTCTGTGTGGTGTACAAATGTGAGATAAATGAGCCACGGTTAATGTGTTCCTGATAAGCCTACAGATAGAGGAGCCCCACATTCTGGCTTAAAGTTATTCATAAAGTGATGCATGCTTTTGTTAGGTAAAAAGAGCCCAAAACTAATACCAGACCAGGACCATAACAAGCCTTTATTATGGGGAGGATCTGCTGGGTTGGCTCCAAACAAAGGAGAGAGAACAAAGCAGAACAAGGAGAGTGTTTTATAGGAGTGGGGTGGAATTAGCCTGAACTGGTGTGGAATTGAGTGAGGTAGTATTGAGAGATTGGAGGAGCCTGTGACATCCCTAGGAGGGGCTTGTGACATCACTAGCTGCTGGGACATAGCACTATCAGGTTACTCTTTTGGTGGGAGAAGAAGTATGACGGGAAGAAGCCTGTCCCTTGTCGGGAGAAGTCATACTTTAACATGGAGGCTGCTATTGCATGTGGCAGCCACCTTACGGCAAGGGAAATATAACAGCTTTAAATCAAGATGAATCATGCAACTGGGAGAAAACTGAGCCTACGGAATGGAAAGTTACTGGTTTTATAAAAAAAAAATAAGTGAATATTGTCAGAAATAGGACTACAAAGAAATAAGACTTGCTAAGGTAAGACTGCCAAAGAAAAGAATAGGTCTATCAGGATGGGCTAAATCTCATGACTTAACTGGGGCTTTGGGTAATTTTTCCTTAGAAAACAGAAGTTAACATTGAATTTATTGGTGACAGGATTTCCTAATATGAATACAGAAAGCAAAAAAGAAAAACAGGATTTCTCATTAAGTTACTGTGTCATTGTCTTAGTTACTTTTCTTTTTTGCTGAGATAAAATGCACAACACTCCAAATTAAAAGGGAAAGTATTTAGCTCATAGTCTGTAAAGGTTTCAGTTCATAATTGGCTTGATCCAAGGCAGAGTGGCACTTGACAAAAAGACATTGCAGAGGAGAGACAGTTCATGGTGGTCTAAAGGTAGCAAAGCAACAAGGGAAACTTAAGAGCATGTTTCTGCCCCCTTTATCTTATCCAGACTTCAGGGATTAGGATAGTGCCAAATCAATAATGATTTAGTAATCACACACCCTTACTTCCAGAATCACACACTCTACATCAAACCAACTACCAACAAGCTCTATGACAGCATGAGTCTTTGGTGTGATGTCTAGACCCAGACCACAAGGATCATTTTCCTTTGAAAACAACACCAAAAAACAGATGGGTAGCTGAAAAAAAGTACAATCTGTTCCTGAAATATGAGGGAGAAGATATTTTCTAGCAACTTGGCTTTTGTGAGATGGCCAGTAGATGTGTGAATCTCTACTTGAAAGAGAAGGGTTAGACAAACTAGTTGTCACAATTAGAGAAAGCACTGCTACTAGGATGACATAAAGGCACAGACTGCTCCTTGCACAGTGGAAATAAATTAGTCAAGAATCAAGGTGATAGTAAAGAAAGAACTTCATTGTAGCGAGTGAGCTAGTTGACATAAGGCGGCCAGACTAAGGACCATTAGCTAATAACTGAAAGTGAAAACCTCTTAAGGGAAATTTAAAGATGATTACATTTTTAGCCATGCGTGGGTGGACTACAGTAATCATTAATCCTGAAGAGGTCCATTTCTTTGATGTATATGATCTTAACTAATAGTCCCTAGATGTTCCATGTTCTATCAATCTAAAGAAAGACCACTGATTGAGGGTCTTATGACCTCTGTTTCTCTTATTTGTTTGATCCCGAAATAGATGACTCTATCAGATATTGTCTTAATATTTAAGTTTGGCTTTCCTATAGAATTTACAATGCCAGACAAAGGTAAAGTAAAATTTACAAAGGACATGCCAAGCCCATGGCAAATTTACTATTGGTATGTAGTGTGAGGATCCCAAATGTGCTGCATAGCATCCTAAGGAGGGCCTCCCAGTGCAGGTAATGATCTGTGCAAAAGTCACTGGCACCGAGGTTGAAAGAAATCAGTAGTGTGAGTGCAAGTATGGTGAAGTAGACACCGATTGCATGAGAGGAGGAAACGCGCAGATTGTCCAGGCACTCTGGGGAGACAATTATATGAAAAACTTTTAATGCGAGATTTTCTAGAAAGGGAAAGTAAGTAAAAAAGTAGCAGATGCTACTGATAGTGGCGGTTAAAGGCAGCCAGGATTGTAAAGGAGCTGAGACATAATGTCTAAGAATAACTCTGGGAAAAATATACTACTGTTAAGAAATCACACACACACAAAAAAATCATTCTTCAAAGTTCAATGACACAAACCTAATTATTGGATTTAGAATCCATGATTTGTTGTTATAATCACTTTCTTTGTTGACAGTTTGTAAGAAATTGTAGAAATCACTGGATGTACTCATTTATTTCTCATTTAGTTTGCCAATTTTTTGAAGAAACTTACAAAGAATAAATCAGTGTTAAAATCCTTCATATTCTAGAAAAATTTTGATTACTTTAGAATAATATATTTAAAATAATGTTCAGTCATTGATTTTCTTTATTGCTTATGAAGTGCATTCTGTAGATTAGTTGTCTAGATGCTGGCTTCCATGATGAGCAAAACTGAAAATCTTCTTTTTCCCCTAATAAATGTATTCCCCTTAGGGAGAAAAAAAACAGAAAAAAAAAGCAGCAAATTAATAACAATTTCAGAGAGTGACAAATTGCTCAAAAGTAATGAAATTAAAAATGGTAGTGAAGTATATTCTCTTACCTTGACTTATAATGCTCTCCACTCATTTTCTAAAAACAGATTATTTTATTAAATTAAAACTGCATAACTAAGATATATCTGGCTATTGGCTTCTCCTGTGGGCAGAGTATGGCTAGAATAAAAAACAGAACAAGGTAACTCGGTCATATTTAGGGATGTGGATAAGATAACTCTAAGAAGAAATAAATAGTGTGGAAGGCTAAAAGACCCTTTAAAGGCATCACTTTTACTTCTAAATGCTTAAGAGATTATTGATGAATCCAGTGCAGTGGACGAATATGACCTGATGTATATTTAGAAGGCCATTCTGGTGCAGTGTGAACAGTGGACATTCAATGACAGGACTTGGGTAGTGATGGTAGAGATGAAGAAAAAACAGGAAAATTTTTGAGGGTGAAAGAGTAATCTTGCTGTGAAACATAGATATGCATACCATATTTCATTGCTACTATGGTAACGCTATTTTTATAAATTTTAATAAAGTTAATTATATTTATTATGATTATTATTTCTGGAAAGACTGGAGAGCAAAAGATTTAGGGAATAAATTCAATAGTCATGTTTGGCATCTAGGATATAGTTACTTATACAATATCCAACAGAGCTACTAAATAATAGTGCACAATAGCATCTGGATTTCAGGAAATTACCAGGTAATAAGCTGTAGACTTGGGAAGTGAATGACAGAAAATGTCACCACTAAATAAATTCTCCAAGTGAGAGTTCTTCTAGAGATTTCTTCTCCAAAGATTGAGTAAGAAGCCATCATCTGAGTCCTGGAGTTTCTCAGCATTTAAATTACTAAGAGTATAGTATTAGTAGGGGAAGCTAGAGGAAACAGTTACTGGGATAGGAGGTCCCACACACAATAGGGAACCAAGAAAATGTGTTTCAAGGCAGGAGAATT
This sequence comes from Fukomys damarensis, assembly GCF_012274545.1. NCBI lineage: Eukaryota > Metazoa > Chordata > Mammalia > Rodentia > Bathyergidae > Fukomys > Fukomys damarensis. The sequence continues at coordinate 20,359,595 of NW_022900942.1, forward strand.
TACAGAAAAGATGTGGCTATGAGCTTGACTTTTTATAGCAGGCAGCAGAGGCAGACTGGGAAGGGACAAGCTATCAAGACAAAACTGATGGACAATGGAATTTATGGGGATTACACCAGTCCAGCATGCATTGAAGAGGTTAAAGGAAGTAAGAAATAAAAATCAGTAAACATGGATTATGCAGAGTTTTGCCACAAGGGGGAACAAATAAAATACAAGCTGGAGTGCAATCCAGCTCTGAGAAAAGCTGCATAATTTTAAGAAAATATGTGTATATTATATATGACACACACATCACACACACACACACACACACACACATATATGAATATTGTAATGTACATAGTATATACAATTTCTCATTTAGAGACCAATTCATTTAATGACCTAATCAAAGGGTTGGATCCCTGTCATTAAATAGTGAATGACTGTTCATTATACTCGAGTTCATGCTTCCTTATAAAGCCATAGTAATCCTATAATGAATATGCTTTCGTCATTGTTGGGGCTAAAAAATTAGGGAGTTACTAAGCTTTGAAGTATCTGGAATTGTTTGGGAAAGTTATCTTTCCCAAGGACCATAATTACTGAGTTTAAATGAGGAAAGGTGATAAGGACACCCCTGAACAAACGAGATGTCACAGCAGGGGTTGAAGACAATAGCCATGCCTGGCATGGAACAAATTCTAAATGACACTTTTTACAGTGCTCACAAAAATCATTGCAATTCCCTGTAACTGACACGAAGAAGAGTTACCTTGTCCACAAAAACACTTAAGCCTAACCAACTAAATTGGTTTGAGGCATCCTAAAGGAAACCAAATCTAATTTAATCAATAACTTTGACGCATCAAAGAGTAGTAAGGACTATTTTTAAAACAACGAACCTGAACCGTGTAAATTAAAAAATGTATCAATATTTTGCTCCTTTTTAGGTTCACCACTAAACTTTAAAGTAATATTTATGTATTCTATTGTTCTCTTCACTTATTGTTGTCAGTTATTTTATTTCCTTTTGAGACATAAAAACATAACAATTATAGATGTATATATTCTTCATAAAATATATATGTATTTATAAAAAATTATATATGTCTAGTGTGTGACACTATATATTTAACATACTAAACATATAGGTCTATCCAACTAAGCAAGAGTATCCTTTTATGGTTTCATGTTCCTTAAATTATGGATTTTTTTGTACCTTGGTTATGTTTTAATACCAACATAAAACATTGTCTAATTAGAATCTTATTATCTAATAACCATGGACAATTCTTATCTCTTACTGACTTGGCTGTCTTTCACCAACCTTTATCTCAAACTTACAAATGTCCTTAATTGGGCTATTTGCCTATAATTTTCCATTTCAATATTGTGATCGACCTTGAAAAAATTCTTCTGGGAATCCACCAATACCAGTAATTATAGTTCCATTATGGCTTTTATTTAACTCAGGAGATATTTAGACTTTGATCAATGCATTCATTACACTTATTGATTGATAATTATAATGCATTACTTGCCAACTTTCCTGCCTCCCTCATTAATTGACTTGCCACAGTCCAGAAATATAGTTGCTAGACACTTGACATGCATTATTCTAGGATTTATTATTCTATTTTTAGACTTATATTGGTGCTTAATTGTTCACTTCCCTATTACATTCTAACTTTATTATGTATTGTCATTTTTTGGCCCTACTTCTATGGATCCAAGCAGCCTCTACTATTCTTATATTCCTGTCTGCCTCTTAGTTGTGTCCATGTAAATCTCAAATTTACAGAATATTATTTAAAAAAAAACTTGAACAGATCTAAATTCCTGTTACACTAAGGTTTATAAGAATCTATTTTCAAATTTTATTTTTAAAGTGAAAATTGAAACTTTAGACACGTTAATACTTATACATCTTAATATGTTTATTTGAATCAAAGACATTGAACTACACTATCTCTTGTAAAAGCTAGTGTTTATGGCTAGCTTCATTGGCTTTGGACATGTGTAGTAGTTTAGTAAAGCACACTTCTGGGTGTGGCTAGATGGCTTATGGGGGAATGATTTGGCCACTAGATCTTCTCCTTGACAACTGATTCTTTGGTTCTTTTCTGTCTACTTCCTGGACGCCATGAAGTGCAAAAGTTTCATTCACCATGTTCTTCCATAGTGATGTTTCCGCCTCTAGTTAGCTGACCATGGACAGAAAGTCTGAAATTGTGAGCCAAAAGGAACTTTTCATCCTTTAAGTCAAGTGTTTTGTTCAACAACATGAAGGTAACTAATACATCTCTTTTTGTTTTTTTGTACCAGGGATAGAACTTGGGACCTTGCACTTTCAAGGCAGGCAGCGGCACCTCTCAGCTAAATCCCTGGCCCATATATACCACTTCATAACATAATACTCAAAATGTCCGTGTACAAATGTATTTAAGGTATATATTTGAACAACAAAATCCAGTAAATAGCATTGTTTTATTTAATCATTTTACTTCATCTTTACATTGCCTAATTATTGTGTGGACCTTGACTGAACAGTTCCTGTTTATTTGTAAGTCAAAATGTTGATAATATTGTGCATTACTTCTACTAGAAGATCAGGACCTAATGACCTTCTATAAACATTATCTTTATTCAAAACATGCCAATGTGTGATATTTCAATCATCTGTCCATTTACTAATTCATGCTTGGTATGATATGTATTCTCAGTGTAACTGAACTATTTCAAGCAGTTATAGTCTATATGTCAACTTCCTGATGTATTTCCTTTACTCTTCATATTTTATATCTCTCCACACACAGAGTTTGTGAAGTTATTTATTTGACTTAGTATTCCAATGACCATTAGATCATAGATATCTTTATTTTCAGAATCTAGCATATGAAAAGTTTTAAATATTTGCTAAAGAAGATATATATAGATGAAAAGGAAATTACAAAGTTGACAAAAATTAATATACCCTTCCCTTATTAATTATATGTAATTGAAGCAAAGACAGGTTAAATGTTGCAGTATTATAGCCATAATACATGTGACCAAAAGCAAATATAATTACTGGAAATATTTCTTTATCTCATCTATAAATCTAAATTATTATTTTTGTTTTATTTTATTATATAATTTTAATAATTTCTTGATTTTGATTGATCATCCCAATATTTGATCATATTGCTATGTAAGAAAGTAGCTATTTTTTACTCTATATACATTTTCATTTTTAACAGTTTGTTTAAAGGAGATTTCAGAGGTACCTTTGTAATATGAGTGCTTGCTTTTTTATTTCTAATCTCTTCATTGGAGCTTTAAAATTCATGTGATTGAAACAATTGAGAAAAGATAATTTTAAAGCTAAAAACATTGCCTGGTTAAAATAAATTTTACATCTCATTGTTATGATTTTTATCTACTTTTATCTTTCAAGTTCATTATATGTTTACCTTACAAGTAATATAAGGATAAATGACATCTATAAAGATAAACAAAATAATTACATGATAAATGAGATAATAGTACATCTAGAGATACACTTTTTACAGTTCAAAATAAAAGTAGATTTCTACACTACTTTGAATCATGTGACACATTAAAATTGAAACAGTGTATTTCACATAGTTTCTTTTATTTTTATATATATATATATTTTTTTAATTCTACAGAGTCAGATAGCTAGACTCGCATAAAATTAATAGACTCAGAGTCATTGGCTTCATAGGAGCAATGTGTAAATAATGTGCAAAAAGGCCTTCTTGCTTCTTTCCAGTTACATCACAGAGTATCAGTTCCTGTCCTCTCATAATCTACCATACAAATCCACCATTCCAAAAAACTTAGGAAATAAACCTCACCCATCATGATCCAATGCATGATCCAGTAAATTTTAGACACATGGAATGGCATTTGCATTATTTTTATACAAGACTCAGAATGTATTTATATGTTGGAGAAGGAGAAAGAGAGGGAAAGGTGTTGAAAGTATTTAAATTTACTTAAAATACGTTATTTTAAAATCTGTTCACACATATGCTGTCACACACATCCCAAGGGCTCTGTACTTCTTCAGGTATTATTTCAGAGATTATTTACAATGTAAAAAAGTTATCATTTTTGCTGAGTGTGATCCAGCTACTTCCACTTCCATTTGGAAAGCTGTTTATGTCTACCGTTGAAAATACTTTAATATTTTATCCTATTTTATGATGCTGTTTTACATCACTTATACACTAAATTTCATTTTGAAGGTTTTCAGATTAACCTATTGACTTGAAAATACACACACACACACACACGCACACACACACGCACGCACACCCCGTACTAGGGATGAACTCAAAACCCTGTGCTTGCGAGGCAGGCAGGCGCCACTGAGCTAAACCCGTATTTTCTATTGATTAAGAAACAGACTGGGAATTAAAGAATTTAGAGATGAAAGTTGAGAAAAATAAATCAGTGGCACACTGCACAGTAGTTGTTGGATATTCCTTTTGCTTACTTAGGTATCACTGTGCTCTTAGGTACAAAATATCAGGCTCTCTCCCATTCTCTTTCCGGTGTATTTAAACTGAGTTAATGGGGGAAGGGTAGGGGAAACGTAATAAGGGAAAAGAAGAAAATATGAAAAAATGGAAATAAAGTGTTTGTAAATGGGGAGAGTAGCAGGGGGTGAGGGAGGGCAGGGACAAGGGGAAAAAATGAGAACCGAGACCTGTCATGTAAAGGTACAAGACCCCAATAATGAATGTAACTGTACTGCATACCTAAAATGTACCAATAAACTAAAAAATAAAAATAAAATAAACCGAGTTAATATATGAGTGCAGTTTTTCATTGGCACTAAAATATTATTTCATATTTCTAAAAAGATTTATGTTTCAGCTAAAAAAAGTAATATTTAACTTAATGGATGATTTTGACAAATTAATCATTTATCATCACCCAGTATAATGAAAAATAATATAAACTTTTCTAATTAAGAGAAATCTTTCAACTATTGTTAATAAACGTAGTTACTTTTACTACTAAACACATTGCCGTTGTATTTTAACCCTATATATCTTGTTAGTATTTTTATAATGTTGTTTATTACAAATAACATAACTAGAAAATTTTTATAAATAAAAAAGAAGGTAATTTTTTTTTTTTTTTGGTACCGAGGATTGAACTCGGGTCCTTGTGAAAAAGCAGGTAATTTACATACATCTTAATAGTGTTGAATAGTTGTTTCCAACTTCCCCTTATTTATCCATTTGCAATGATAGTGTAATATATTCATATTCTTCTGTGCTTAACATGTGCCTTACATTCATTGTGGCTGGCAGAATCTTGTTGGCTGTGAAGTTTGCCATATGTATTTATCTGTATGTTATATTACCTGACAAAGGGAATTGTATAAATATATTTAAGCTTATTAATCAGTTGACTTAAAGATAAGATTATCTTAGCCATCCTAGTAGGTCCAATGTAACTATACTACTGTTAAAAACAGCCGAGAAAGTTGGAGGGATTTGAAGCAAGAGCTAAAGGTATGATGCACTTATTTTTTATATAAGTATTAACTCCTAGTATTTATAAAAATTACTGGACTCTCCATGAAACTTACATATATGGTATAATTTGCATTTATCTTGTACACACCCATTTTTTTTCTACATTCTTCCACCTTTTCTCTATCTGTCCTCTGCTCAGTCCCCATTCTGATCTCTAATATCTTCATTCTATTTCAGGTCTTTATTTTCTTTGTTTTTTTCATTTCAACAAAAGAAAGCAAAAATACCGTATTTATTTTTCTGTGTCTGACTTGTTTCACTTGATATACTGTCCCCCATTTTCATCTATATTCCTGCAAATATCAGGATTTCACTCTTCTTTATGGCTGAATAATACTCTATTGGGGATACATTTATTTTCTGCTTTTTATTACCATATACAAAACAATTACATTTATTTGGGGAACTGTTACGCATACATATAATTGGTACTTATACACATCACCTCTTCATCATTTTTTCTCTCTCCCTTCCCCTCCCTCTCTATGCATCCTTAAATCCCCTTTCCAACTCTAATTCTCCTTCCCTATCTACTACCATCTATTTTTTATTTTGTTTTTTAAAAAATATTTATATTTTGGGTTTATCATATTAGAAAATCAATGTGATATCCGTCTTTCTGTGTCTGATTAATTTCACTTAGTACTATAGTCTCAAAATTCATTCTCTTTCCTACAAATGATTTAAATTTATTATTCTTGATGCTCGAGTAGTACTCCATTGTGTGTATATATAAAATTACTTTCATTCATTGATGGGTCTAAAGGACACTTCTAAGATTGAGCTATTGTGAATCATGCTGCTATCAACATGAGTATATATGTTTCTTATAATCTCCTGGATCTCAGTGGCATTCTTGTGATTTGACCTTTTTCATTTCTCACTCGACTGCATGAATCTTTTCTTCATTTTCACAAGTTTGACGTTTTTCAATTTTGTTTATTATATGGTCAATGAACCAACTCTCTGATACATCATCCTATGTATTTTAACATCTATTTCCTTGATTTCCACTGATATTTATAATTTCTTTCCTTCTAAGGTGTTCAGATCAGAATTGCCCTTGTTTTTCTAGGAACTTAAGATGTATATTACTTTATTTGTTTTAAATCACTTTTTTAATGTGACCAGTCATAGCTATAAATTTCCTTAGAATTCCTTTCATTGGTTCCATGAGTTTTAATAAGTTGTGCTGCCATTATCACTTGATTCCTGGAACTTCTTAGATTTCCTTGATGTTCTGTACCTCACTGATTAGTATAGTATGTATTATTGGATCTCTATGTGTTTGTGTAGTTTTTGTGATTCCTTTTGTTGTTGATTTCTAATTTCATTTCAATATGTTACAACTGTATGCAGAAGATTATTTTAATTTTTTATATGTTAAGCAAGTTATATGACCTCTGATGTGTTCTGTTTTGGAAAAAGTTCTATATACTGATAAGAATAATGTCTGTTGCATTGTCGGATTAAACACTATAGATATCTGTGCAGTTCATCTGTTTGACGTTGTACTTCAAGTCTGATATTTATTTGTTAAATTTTTCCTGGTTAAGCTATTTATAAGAATGCCAATTTGAATTAACACAAGTATGATTGTATTCATGATTATCTGACCTTTGATGTCCACTGGTATCATTTGTTTCTGTAAAGTTTGGTTCAGGCTGAAATTTAATTCACTGTGTAGCCCAAGCTGGCCTTGAACACACATTGATCCTCTTGCCTCAGCCACTCAAGTGCTGAAATTACAGATGTCTGCCACTGCGCTTGGCAGGTCTGGTAATATTTGTTGTAGGGAGTTGGGTGCATCAACATTCGGTGCATATGTATTCACAATTATTATCATTTTCTGCTGAATTGTTCCCCTTATCAGTATGTAATAAATAACCTTCTAGGTCTCCTCTGATCAGTTTTGACTTGAAATCCACTTTATCAGAATATAGCATAGCTACTCTTCCTTGCTCTCAGGCTCCTTTTGCATGTAGTAATATTTTCCATTCTTTTACTTTCAGTTTATGTGTTTCTTTATGGGTGAGATGTGTCATTTGTAGGAAACATATATTTGGGTATTGCATTTGGTCCAATATACCAAAAGTCTAGGTCTTTTGATTGGGGAGTAAAGACCATTTACATTGAGAGTTATTACTAAAAGTTTTTTTTTTTAAACTGGATCCTGTTGTAATTATTTTCCATTGTTAATTCCTTTCTAATTTTTATTTTTTACTGCCAGTTAGACATTCATTTCTTTGGCATTTTTGCAATCTTGATTTCATTCTCTTTGTCTAAGATTCCTTTGATTATTTTCTACAATGCTGGATTGGTAGTCATGAGCTCATTTAAATTATCTTTCTCATAAAATTTTTACTTGTTAATTTTCATGATAATTTTGGAGGATACAATAGTCTTAGTTGGCAATTATTTTCATTTAAGTCTTGAAACACTTTGTTCCAAGCTCTCCTGTACTTTAAAGTTTGTAATGACAAACCTGTTGTTGTTGCAATAGCTTTCCTTCATAAGTTACCTGATGTGTCTCTTTAAAAAGCTTTAATATTATCTCTTTGTACTGAACTTACAGGATTTTAACTCTGGTGTGTCATGAAGATGCTTTTTGTGTTTTGGTTTGTTGTTTTTTGTTTTTTTTGGTCATGTCTGCTTAGGATTATCAGCCTCTTTTATCTGGATGTTTTATTGATTACTTAGATTTGGGATATTTTGTGATATGATTTCAGTGACTGTATTTTTATACATTTTGTATCATTTTAAAATATTTCCTTAACTTTCATAATTCTCAGTAATGGTGATGGTTTTTCCACATCTCACATCTGTTGGATTCAGATTTCAAGTTTCTTGTTGTCTTTAGGGCACTTCTTAGGAGATGATCTATGACATTAACCTTGTAATCTAGTTCCTATGTTTTCTCCTCACATTGGTTGTTCTTGCTGCTCATTCTTCCAATGTAATTTATTATATGCTGGATTTCTGATTATTTTCGTAGTTTAAAATAATCAGCTTTTTTGTTTGTGTCTTCTTTAATCTCCTTAAACATTTTTTTAATTTAGATCCTTTTAGGACTCATTAACTTATGGATTTATTGTTTCTTCCTTGATCTATTCAAAATTTTTAACCATTGTTTTTTTTAGTTCTTGGTCCATGACTTCTGTTCCTTTACTAGCTGTAAGATCAGTTCTTGAGTAGTTGAGAGTTTGGGGAGACACTCTGCTACCTTGTTTGCTGTTATTTTGTACTGAATGTTGAGGATCACTTAAAGTAGAAGGATTCTATTGCTATTGAGGAGATTTCCTTAGTTAGTGTCTGTTTCCCTCTGATCGGATCTTGTTTTTCATTACTTTTGTATTTCCACATATTTTTGACCTATTTAACATGATAGGATTAATTGTGGTCACTAATTACTGGAATAATCACTGCTAGTTCTATTTGCATCTGTAGAACCAAACACATATCAATCAAGTGTTCAGTGAAAGGAAAAAATGAAAAGAAATGGAAGAGAAAAAATGAAATTAGTCAGCACAGATACCAATGATGAATACAAGAAAATGCAGAAATAAAGAGTTCTCTCAGTTCTAGTCAAACCACAATCAGAATTTTATCAGTGCTCCTCCTGTCTTCCCAAGTGGAGAAACTTTGATTTGCAGTGGGTGTGGAGGGCTGATTCCAGGAGGTTGGATCTCTCTACAGCTGCTGGCAGTGTTTCCTTTCCTATTTTTTTTTCTTGCCTCTCAATAAGTGAAGAAGCCTGGGGCTCAGGACATTGATCCTCCTTCTCAATCCCTCTACAGGCAGTGTTCTGCTTGGTTTCAGTTACACTCCTGTAAGCATGGCTATCCAGAGGTTGTGTGGATACCTTCAATTGTGTCATGGAGTGCAAAGTGCCACTGTGGCTGGTCAATTATCTGGACTTCTGCTGATTTGTAAAGGAGCCTTCTACATCTCTGTCCTCTTTCTTCCACAATAGTCTCTGCAACTCATATAGATTTTCTAGACCTCTCCAGGTGATGCTCAATCCCCTGTGCATCCCCTGAGACCACACTGTTAGTCTTCAATTCTCTGTTTGTATCAAACTCTTTGTGAACAACCTATGAAAATCCTCTACCCAGCCTGCAAACTCAGTGGTGCCCAGGGTTCTCCGAGCTCAGCAGCTTTTGGCTGGTATGGACACTGAGCTTTTCAGTGTTTAATGTGGGCAGGATATCCTGGGGTAGACACAGAACTCACCAGTTTTTGGTGAAGCAGTTGGGAGAGTATGTATGTAGACCCTGCTCCAGTGTCTTTTCTACTCCTCTTGGTCACAGCAATTGCCCAGCTCTTTAACTCACTGAATCATGAATCTCTCAGTGTTTGGTTCCATGTCTCTAATCAGGACAGTGCCCTTGTTTCTTTATTTCCTAAGGGTCCCACAGTTCTAGCTCAGTTATTGTCCTCTGAATGATGTTTTTAATTTCTATACTGTCCTAATGTGTAAATATCATGCACATTGATTTACCTCTACCAGTAAGAAGAGACTTAGGCAGGTGGGCACTGAATGGTGGTTACTAGACTTGGCACAGATCTCAGCAGCCTGTCTACAACTGCCATACACATCTTCTTCCCTAGTGGAGTCAGATCTTTACTCATCATATCATTTTCACCAGACTTCAAGTGTAAGTAGTGTCATGCTCAAGGGGAATCCCTGTTTCTTTTTCTTAATACCCCCATACTTAAATTCATCTTATGGGTTTCTCTTTCAAGTTGCTGTTCCATGTTTGAGTATTTGTTTGCTTTGCATTTCTAAGTACCTGCATTTATTGATGCATGTCTTCTCAGTGCTCCTGAGTGCCACAGCCTCTAGTCAGTCAGGATGGATCTCTCAAATTTTCCTTACCCATTTGTCTGTAGCTAACACTTAGACTGATTCCATAATTTTTCCTACTTTGAGAGTTGCCTCAATAGACATGAGTGTGCATTAATCTCTCATTTATTGGTTTCATTTCCTGTGAATACATGCCCATGAGTGACCTAGGGCGGTTATATTGCAGCTTTATTTTAGATTTTGAGAAACCTGTATACTGGCTTCCATAATGATTTCACTAATTTACATTCCTATTAACAGTGTATAAATATTTCTTTTTCTCCATATTCTCAGCAACATTTCTTATTTGTTTGTGCTTCAATGATTTATAGATCATAATAATTCTCATTTGATGAAAGATATGAGAACTTATAGTAATGTGTAGTTCTAACTGCAAGACAACATAATACAATCATATATCATTTCTTTCTAGGTCTAGCTTATGCATATTTTTTAGCCAATACATCTTTTCATAGCATAATTCTATTTGCTTTTCAAATTTTGACTTTTACAAAATCCATGATAAATTTTGATAATAGATTAGCGAGAAAGACCAAAAGATTCTCCAAAAGATTAGCAATAATAAAGACGCTGTAGATTTAACTAAGAGATTGGAAATGGGTCTACCTTTTAATTTTTTTATTCCAGTACCAGGGACCTAAGTTAGGACCTTGTCCTTAACAGGCAGGAAACTGAAATCACTGAGCTAAATCCCAGGCCCTGGATATGGGTCAACCTTTTAAATGTTATGAAAAGTGTTATTTTTGAAGCAAGTTGGAAGTGATAAGCACAGAAAGGATCTAATATCTGATTATAGCTTTGTAAATAGTGCGTAATAACATCACCAATTGAACCGGAGACTACTGGATTGAACAAAGGCAGTTTAAGAAGTGATCTGATGTCTGCAAGTGGACACAGAAATTCAATTAGGAGTTAAAACACACATCTAAAGCTGAGGAAACATCACCACATTATTAAATTACTGCAACTGAAAGCATTGGTGAGGGAGGCAGTATGATTAAGAAGAGTAAATATTACATTTAAAAAGAGCAGGAGCAAAGAATCCCAGGAGAAAAAGAGTAAAGTGAATCAATAGAAATGATAAGGAAAACTCTTAGATGTTGGATTATAACTAAAATTTTCTGAATAAGTTCTGCACCAAAATATACAGAATGTGCTTCTATTTGTTTACCATATAATGCTTTTGGGATATTGTATTTACTTTTCACTCTAAAAAATAAAAAACTGAATCTCCAGAGTTTAAATAATTGGTACGAGGCTATCAATAGGAATGGCTTATATCAACTCGGGTCTGCCAGGATCCGAAGCTAATTCTTCTCCCATTACACCATGCTGCTTCTAGGAGATAAGTTTAGACCAAAACAACCTTTCAGGTCAATTATATAACAGCATCATGGGGATTCTAAGGCAGCTGGGTGTGAAAGACTTTATGAATGTGTTTTCAGCTAGTGGTTTTCCTCCATGCAGTTCCCTAAGTCTATTAGAGAGATGGTTATCCTTTCTGCTTTCCGGGTTTTCCTAATCACCTAGAAAGTCCTTGCTCTATTTCCTCTTACCCTGTTATAAGACTTTTTTTTTTTTTTCTGTTTCTCTCTCTCTAGGCAAAAGCAGAAAGAAAAAAAGATCTCCATTATATTACATGTCTGCTCATCAGCAGAACAAATTCCCATGGCTCTCAGTTTCTAATCAGAGGGAAGTAATTTTCCTTTCTCACCTGACTGATTCTCCTACTTGGCTCATGGAGCTGACTGATCCCCAACCCCTCCCTCCAGGTACTCAGTTGAAAGTTTCAGTCAGTGCTGAGATTCACGCATTGAACACTTTACCATTCATTCTCTAAGTTATTTCCACCCAACCCTCACCTCAGTGGAAGTTGTACCTTAAATTTAACACAATTTATGTTAAAAATTGAGGCAACGATGTATTAAAATTGCATGTTTTTTATTTATTCCATATTTATTTTAGAATATATTAAATGGTGTACTACATAAACATAAAAAACAGTGCCACAATCACCATCATCTCTGTTACCATATACCAGTGTGCACCAATATTGTGCTATGCATACCCTGCAACTGTTTTTCATCTGATATATTTACATCTGCCTATATATATATAT
>NW_022900942.1:20372212-20375506 GCF_012274545.1 Fukomys damarensis
TATATTTGTAGTTTACATATTGCAAGCATCTAATTTAATAACATTATTTTGAATAAGACATTTATTATCAAAATACAGGTAACAAAACAAGGTTTCAAAGTTATGTAAAGTGTGTATGCTAGAGTCAGGATTAAAAATATTTAAAGTCTTAAATTCTTAGAACATAAGAAAAGCTACAATCCAAGTTAACTTGAACTACCAAAAATGCCCATTATATCCATATCTGGATTTATCAAGAAGATAAATTTGTGATATATATAAATACAAAACATTTGTGAATGCATAAAGCATTAAAGAGATCAAAGTCCCACCAAAATAGCAAAGATGAAATACTTTGGAGGAATTATACTTCTGTTTGATGACAGCAATTTAAATCATAACATTTTCCGCACTGTTATTTTGTTAATCTTCTAATTGATTTGGCCTTGATTTTCAATTCATATATTATGCTAAAACATAACCTTGGTCCTCAAGTGAACACAGACAGAAGAAAAGAAGTAGTGTATAGGCTATGACTCAGTAGCAATGCAATGCATTGCATCTAAACTAAGCCTTTTGATGGGAAGATTGTGCCTTTGAATGGTTGCTGAAGTGAGTCAGCATCACAGATCACCTTGTCAGGAGTCTGACAGGAAAACTGACATTGAAAGCCAAGTTCCAACTGTTTCTGTAATTTACAGCACAAGAAAATCTGCAGCCACCTGTCTAAGGGAAGCAGCCATGCAGCACTTATCGGTCCCTTAGCACTTTTGTCACCCATCTTGTTAGGCCTCTTGCATCAATCAACAGTTTTAGTATAATCTTGTTTTAATAACCTGATTTTCCTTTTGTAAAACTTTTGTAGACAATTTTCACTCAAATTCAAATAGAGAAGTAAAAAAACAACCAATAGTATCACAAAAACCCAAAGGGTGAAAATGTCGGGATATTCATATTATTTCTGGATATTCATATTATTTTTAATGATTAAAACTTGCCCTCATCAGCTTTTAAAGATCTAAAAAAAAAACAGTTTTTCACATGTGTTATACAACATGTTTATCAACTTAATAATATTTGAGTGTAGTTAATATTCGCAAGTCCTAACTAAAACCTTATTCTCTTTACACTGTGTAGTGTTTCTCAAACATCTTTAATCAGGATGCAACCTTCAGTGTCTTAGAAGTCCCTGGCTATGTCAGCAAGAATTAACCTAACTATGCCTCAGATGTAAGTATCAGAAAATTAGGCTCAGGTTTTGAAAAAATTACATCTAATTATAATATAAAATCCTCAAAGCCTAGAGCCTAGAATACTGTAAGTGCTAAAAATGTTCTTTTCTATAACGTCTCCATTTTTATTTTGTTATTCCATTCATTACAAAAGATGCAATAACTCTTAAATTCATCTTAGAGGAATTAATTCAGTCTCATTTGATCATTATGAATAAATCACAGACTGATCAGGAGTCACTTCAATTTATTAACTTTTGGATTGCTAGTATTGCGAAAATCCTTGTCTTTCTAAGATTTAAGTGTCTCAGATTTAAGCACAATGTAAGTAATGTTCCATTTCGATATGTGTCATGCTTTTCTATATCCATTTAACTTTTGCTGTTTGTTATATTACTTGCAGTTTTTGCTTGTGGCAGTTGTGTAGAATACATCTCTAAAGGAAATGCTGAGTTTTGTGATTTGGGAAATACAGGGAAGAAATATATTTCATATTCTTAAGTATTGAAAATAACCTTTGTTCCTCATCTAAAACATCCTTAACTTACACGGCATATGCTTTCATCTTCTAATACTTAAAGTGTTCAAAGGCAAGATTGGATGGAAGAAGGGTGGAGAGAGTCATCAATCATATTTCTTTTTAAGGCTGAACCTTTACTCTATTTATACTTTCAAAGCAAAGAAGGAACAGTTTACTGTATAGCCAAGTGGGACACATTTGTAAAAAAGCTTCAAAGTGTAAAATGAATAACAAAAATACTCTCCTATCTTAACAATACACATTGCTTATTCATATGGCAATGTAATGCATTCCACATAAAAACATTTTAGCACTGCCTATGAACAGGTTAACCAAAGACAGACACACTGGATACTGTTTAATTTGATGATCCTGTTAAATTAGTGCTTGCCACAGTGGCTATCAAGTGTTAGAAAAGTGAAGTAAGTGAGAAGAATAACATGAATAATTTGCAAGTGAATTGTTGATTGACTGAATTTTGTACCTAGACAGCTCATGTAACCTTAGTTTCTTCATCCATAAATTAAACAAATTGTACCTGTCTATCAAAAACCAATATTCCCAAGATCAAGTTTGTTTTTACTGATGTGAATTATTTGGAGATCTTTATGTTAATTTGCTTTTTAAATATCTCTAGCCTTATTAACAATGAGTCATAATCTTGTAGTAGAGAATAAATTCAGTTTGCCTTTTAAAATATAGTGGTGAATTACTGACATTTGGACCAGTTCTGATTTACTTCAGGAAAGACTTTTATTATTTTAACAGATTACTTCTAAGACTTCAAGTTCCTGGAAGACACTTATAAATGTGATATTATAATAGCATAATAGCTGGATCAGCAATGTGTTTTACAAGTATTTACTTAAAAAATCAAAATAAAACTTTAAAAAATTATCTTCAAAGTCACATTTCCCTAGATTGGCAAAACTGAAAGCAAAAAAAAAAAAAAAAAAAAAAAAAAAAAAAAAGAGTAAACAGGAGTGAGGAAGGAATTGAACTATATTTCACATAACTGGCATTTAATTCTAGGGATTTTGCTAAGCATTATAGATACGTTAATTTGGCATGTTAAGATTTTTGATACTTTATCTTGTTTAGTTATTTTACTAAGAAAACTGTTTATCTGACTTAAATAGATTTTTAATGATCCATAGTTGAAATACTTATAATATAAACTAGTATGAGTTCTCTGTATGGCTCTTTGTTTAACTTTGTATCATCTAAAACTCTCTTCCTGAGAATAGCTGATGACCAGGAAATGTCTTTATAGCTTCAAGTTGTTCATAATGTAACTGAGTTTATCCAATATACCAACTTTTATATGAAATATCTTATATTTTATATAAAGTCACAGACCCTTTTGACAATATGATAGAACAGCTTTCAAAAAACATGTCCCTTTTTTTGGATCGGGTCTTTATATTTGGGGGGACTGATTGTTTTGAGTTCTTTATATATCCTTGATAATAGTCCTTTGTCTGAGGTACAGCTGGTAAAAATTTTTTCCCACATTGTAGATTGTCTCTTAGTTCTGCTAATGGTTTCTTTTGAAGTACAGAA
>NW_022900942.1:20376958-20384474 GCF_012274545.1 Fukomys damarensis
AAAAAAAAAACATGTCCCTAATACAAGCATGCTAAATTTTATATGTGAAACACACGAATTTAATACAATAATGGGCTGCTGAAATCTGATCATTTATTTTCTAAAGATTTGTGGGTCCCTGGCAAGAATATCGGGTCTGGAAGTGCTACTATTCTCCAGTTCTTATTCTATATGTCACACATGGGAAACTTCCATGAACCAAAGTACTCCCCAGGAAATTTGCCCACTTTGACTGAGACATTATGTGAAATTTCCTGGCCACTATATTAGTGTGCTTGTGTAAAACCTTCCTGTTGAGCAAGGTCATCAGAAAGAATATCCTGAAATCCTTGTTCTCATGTATTGACATGTGAGGCTATATAGTCAAGGTACTAGTCTCCTTTCTTTTTTAATTTCACAAAAACAATCATAACAAAATTAAAAGAGATAATGGTAGTTAATACATTGTGTATCATTATTTTCAATGTACTGAAGTTAATCAGAGTACAAGACCTGGCAAAAAAGTTTATCTCTTGCACAGAAGACACAAACATGTTAGCACAAAACTTTTTTTTTCAATGAACTAAGCGAAATTGGAAGTACAAATGAAACCAATTAATATACATATTAAATTTTTTTGAAACAAAATAATAGACAATTTGGAGAGCCAGTTGAACTTCTGCCCACTTCCTGTGTCTACCTTCCACTGCTCATTTGCATATATATATATGTGTGTGATTCCGATATAAGAGGAAACCATGTGATATTTAAGCTTGGGTATCTAATTTATTTCACTTAACATTATGTTCTCAAGTTGCATCCATTTAGCTACAAATTCCTCAAATTCATATTTTTATGGCAGAGTTGGTCTCCACTGAGTATAAATAGCACATTTGTCTTCTCCATTTTTCTTTTGATGGACATATACACTATTGTCAAGATCTGTTACAAATTGTGCTGCTATAAATATGGGTATGCATGTATCCCTGTAATGTGATCATTTTAACTAGAGCAGAGTTAAATGAATTTTCTCTTTTGTTTTGAAACGAATCTCCACACTGATTTCCATAGGAGTTGTACTAGTTTACTTTCCCATCAACAATGTAGAAGGGTTTCTTTTCCCCTGCATCCTCACCAGCATTTGTTATTATTAGATTTTTTGATGATAGACATTCTTTTGAGGCAACATGGTATCTCAAAGTAGCTTTAATTTACATTTCTCTAATGGAAAGCAATGCTGAACATTTCTTCTTTTTATTGGCCATTTGTATTTCTTTTTTTTTCATTAAGTTTATTGGTATATTTAAGTTAAACAATACAGTTAAATTCATCTTTAGGATCTTGTTCCTTCACATGATATATCTTGGTTCTTATTTATCCCCATTCACCAGCCCTCCCTTCACCACCTTTACCCTTATCTATTTACAAGGACTTTGTTTCCATTTTTTTCTTTTTTAATATATTTTCTTTTCCCTTATTTCCTTTCCCCTACCCTTTCCACTTTCTCTACACCTTTAGCCACTTTCTTCCTATTTCACACTTTCAATTTGTACTTCTTAATAAACCAATCTTCACATGAGTTCTTAATTTTTTTTTATAGTGGGTTGAGTGGCATCAGTGCACAAAGCAAAGATTTACTCTTTATAATGTCATATAGGTAAGAATGGATACTAATCTTAATAAATTATTATTAATGTATTATGAAAAAAATCTGTAAGTGCTAATGAAATACACCAAATAGAAAAGAAGGATCAGAAGTCCTGGAGCTGAGCTACAATTTTAACGCGGTTCTCAAAACAAAATGACAACATTGATAAGGTGAGATTTGAGCAAATATGAAAATAAAAATTGAGACAATCTCAGTTTTTTATCTAAACTACCACAAAATTGAAATGGTATATGCAAGAATGAATAGGTAAATTCAACAGTTTTTTTTTGAACAAAGGATTAGTAGTTATGCTTTAAAAATGATTTATCTGATATGTACACTGATTATTTTACAGATGTCAAATAAGTGAATAGATAAGAGTTTAGATAAACATGAAGTTTTAATGTTATCATGATCCAAGTGTTAAAGCCAAAATCCTAGACAAGATCAACAGCAAAGGGAAATGAAAACAGGGACTTGGGCATCCACATCAAAAAATATGGAAGGAAGACTAAGTGAGACCAAAGAAAAGTAAATAGGAAAGTTGACAGAAAATCAAGAGGAAGTATAGAAATCTAGATAGCAAAGTAAAGTGCATAGAGATGGTTCAATCGCATAAGAGCATAAGGAAATTGAACAGCACCTATTGTCTTGTGATGTCATTTCTATCAAAATAGCTAAGCACGAGCATTACTTATTCATTTGTGTCAATGCTTCTGTCAATAAAGCTCCTGCACTGGCCATCACATAAAAACGTAGCACATATAACTGTGAAGTACCCAATACTTGATGGTTGTAGTAAATTACTTTTACTAATTTATGTATTCTTGTTACCTTTTACTGTTATTTGGCAGTGTGCTTCTAGTTATATACAGAAAGTTTGCTATGGAACAGTACACCCTGCTGCATGAGCAGCAGTGTCATGTATGGGTTAACTGCATCTCTTGATTGCATCACAAAGCTACAATGAGTGATTGAGCTGTACTATCTGCATTTGGATAAGTGCACTCTGTGATGTTGGCACAATGTTGAAATGGCTTAATGACATATTGTGCATCATGTATCCCCAACAATAAGCAAATACACTATATATTAAAGCCAGTGAAGAAAGCATCTCAAAGAAATGGGGATGATTGACTCAGATCCTCTTGTTAGGTCAGGTAAACTAAGGGCTAAAAATTAGTAGATTTAGAAATGTGAGGAGGAAAGCGATGCTTGTCTTAAGAGTAGTTATTGGGGAAGGGAAGTTGGGAAGCAAAAGCCTGATTTGAGTAAAGAACAGGAAGAATGATTTCAAAATATTCTTCTAAAGAATATCACTGCAAGTCACAGTAAGCAGAAAATTATACTGAAAGATAATTTGAACTCTAGAATATATATAACTTCAGCGGTAGAATATTTTATTGAAATTTCAAATTTTTGTACACAAGTCTATCACTGAAAATGTTACAATCACAAGAAAAATATTTAGATTAGAATTTGACCAATTATATAGTAATAGATTCATTAGCCTAATTGTACATTATCAAATGTCATGGCCATAGATCAAGTACTCAAAACTATAAGCATAATTAAAACATGAAAGAGAATAAGATATAACAAATACATCTTTTTACACTATGAATATTTTTAGAAATCTACTTACTATCACAAATCTGGCCATATTAATCAGTGAAGGTGTTTATTGACTTCCCTTGGATTTATAGTTGCTTGACATTCACATATAGTTAGCTAAATTGAATGCAATGGTGAAATCCACTGCTAAAACAATCCTATAGTAATAATATAAGACACTACATTGACTTCTTTTAAAGCTGACATGATAGAGGACTGCACTGAAAAATTTATCAAGCTAAAATGATGAAAAGTAATCAAGCTTTATAGAATGTAACGAAGAAGAGCCTCTAGTTCTGTATGATAAATGCATAGAAGACATCAGCTATAACAACCTTGAAGATAATTTGGGACTTACAGACATGGACACACTGGGAGGACACACTTCCAAGCACTGGTATCCTTTAGGAATAAAAACCCAAACTAAGGGCTGGAGATTTAGCTCAGTAGTGCCACGCCTGCCTTGCAAGCACAAGGTTCTTAGGTTCTTTCTGAAAAGAGGAAAAAAATATCCTAAACTGATTCTTGGAACTAAAAAACAAGACAAATATGTCAATGTTTATATAATTTTTCACTACTCAGTTTTATTTTCACTAGTAAACATTGCCAAGTTCTCTGTTGGGTAACCTAAGAGCAATTGATTCAGAAACTGAACGGTTTTATATTGAACAACTAGATCCAGTTCTGATGTTCCTAAATGAGATCAAATGAATATAGCAGAGTGTATGATATCCAGTGATAGCTGTGGTCAGTTGCTGAGAGAAA
Organism: Fukomys damarensis; assembly: GCF_012274545.1. Classification (NCBI taxonomy): domain Eukaryota; kingdom Metazoa; phylum Chordata; class Mammalia; order Rodentia; family Bathyergidae; genus Fukomys; species Fukomys damarensis. Next base: position 20,380,965 of record NW_022900942.1, read on the forward strand.
GAACACATCTCACTCACAACTGAATGTGGCCTGAGATCACCAGCTAAGTAAGCCAGGACTCCATGGGTTTCCAAAAATCCCTGCTGGAACATAACTCTGAATTTAGGATGAATACTTTGTTAGAATTCTAGCACATTTCCGTAAGTACCACATCCTCATATCTACTTGATAATAATTATATTAAGGTGTGTAATCTTTCTTCTAGCCGGAGGATAAATGGCTAGAGTAGTGTCCGTTGAAAAGTCAGATGTAAAAGGAATAAGATAACAAGAAAACATCAGTGTCTAAAATAACTGATATAAACAATTTACAAATAATGAACATTGAAAGGTAAATGATTTCTGCATCCTCTTAAACACAAAATAATCCATCATACTGCCCAAGTTATTGATTTGCTTTCATTTTCATACTGTTTATATCATAAATATAAAATATAAAGATGATAAACACTATTAGGTGTTTCTTAAAAATCAAGTCATCACTTCAAAAGAGAAAAAAGGACTTTGTCTTGATACTTCCATTCAAATAATAATAAGTTAAATTTTTAAATCTCCATACTACCCTTTCAGGAAAAGGAGAATAATACAATGACAAAACTAACACATAGGAATTTAAATTAACAATTAACATGGAAACTACTGCTCTGTTTACTTACATATCAGGATGATTATTTGCCGTGTGTTGAATTCATAAGTCATGTGAAATGTTTAGTGATTCTATGGCCCAGAACCAGTGAAGACAGAGAGCTGAGCTCTGTATGGAGAAACAGGCTCTCCAAAGCAAGATTCCAAACAGCACACATATTGGAAAGTGTCCTTCCCCTTGTAGAAGTGCATTATTTTTGAGACTGTAGTTCTTCTACTATGGTTGTAACAAACATTCAATCTCGGCATTGTATGTTCATGGTTCTTCAAAAAGAAAAGCTAAAGTTTAATACCCTTTTTGTTTGAAGTATGTACCAAGTAATGCAATAAAACTATCAATGACTAGATTCAACTGTTCTCCATGAATCTATATAGTGAGTGAATCAAAGAATTTAGAGTAGCTACTATGAGCAAGGACCTTCCACTACCATAGAAGCAAAGGTCACAAGGATCTCTTTTCAAAATATCTCTTCTAGAAAGGAAAGCTTCTTCATTGTTGGTGGGAGTGCAGACTGGTGCAACCACTATGGAAATCAACATGGAGATACCTCAAAGAACTAGGTTTAGAGTTTCCTTTTGAAGCAGCCATCTCTCTGCTGAGTATCTTTCCAAAATAATTAAAAGAATCATATCACAGTGATATATGCAAACCTATGTTTATAGTGGCACAGTTTGTAAAACTGAAACTTGAAATCAGCCCATTTGCTCATCAGTTGAAGACTGGATAAAGAAGATATGGTTTTTCTATAAAATGGAATATTATTCAGCCATAAAGAATGAGAAATTAGACTCATTCGTAGGAAAATGGGTACATATTGAGGATATACTCCTAAGTGAAACAAATGTCACACATGTGTAAATATCAAATAGTTTCTCTGGTGTGAAAAACTATAATGGTCCATATGATCCTAATGATATAATTGACAATATGAAATAGGAAGAAAAGGGATAAAGGTGTAGGGGAAATGGGAAGGGTAAGAGAAAGGTAATAAGAGAAAAGGAAAACAATGCAAAAATGGAAATAAAGTATTTGTAAATAAGGAGGGGAGGTGAAGGAAGGGCATGGATAAGGGGAAAAAATGAGAACTAAGACCTGTCATGTAAAAGGACAAGTTTCCAATGATGAATGTAATTAAACTGTATAGCTAAAATGTACCAATAAACTCAATGAGAAAAAAAATCCCCCCCAAGAATTGTCACATAGACTTTTATAAAATGGAATGTTTATATTTTCTTTATTGATAAATATAATTCAGTACAGCATTTTAGAATAGGGCATTTTCCACTTTTGTTATGTATGATTTTAATCATTTTAGTTCTTATACTATAATTGGGCAGAAAAATGTTATAGGCACAAGTGCAAGTAAAATTGTTAGCATAATAAAGTAACAAATTACTCCAATATAATATAGCCACTATTTTGGGCCAGGGATTTAGCTCAGTGGTTCCATGCCTGCCTCACAAATGCAAGGTCCTGAGTTTGATCCCCAGTACCATAAAGAAGAGATTGTAAAATATCTTTGGTGTCTCACAAGTCTTGAAAGAGTGAGAATTTTTAAAATTTTGCATTTTATATTTTACACTAGAAAAATAGGACCTGAAGAGTTTTCTTAAATATTGTTACAGAAATCTTATCAATTAATTTATTAATTAATTTATTTAATTTTTTTCTGCACCACTTACATTTTTTTCAATTCAATTTATGGTGTATGGGACAATAGTAACTACCCCAAACTAATTTTATTAGAAAGATAAACTATTTTTGCTTTAATTTTCTTTATTAAACAACTCATTCTAATTTGAATTTTATAAACATATACAGGTACAATTTATATATGAAAACCCTATATTAAAAATGTATGATTTGGGAAGTTTTAATTCATTCAACCATTCAGTTACAAAGTAAAGAAATGAGCATACAAACAGATATTCCTTAGTTTTCAATCACACATTAGTTCACTCTAATTTTTCCTTTTGTGAGTGATAATGTATACCTTGACTTCTATTATTTTATTTAAAATGTATTTCTTTTTCTTTCTTTCTTTTTTTTTTGTACCTGGGATCGAACTCTAGTCCTTGCGCTTGCAAGGCAGGCCATTGAGCTAAATCCCTGGCTTTAAATGTATTTCTATCATATTTAGTTTTTTTCTGTGTTGCTGTGGTTATTACAGTTGATTAAAAGAGCGTAATTTCAGCATACTTGTTTATTCATAATCTGTTTTACACTTTTTTCTATTCATATTTAATATGCTTATTGTTAAATATATACTGTAACCTATCACATAATTTTTTCGATATATTTTCCACTACTTGTGATTTTTCTTTCCTTTTTTCGGACTAATATGCATTATATAAGTCGCTATATTAGTAATTTATCTATTAATATAATTTGAGGGTATGATTTTTGATTTGCAATATATACTAATAATTCATTATGGTCTCCTTTTTTGAGGAGGTACCAGGGATCAAACTCAGGTCCTTGCCTTTGCTAGGCAGTCTGTGGAACCACTGAGCTAAATCCCTAGCCTTATAGTCTACTTTCAAATAATATTCTACACTTAATATAGAATCTAAAATCATTATAATATTATTTTCCATTTCCTCTCTTCTAGTTGTTCACACTATTTTTCATATATTTCACATTTATGTAATATATAAGTTGCATATTACAACAGCAGTTATTTTCTTTTACTTGAGACTGCCTTTAATATTTGATGTTAAAAATATCACTGAGCCTGTTTTTTGAAAAATGGTTTTTTTTTTGGACTAGAGATCAAACTCAGGACCTTGTGCCAATGGAACCACTGAGCTAAATCCCCGGCCCTCACTGATCCTCTAAAAAAAATGTGTGTGTGTGTGTGTGTAT
>NW_022900942.1:20384572-20396977 GCF_012274545.1 Fukomys damarensis
TTATATATGCATAAATAAATATATATATGTGTATATATATATATATGTAAATAGTATCTGATGGTGGCGTTGTTTGGGGGAGTTTGTACATACATTTAAAATATCTTAATCAATGTCAATATTACTACTGCCTTCTTATTTTCCTTCCCCTTCTAACTGGTCCCCTTCTCCATCTCCAAAAGTCTGTCTGATTTTGTGTCACTTGTTCTTACTTTATTTACTTGTTTATTCATTTATTTTTGGGGTAGTTGATTTTAAGAGAAAACATGATGTTTAGGCTTGTGAGTAAGGTGAATTTCATTCAAAATACAGTTTTCTTCATTTTCCTTTAGCTGATATAATTTCATTTTTTTTATAACATTATAATATTATATTACATATATGTACATTCTACAGCTCCTTCATCCATTCATCTTTTGATGAGCATCCAGCCTATCTCTACAAGTTAGCTATTGTGAATTGCACTGCTGTGAACAGCAGCCTCATGCACTTATAAGTGTGGCTATTGGGAGGTGACTGTATCATTGGGGTGTGATACTCATCAGTGGATTAGTCCACTGATGAGTTTCTAGCTCACTGTGGAAGGTGAAGCCTTCCAGGAGGACGTGCGTCACTAGGGATGTAACCTGCAGGGTTGTATCTCCCCCTCCTCCCTTAATGGATCTCTACCTGCAGCTACCATGCTATTGGCTGTTTACCCTCTGCTATGCTGCCCTGCTTTGTAACCAGAAGACTGTTGGTTCTTGTGTCTCAGCAACAAGAAAGTACCTAAGGTAATTGGCAAGCATGTATTGTTACAGTATGCTGTCTTCAATCCTTTTCAGAATATGCATAGGAGAGATGTAGTTGGGTCAAATAGTATTTGTATATTTAAATTTATGAGGAATCTCCATAGTTAATTGGCTTCCATAGGTATTGTTCTAATTGATGTTTCCACCTACAACATAGAAGGATTCCTTTATCTGGTATATTTGCCAGCACTCACTGTTTTTTCTACTTTAATAATAACCATTCTGACTAAAGTGAGATAGAATCTTAATGTAGTTTTAATTTGCATTTCTATGATGATTGAATAATTTTAATAGACTTCATCCATTTACATTTCTTTTGAGAAATATCTATTTAGTTCATTTGCCCAGGACTTGATCAGGTTCATTGCTTGTTTAATGGGAGGTAAATATTTTTTAGGTATTTTTATATTCTAGATATTGATCCTCTATCAAAAGTGCAGCGAGCAAAGATTTTATCTCCTTAACTAGGTGGTCTTTCTCTCTGTTGTTTCTTTTGATATGTGAAAGCTTTTTTTTTGATGCAGTTTTATTTGTTGACCCTTGTTGCATTTATTCCCTTTGCTATTGGATTCCTGTTTAGGAAGTCTTTGCCTGTGCATATGGATTCAACTCTTTCCCTTATGCTATCTTTCAGTACTTTCAATATTCCTAATTTTATATCTAGATTTTGGTCCATTTAGATTTGATTTTAATCCTCAGTAAGAGTAAGGGTGTAGTTTTAGTTTTCTAGGGTCTCCTGTATTCCCAGCATCATCTGTTAAAAAGACTGTCTCTTCTCTGTCTTATATCTTTGGTCTTTTTATCAAGCATCAGATATCTTGGGTGTGCTTATGTCTTCTGTTCAATACTATTGGTCTACATGTTTGTTTTTTTTTCTAGTGCTATGTTGTATACGTTACTATTACTATTTTTAATACATTTGTTGGTACTTTTTATTTTTATTTATTTTTTATTGAGTTTATTGGCACTTTTTAGGGATACTATACAGTTATATTCATCATTGGGATCTTGTACCTTTATATGATGAATTTGGTTCTTATTTTTTCCCAATCACCATGCACATCCTTCAACCCCTCCACCTATCTCTATTTACAAAGAACTTGTTTTCAATTTTTAAATTAATTTTATTAGTACATATTTTTCCTCATTGAGTTTATTGGTACATTTTAGGTATACAGTACAGTTACATTCATTATTGGGATCTTGTACCTTTACATGACAGGTATTGGTTTTTATGGGTACATTTAATGTATGTAATATAACAACATTCGTTGTTGGAAATTTGTACCTTTACGTAATCAATCTTGGTTCTTATTCTTCCCCATTCCCCTGCCATCCCTTCAATCTCTCCTCCTTCACTATCTACAAAGACTTTGTTTCCATTATGTTTCATTTTCTCATATTTATTCCATTTCCTTCTTTCTTTTCCCCAGCCCTGCCTATTTCCCCTTTGTTTCCCCTTTTTTTTCTTTTTTCGTATTTTTTTCTTTCCCTTCTTCCTTTCCTCCCCCCATTCCCCTACTCCTTCAGAACTTTTCTTCTTGTTTCAAATTATCAATTATTCAATTTGAACCTCATTTACACTTTAGTTTTTCACACCAGAGAAATGATACTGTTTTTACACGTGTTCTATTTCTTTCACTTAAGGATATGGCCTCAATTTGCAACAATTTACCCATAAATGTCTCTAATTTCTTCTTCTTTATGGCTGAGTAATACTCGGTTTTATTAAAAAAATATTTCCTTTATCCAATTTGCAGTTGATGGCCACTTGAGGTGTTTCCAAGTTTTACCTGTTACAAGCTGTGTCACTGTAATCGTGGGTGTGCATATATCACTGTGATATGATTCTTTTAATTCTTTTGGAAAGATACTCGATAGAGGGAAAGCTGGGTCAAATGGGATCTCTAATCCTATTTTTCTGAGGTATCTTCATATTGATTTCCACAATGGTTCCATCAGTCTATATTCCCACCAACAATGGAGTAGGGTTCCTTTCTCACCACAACCCCGAAAGCATGTCATTGTTTAATTTCTTGATTGAAACCATTCTTTCAAAGGTGAGGTGAAACCTCAGTATTGTTTTTATCTGTACTTCTCTAATGACCAGTGATGTTGAACATTATTTTCATATATTTACTTGCTTCTTTTCCTTATTTGTCTGAGAAATGTCTGTTTCTTTCAGATGCCCATTTTTTAATAAAATCTTTATATTTGGGGGGTCTGATTTTTTTGAGTTCTTTATATATTGTAGCAAGTAGACCTTTGTCTGAGGAGCACCTATTAAAAAAAAATATCCCACATTGTAGGTTGTCTCTTAGCTGTTATGATTTCTCTTGCAGTGCAGAAGCTTTTTTTGGGGGGGGGTATGGGGGATTGAACTCAGGTCCTTGTGCTTGCAAAGCTGGCCACCGAACCGCTGAGCTAAATCCCTGGCCCCTCTCAGGTGTTCTTTGTCATAGATGTATTTTATTTCCCAATCAATTTTGAAATATAATTTTTCAGAATACCTCAGCCTAGGTTGGAGGTTGTTTTCTTTCAAGGCCTGAAATAATTCATTTCAGTCTCTGCTTGACTTGAGGGTTTGCGATGAGAAGTCTGCTGTGATTTTGATGGGTTTTCCTTTGCATATGATTTGTTTCTTTTCTCTAACTGCTCGTAGTATTTTGTATTCAGTTGGATTCCCAGGATTGCGACTATTACATGTCTAAGTGTAAGCTTTTTATTTATTTATTTTTTGTGTCATGGCTATTTGGATTCCTATATGCCTCACTTATCTGTATATTAAATTATTGTGCTCTGTTTGGGAAGTTTTCTATCATTAATTCTATGAATAGGATTTTTTTACATCCTTTGTAGTTTCTTCTGCTTTTTCAGGGACTCCTGTCAGTCTTATATTATTATTTGCAACATCTAAGAGCTGTTGGGTTGATTTTTCATGGTCTCTATTATTGTTAAGAGATCTCTCTTTTCATGGTCACTGAGTGACATCCTGTCTTCTACAACTGATATTCTGTCTTCAGATTGGCTCTGTTGTTTGTATATACTTAAGATATTTTAATCTCCTTGACATATATTTGAATCTGATTCCATTTCTTTCTTATGCTGAGCACTCATGGATTCTATCATGGTCCTGAACTCATCTTTTTTTTTTTTAATCTGTTTATGTTCTAGAGTCTCTATCATATCTTTCATTCTGCTCACCATCTCTGTAGTTATCTGGGAAATTCTTTCTGTTTAGAATATTTCTAGAGCCTCGTTCATGTGTTTTATTACTTTCTGTGCTGTCAGTTCAGGTTGTTCTGGTGGTTTGGTTGTCAGACTTTTCCATGTTGTTACATATCTTTCTCTGCTCACCATCTCTGTAGTTATCTGGGAAATTCTTTCTGTTTAGAATATTTCTAGAGCCTCGTTCATGTGTTTTATTACTTTCTGTGCTGTCAGTTCAGGTTGTTCTGGTGGTTTGGTTGTCAGACTTTTCCATGTTGTTTTCTGCAGAATTTGCCTTTGCTAAGCTGAAAGTCTGTTTGTCTTCTGAATTATATTTGTGTGTGTGTGTGTGTGTGTGTGTGTGTGTGTGTTTGGTATGGATATCAAACTTGGACCTTGCATTTGTGTGGTGGAACCAATGAGTCAAATTCCCAACCCTCATTTCTACTTTGGTTGTTGATACTGTCCTTAGTTTCATTCCTAGGTTAATACTTTGATCTTCCATATATGTATCTATATCTATATATCTATATATATGCATATATGTTTTTAGTATCTAATGACTCTGAGGTAATCTCATTTTCATAATACCAGTAAGGACAACTGATTAAATCAATCACAACACTTTAGCCCAAACAATACAATCAGCAACACAATAGTATCAAGCATAGCTCAGAAGAGGACAATTTGTGGTAGCCTCCTGACTGTGCAGGTACCTGGATTCATATCACAGAAGAAGAGGGGAGTGATAAAAGTCATTGTCCACTTGCCATGTAGAGGTACATGATCCCAACAATGAATGTAACTGTACTGTATCCCTAAAATGTACCAATAAACTCAATTAAAGCTGAAAAAAATAATTAAAAAAATAAAAATAAAAAAAAGTCATTGTCCTGAGCTCTAGTCTTGATTTTGATTTAATTCACACATTTAAATTAATAGATTTAATAACTACCACAAAGGCAATGGCCTTTAGGATCTTCTGTGCCTCTCTGATGTGGATTGTAGCCAGGAGGCCTGAGACAGGGGTGGGGTGCTGGGTGGTGTTGCAGGCACCCGTGTGGTTCTAGTCCCACTGCTTGGAGACTCAGTGGTGTGCCATGGGGTGGGGTAGCAGCTCAACTCCATGTGGTTGTGCTTCTCTTCAGATCTCTGTCACAATTACTATTTAATGTAATTTAATGGCTGGTATAGTGATACCTCAAGCATTGTTCTTTTACTCAGGAATTTTTGGTAGTTCTGTTTTTTTTTTTTTAATATGCATCTAGGATTTATTTTTCTACTTCTGTAAGGGACTTTGTTGGTATTTTAAGAAGTATTGCACTGAAACTTTTGATATCTTTTGACAATATGGCTATTCTCACAGTAGGAGTTCTTCTAGTTCATGAACAAGGAACTCATTTTCTAATGTCTTCTACCATGTCTCTCTTCAATGTTCTGTAACCACAGGATGATTTCTAAGTTATGAAATATATTGCAAATGGAATTAATTTTGTGATTTATCCATCAATGGGTTGATTATACACAAGAATGCTGCTGATTTTTGAATATTGATGTTGAATCTTGCAATATTTCTGAGATTGTTTATCAGTCCTTAATATATTCTGGTGGAGATTTGGGGACATTTAGCATAAATTATCATGTGATCTGCAAATGGAAAAAATTCAATTTCCCCCTTTTAAATCATATTCTATTCATTTCTCTCTTTTGTTTGGTAGTTCTGACAAAATTTCAAGTATGACATTCAACAGGTATGGTGAGTGTGAACACTCATTCCTGAATTTCCAGGGATTTATTTCAATTTCTCCCTATTCCATTAAATGTTTTCTGTGAGTTTCTCAAATGTACATTATGTCATTTTGCATTAAGGATCCTCTATACCTGTTTTCATCCACATTTCAATAATGAATGGATTTTGGATTTTGCCAAAGGCTTTTTCTAAATCTATTGAATTGGTCATGAAAGGTTTATTCTTGTTTCTACTTATGTGGAGTATAACACATTGAATTATGCATGCTCAATGAACCTTACATCCCTGGAATAAAATCAAATTAGTTATGGTGGTTGACCTTCTTAATGAGTTAGCAAATTCTGTTTGCCTACTTCATGTTGAGAAATTTTGTGTTTTTGTCATGGGTACTGGTTTGTAGTAAACCTTTTTTGATGATCCCCTATGCTGTCTTCATGATTAAAATTTATGAGGATGCCTCCCCATAATATTACATGTGAAAGTTAGAGAAGTATTGATGATAATTCTACTCAAAATGTCTGATAGAATTTAGTAGTAAATTGATCTGGTCCTGGTCTTTTACTGGTTGGTTTAATTTTAAACACTTCATTTTCATTGCTTATTATTGACTTGCTGAGATACGTTTTATACCTTCATGTTTCAAATTAGGGTAGTCATATGTGACTAGAAATTAATATATTTTTTAATTTTTTAATTTTATAAATATAAATTTTAAAAATAATTTCTAATGATCATGACTTTAGTGGTATCTGTTGTAATTTTACATTTTTAACATTGGTTTTATTTCTTTTGATGAGTTTGATTAAGATTTTAGCACTTTTATTTATCTTTTCACAGAGCCAACTCTGATTTTTTAAAATTTATGGATCATTTGTATTGTTTTAATTTATAGTTTCAATTTAGTGTATTCTCTAGTGTTTATTATTTTTCCCTTCTCCTGACTTTGCATTTTATTTTTCTATTGCTTTCTAGGATTTTGAGAAGCATCCTTTGTTATCTATTTGTAGTCACTCTTTTTTATGATTAACATCTCTTCCTTTGTATTGTTCACTTTACAAGGATGTAGTGACCTATTTTGTCTCTCTTTATTACTTTTGGTTTGAAATTTACTTTGTCTGCAAATAAGATAGTTACCCCTGATTTTTCTGGGGGTGTTTCCTGTCCCATGGAAAATTGTTTTCCATCCTTTTATTTGAGCCCATGAGTTTCTTTTTTCAAATAAGTGTGTTTCTTGTAAACAGCATATTGTTGGATTTTGCTTATTAATCCATTCTGCCAGTCTATTTATTTTGATTGGTGAATTGAGGTCATTGACATTGATGGTTATGACTGATATGTATTGACTTATCCTTGTCATATTATTATTCTGATGATTTTTCCTTTTTTATTTTTCTCACTTTCCCTTAAAATTCTTGCCTATTGGAATTGCTCTGTTGGACCTCATGGAGTTTTGACATTTACTCCTTTTTCCTAGGATATTAAAACAAATATTTGGAGCGCTGGTTTGGCATTTATGAAGTTTCTCAGGTATTCTTTTTTGCTGTTGTTGTTATTGTTTTGAGACATGGTTTCACTATGTAGTTGAGACAGATCTGGAACTCACTATGTAGCCCAGGCTGGTCTTGAACTCACAGTGATCCTCCTGGCTCAGCCTCCCCAGTGCCAGGATTACAAGCGTGCACCACCACACCCAGCTCTCAGGTATTCTTGATCATGCAAGTATCTTATTTTCCACCAATTTTGAAAGATAGTTTTTCAAGATTCATCAGCCTAGGTTAGAGTTTATTTTCTTTTAAATCCTGCTCTAAAATCAGTAATGAAACCAGGATGACAGTTTTGCCACCACTGTTCCATATAGTACTTTAAATTTTAGCCAGGTAAAGAAATAAAAGAAATAAAAATGACAAAGAAAAATTCAAACTTTCCCCATGTATTGATAGTATGATATTTACTTAGAATTCAACACTGCATCAGAAGACTCTCAGAGATGATATGTACATTCAATATATTTTAAGATAGAAATTCAATATAAAAATTAAACAACTTGTTTTATATCATAGAAAATTAACTAGCTGACAATGTTACGAAAATTCCCTTCCCAACAGTTTAAGATAAAAGCAAAAAAAAAAAAAAATAGCAAAAAGGAGGCCTAGCTAAGGAGGTGGGAGGCCCCTACAATCAAAATTAATGAACAATAGGGGAAAAGTTAAGAAGACTCTAGAAGGCTGAAATATTTCCTATATTTATGGATCAACAAAATCAATGTTTTAAAAATAACTATATTATTAAAAGCAACATTCAGAATAAATGAAATTCCTTTCGAAATAGCAATTTCATTCTTCACAGAATCTGAGAGGACATTTAAAATCTCATATGGAACCACATAAGACCCCAAGTACCCAAAACAATACTGAGCCAAAAAACAATGCGGGAGGCATCACAATATCCAATTTCAAAATTTATTATAAACCTATTATAACAAAAATATCATGATATGGGTATAAAAGTAGACAAATTGAGCAATAGGATAAAATGACAATACAGAAAATGGTCTAGAAAACTATGAACATCTGATTCATGACAAAAAGTAAAAGCGTGCCTTGGTGAAATTATATTTTCTTTAACAAACTATATAAGCATACATGGAAAAATTAAACTATATCCCTGTTTGTAATCTCTGTGAAAATTAATTTAGAATGGTTCAAGGACCTTTTAATGAACCATGAAACTTTGAAATTTCTTGAAAAATAATAGGGGAAACAAAAGCCACACACACAAGTATAGATTTCTTAATAGGATACCAAAACCCAGGTAATAATATCAACAATCAACAAATAAGATTATAATGAAAAGCTTCTTCACAGCAGAAATAGTTGAAAGAGTAAAGAGGTAATCAGTCTAAAGAATGGAAAGAAATCTGCCAAAGACTGTTCCAATAGGGGATTAATATCTAGCATACAAAGAGAACTAAAAAATGTTACCACTGAAATAATGAAATAATGCAAAAAAAAACAAAAACAAAAAAACAAATGGGTTTAGTGGATACTTCTAAAAAGAAATACAAATGTCTATTAAGTATATAGAAAAAAGTTCCAAATTTGTAGCCATTGGGGAAATGCAAATCCCTTGTGTTTGTTCATGCAGTGTTTCAGCCAGAGTCTGCTGTCGCTTTTGTTTTTATTAATCTAAAATTAATACTCACCCTTGTCAACACCCATCTTATGTTTTCAGATTATAAACTGCTTAAGTAAATGTTTGTTTGCTTATTTATTTATTTGTTTCGTGTTACTGAATCTGTTGAGTTGTTTGGCACTTGTTGCAAACTACAGGAGCAACAAATTCTTCATGTTAATACATTGTGGTTTTTGTTGTTGTTGTTCTTTTATTGAGTTTATTGGTACATTTTAGGTATACAGTACAATTCCATTCATTATTGGGATCTTGTATTGTTACATGACAGGTCTTAGTTCTCATTTTTTCCCCTTGTCCCTTGCCTCACTTCACCCTCCTCCTCTCCCATTTACAAACATTTTATTTCCATTTTTTCATTTTCTCATATTTTTCACTTTTCCCTTATTACCTTAACCCTACCCTTCCCACTTTCCCTACAACTTTAGCCCTTTCCTCCTATTTCACATGGTCAAATATTTCATTAGGATTGTACGGACTATTATAGTTTTTCACACTAGAGAAGCTATTCAGTATTTACACATGTGTGACTTGTTTATTTCACTTAGGAGTATATCTTCAATATGCACCCATTTTCGTATGAGTGAATCTAATTTCTCATTCTTTATGGGTGAGTAGTATTCCATTTTATAGAAAAACCACATCTTTTTTATCCAGTGTCCAACTGATGGGCAAATGGGTTGTTTCCAAGTTTTAGCTATTACAAACTGTGCTGCTATAAACATAGGTGCACATATATCACTGTGGTATGATTCTTTTAATTCTTTTGGAAAGATGCCCAGCAGAGGGATGGCTGGCTCAAATGGAAGCTCTAGTCCCAGCACTTTGAGGTATCTCCATATTGATTTCCATAGTGGTTGCACCAGTCTGCACTCCCACCAACAATGGAGAAGGGTTCCTTTCTCCCCACAACCCCGCCAACATTTGTTATTGTGTGGTTTCTTGATAACAGCTATTCTTTGTGGGGTGAGGTGGAATCTCAGTGTTGTTTCCATCTGCATCTCTCAAATGACCCGTGATGTGGACCATTTTTTCATATATTTACTTGCTGCTTTTACTTCTTTGTCTGAGAAATGTCTGTTCATTTCAGATGCCCATTTTTGAACTGGGTGTTTATATTGGGGGGGGCTGATTGTTTTGAGTTCTTTATATACTTTAGATAGTAGCCCTTTGTCTGAGGAGCAGCTGGTAAATTTTTTTTTCCATATGGTAGGTTGTCTCTTAGTTCTGTTGATGGTTTCTTTTGCAGTGCAGAAGCTTTTTAATAAGAAAAGATCCCAGTTATTGATTCTTTCTGCTAGTTCCCATGCTGCTGAGGATTTGTTCATAAAGTCTTTTCCTATGCCAATGTCTTCAAGAGTTCTGTCTAACATATGTTCCAGCATGTTTAGTGTTTATGGTTTAATATTTAGATCTTTAATCCACTTGGATTCTAGTTTAGTGCACGGTGAAAGATAACGGTCTAATTTTAATCTTTGGCAGGTTGAGATCCAGTTTTTCCAACACCATTTATTGAAGAGGCCATCCTTACTCCAGTGGGGACGGTCAGCTCCTTTATTAAAGATGAGGTAGCTGAGTACATCTGGAGTTGTTTTTGTGTCTTCAAAGACTGATTCTCAGGTCTGTTTCTTTGCCAGTACCGTGCTGTTTTCAATCACAGTGGCTTTGTAGTATAGTTTCAAATTGGGAATTGTTATACCTACTGCCATTTGTCTGTTGCCTGGGATGGCTTTTGGTATTCGAGGTCTCTTCTGCTTCCAAATGAATTTTTGGATTCCTCTTTCTAGTTTCTAGTGTTGGAGTTTAAATTGGCATTGCATTGAATCTGTATAGCTTTTTTGTTAGTATGGCCATTTTCACTGTGTTGATTCTTTCTACCTAAGAGCAGGGGATATCTTTCTATTTTCTTATATCCTCTTCAATCTCTTTTTTCAGAGTGCTATAGTTTTCAGTGTAGAGGTCTTTTTCTTCTTTTGTTAGGTTGATTCCTAGATACTTCATTTTTTTGGCTGCTGTTGTGAAAGGAATTGTTTCCCTAATTTCTCTCTTAGTGAGTCTATTATTTGTGTACAAGAAGTTTATTGATTTTTGGTTGTTGACCTTGTATCCAGCTACTCTGCTAAAAGTGTCAATTAAGTCTAAAAGTCTTTTGGTAGAGTTTTTTGGGTCTTCAATGTAGAATATCATATCATTAGCAAATAATGACCGTTTAACTTCTTCCTTTCCTATTTTATTGCTTTGATTTCTTTCTCTTGTCTAATTGCTGTGGCTAGTGTTTCTAGAGCTATATTGAAGAAGAGTGGTGATAGTGGGTATGCTTGTCTTGTTCCTGATTTTACGTGAAGGTTTTCAGTTTTTGGCCATTTAATATGATGTTCGCTGTAAGTTTTTCATAGATAGCCTTTATTAAGTTGAGATATAGACTATCTATTCCAATTTTTGCAGGGTTTTTATTATGAATGGGTATTGAATTTTGTCAAATGATTTTTCTGCACCTATTGTGAGGATCATGTGTTTTTTTGTCCTTAACTTTGTTAATATAGTGTATTACATTTCTTGACTTACATACGTTGAATCATCCTTGCATTCCTGGAATGAATCTGACTTGGTCAGGATGTATGATCTTTTTAATGATCCTCTGTATTCTGTTTGTTAGTATCTTATAAAGGATTTTTTCGTCTATATTCATTAAGGAGATTGGCCTGTAGTTCTCTTTTTTAGCTGGTTCTTTCACTGGTTTGGGAATCAAAGTGATACTTGCTTTCAGGTCCATTGTACTTATTAAGGACATCAAAGTTAGCAAAACATGATCCAGACAGATACTGCATTTACACATAGAGCACACACAGCAAGATGATCCTCAATACTGAGTTTTTGTACTAGTGGTAGCTAGTCTCATTCTGTACTTAAGGGAAAATGATGGCGTGTATACATATTTCTTGGGTTTCATAAAGCTGTTCCTGCAACACAGTAACATATGTAGGAGTGGAACTGGCCAACTACTTTCTTTAACTTTACATTTGAATTTTTCAGTACATATTTGCAGTATTTAGATGATCCATTCATCTTTTGAAGTAGGCCCATGTACCTAATATAGTTTTTTTCTTTATTTATTAGTACATCTGTGTAGTGTGTTCTGCACACATGGCCAACTGTTTCAGTATAAAAATTGTAAACAAACCAAAATAAACGTTAAGATCAAACAGGAAAAAATTATTCGCAGTATAATCTGTGAGTTTTACTTATTCCCATATGAGAAAATGTTTCATAACAAGGTACACTCACTCTTATAGAGCCTTATAAGGGTCAAACAATTACCTTTTTGAAAAAGGTAGTAATTTTCAAAAATGAAAATTACATCCATCATGTCTTTCTTCAGTTAATATTGTTCCTTCCTGTTCAGATACACTATCTATCTATCTATCTATCTATCTATCTATCTATCTATGTGTGTGTGTATAAATA
>NW_022900942.1:20397014-20412894 GCF_012274545.1 Fukomys damarensis
AGCCTGAGTCTTTTCCACAGCCTAGTTGTGCTCAGTATTATTTTATTTCCATTTTTATATTGCCTCTGTTTTTATTTGGATAACTTCGTAGTGTCAAATTCAGTAATATACATTTTTTTGTTATATTCTTTATTGTAAGTTATTTATTTATTTATTTTGTTGTTGTTGTTTTTGTTGTTGTTTTGTACTGTGGGATCGAACTCGAGTCCTTGCTCTTGCAGGCAGGTGGCGGAACCACTGAGCTAAATCCCTGGCCCCCTCTAATTGTTTTTTTAATCTCAAAATTTGTTTTCTTTTTTTTAACTTAGGAAAGTGTAACTTTTTCCTTTAAGATATATTTTAGATGGTTACAAAGCATGTTCAATTTTTATCTATCTTCCAGAATATATATTTTACAGTTATAGGAACTGATTTTATATTCAGCTTTAGTATTTCTATAACTTGAAATTTCTTGCCTTTTTGTGTTTATTGTATGTTGTATTTTTGTATGGCATGTTTTTTATTTAATATCATACAGTGTGAATTTTGCCTCTTTAGATAGTAGATAATGTTAATCTTACAAACTTTTTTGAGATTGTTCTTGGACACAGAAAACTTGCTTGGAAATAGTTTGATCCTTTCAAGTATTCTTTTTAGACTTTACTTCTGGGGAAAGAAAAACTCTTATTTTAGGATTATTTTGATTCTCTGCTGAGGCAATATCTTTCTATGAACTCTCTGTCATGTCCTGTAATTTAAAAGATTTTACATTTTGGTGAAGCCATGAAATTTTCTTGATCATCTTAGTTTTTGGATTGTTCTTCCTGTTTTAGTTTTTTTTTTTCCCTTTCCCAGGTACTACATTTCCTTATACTAGTTTGTGAACAGGATTCACCTGAAACTGAAGGAGAACAGCCCTTTTCAGGAGATTATTTAATGTTTTGCTCTACTCTTTAGTACTTTTTGCTCTAGAATATATTGTCTTCCTCTCTCCAGATTCCCTGGCCTCTACTTAGCTCAGGTAGAATGTCCTATTTATATTATCTCTTTTCTAATGTCACCCTCATGATTCCATTCAGGAACTAATCTAGAACAGTTAGAGAGCTCAATCGTTTCTGTTTTCTTGGAAAATGATGTGCCTCATTTGAGGGATACTATATGAAAATCATTGTTTAATATAAATTGTGTAAATTTCTTTTGGTTCTGGAAGGTAGGGTAAATTCAATTCCTGTTTTTCCTTGGTGAATGAAAGAAGCCATCAATTCAAGTTGAAAAAGTATTGTCTCTTTGCTTTGAAACCCAGAAATGAGTTAAAATGCACATCTTGGAATTTTTTTTCCATATGGGAGATTGAACTCAGCACCTTGTTCTTGTGAGTGGAGCCACTGAGCTAAATCCCCGGTCCAACATCTTGGAAATACTACTTACACCATCTCCTGAACTTTCAGGAAGTATTTACAGATGTTTTTATCTATTTCATTATATGAAAATTTGACTGAAACTTTTGGGTTTTATTTTTATTTGATTAGTCTGTAAAATATGTTAATAGTTAATAATTGTATTAAACAAATTTTGGTCAAAGTTAGTTGACATTCTTCAGTAGAAGTCATGCTTAAACATTATAGAAAAGCCAAATTTTAAAAGTTAAATGACCTTTTCCACCATGAGCTAATCCTAAAATTACAACAAAAAAAATCACTTTGTTGGGTGAACATTTTGAGCCAGTATAAATAGTGTGGAAGTCAACATTTAATAAAATTGAGTTGCGGTTACTTAGAAATACTAACATGGGATACGGCCCTTGGGCATGTGAACATAAACTATGCTTTTTTTATTGCTCAACTGACTCAACCTCTCTCTTTTTCTCTTTTTCCATTTATGATCTGATTTTATTTTTATAATGTGTCCTAATATGTTTTTTTACTATGCAGAAGCCCCAAATCAGAAGTCTGTGTAGTAACACAGCAATACGACAGAACAAGCAGGCTAGATGCCTGTTGACATGTTAACTCAATGTCAACAGGCTAACGACCCTAATACAGTAGAACAAATGAAATAAATGATCATCATAAGGACCACCAGATCCAAATTATAGCAGTATGATCAAAATGACTGTGGGAAATACCAAAGCAAGGGAAAATTAATAAAATGACTGATATAAATGGTGACAAGTATCTACATATGTTTGCTTGCCTCAGGCAAAGTGAGAATGGGAATCAGAAGTACAGTTTCTAAAGTTCTGACCATTTATTAGCCACTTTATACATCTTTTAGCTAAATTGTTCAAGACATAATGTAGCCTACCTGGTGTTATATAGAAAGAGTAGAGCAAACCATGAGGTTTTAAATGTAGGGAAATAGCTATTTGC
Source organism: Fukomys damarensis (assembly GCF_012274545.1). Classification (NCBI taxonomy): domain Eukaryota; kingdom Metazoa; phylum Chordata; class Mammalia; order Rodentia; family Bathyergidae; genus Fukomys; species Fukomys damarensis. The sequence continues at coordinate 20,399,363 of NW_022900942.1, forward strand.
AACTAAATCATGTTTTTGAATTTATGCAACAGGATGAATAAAACATACCTTATTTAATTGGTATTAAATCCTTTACTGGATATGTGATGATTTACATAACACTTTGTCTGAAATTTGGAGATAGAATTCATCATACAATTTATTTATATTATTGGAAGATAACTAGATAAGTTACATACAAACTTTGGGATAAATTTTTTTTTTTTTACAAATTCAATTTCCACCTCTCTCTTACTTCATATTGTATACTACTACAAAATATCTGAGACTGGATAATTTATAAATAAAAATATTTCTTCTTGATTCTGCAGGGCAGGAACCCATGATCAAGGCACTGATACATTCAACTGTTTGGTGAAACAACATCCTCTCTATCAGAATAACACCATGTCCTCACATGGGAAAAGTTGGATAAATAAGAGCACAAGTATTGCACTACTGAATATAGTCTGTTTTATAAGGGCCTCAATCCCATTCTCTAGAGAAGAGCTATTTTACCCAGGCTTCTCTTAGAGGCCTCCTCTCTGAATACTATAATTTTAGAAAAGATACATTCAAATCATAGCACCCTTTTTTTAAAAACCTGGATTAACTTATTAAATTATTTAAATTTTTATTGTTTATTTTATATTTGGCTTTCTAAAGGAAAGGTCACAACTATATCCATTTTACTAAGTGTGTATAATGATTCAATCAGTTAATTCAGGAAAAGCTCAGACAATAGCTGGGATATTAAAAACATTCAATAAATGTTAGGTAATAATGTTTCCATTCATTTATTATAAAGGCCATTTTTTTCACAGCTGTGCTTTAAAAATATATTTTGTCAGGTTTTCGGCCTTATACAAAATGTCATATAACCGTTTGAGGAAAGAATTGCTCTTGCCACATGAAAGTATCTTGTGATACATTGGTTCCAAGCATAAATATGCTGCATGGATTTTACAAGTGCACATACAGGTGAGTCTGAATAACAACAGATTAGAAAAATTATTCTAGCATGAACAGTCATAAGCAGGATGTCTTTCTGTTATAATTTCCTGTTAAGGATTTTTTTCTAGTAAATTTTGCTTGAGGATTCCTCAGTGCATCCTAATCTGCTTCTGACACATTAATCACTTTTATATTCCTTGGATCAGTGGGTCATAATTGTACATTGAAGATTTTCACCATGAAAGAATTGGAGGCACTGTCTTGTTTCAATGCAAGCCTTTTGTTATTTAATAACATCTTAAATATTTTTTAGCTCCACTCATTGGGATAAATGGAGACATATATTCTTCAGTGAGTATTTGTGAGGATTTATTTTGCTTTTTTTTGGCCATAATACATAAAAACAACTGAGATCTGCACTTGGCAAACTTAATAATGTAAAGGGCCAGATAGTATACATGTTAGACTTTGGGACTATCTCACAACTATTCATTTTTGTCGTTATAACATAAAAACAACCATAGACAATATGTAAATTTATGAGCAGGGGTTCCAATAAAACATTATTTACAAAAATGCGATTCCACAAGTGAATAATTTTTAGCAACCCATGAAGAAATTTAATTCACCCTACTTTCTAGGCTTGCTTGAAAGTCAAAAATATTAGTGTTAGAATGAAGCCTACACATAGAATAACAAGGTTTGTATTCCTTGTGGATTCAAATATGCTACAATTATAGGTTAATTTACTCCACCTCATTAGGTATATATACTTTGCAAGAAGAAAGCAAATCATTTCTAGTAATGTATTAGTGTACACAGAGAGGTAAGAAAATAGTTGCATACTAAAATAAGCTGGATTAATTTACTTTGGTGGAAGCACATTTGTAGTAACTATAGCATTTGAATGATCATTAGCTTAAACGTGTCTGAAAATTTCTTTGAAAATTTGCTCCTTTATATCAAATAGGCAGGTTTTTAGTATTGTAGAAATTTCCACTAAAATATGTGGAACTGATTTTTAATCCTTCTAAGTTTTGGCTCTTTCTATAATAACAAATTATACAAATCTTGTGGCTATGCCATCAGCTTAAATAATCTTTCAAGTTTTAAAAAATATACTTCAATTACACACAAATTAATAATAATAATTCCAAGTGTTCACACTTTCTCAAAGCAGATAAATTGTAAATGTTTGCTAATCATTTGACTTTCAAAACAGTTCCTCTGCCAATAGATATCAGTGGAATGCTGGGTGCTTAGTAATTAATGCTATCACACATCTAGAATAAAATATTTGTAAACAAAGTAAGTACATATATTTCTATGACTATGTTTCACCAACTCTATTTTTATATATATACTTCCATCCCGAGTTCAGGTTGTCATAATTATGGTGAATAAACTACTGGTGCCACTGATATATGATCAAAATACAACACAAATCTACAATCTCTTGGAAATATGCATATGTAAATACAGTCAGATATATTATGGTATTGTCTTCTTTGACAGATGCCCTAGGAAACATTTTGCAAAGAGTTTTCTGGACCTTTGGTGACACAGATTATAAAGTTGTCATCCCTGCAGTATCTTTCTTTTCTCTGCAATCTCACTAGTTGCACTCTGAACGTGTGCTGAGCTCAAATGGCATTTATAAACTTGGAAATAAAAAATGAGAGGAGGGAGGAGAGTGCTGGCTTCAAAGAGAGAAGATGAACATCATTGGGCATGGAAGGAAGAATTGATTTATTGACAAGGAATGTTAGAATGACTGAGATGTGTCCAGTCTTTTAAATTGCTTTCCATTTGTCTCTAATTCAAGTTTTTGGCACTCTGTTTCTCAATGAATGGCAGAACTTTCAGAAATAGATCAGCTAGATTGTGTTTTAAATCAATATTGCTTTTTTGGATGCCCACCTCATGTGTCAGACTTTGTCTTATTTTTAGTTTTATCAGTCTTGTGCCAGGAAGAAATAATTGATTACTTTTAATATTGTTTTAGGTATTTATCAATTTTTAAATTATTTCTTGGCATGATAATTTATAAACCTAGGCCCGTTTTTCTCTAAAGTTGTACTATGACGCAAAAATCAACCACAGCAACAGAGATTTATTGACTTCTTCATGACATTCAAAGAGTCACAAGATATGGGTAAGGTGGTTCCCAAATGTTTTTCGACAAGGAGTCTAAGAATCAAGAGTTCCACAGGGATTGAACTAAAGAAAACAGACTGGCAAAATTGCAATGGTTGGTAACTACAAAGAATGATTGAGTCACAGACCGTGTAAGGTATCAACATTCATAAAATATATTTGTGATGTGTTATGAAATGGCACTAGATATTACAGAACATATGGATGAGGACAAGAAGACAAGGCACCTTGGAAAGGAGAGATGCACACTAGATATTCAGCAATGCATATAAAATAGTTTGAATGACTCAAACTATTTTGCTATGTTTTTCCTCCTAAATATGTTTGTGATTTTTATTATTTACAGGCTTTGTTTCTTGAAAACGAAGGAGAAATATCAAATATTGCATGCCTTACATCTACTTTTCTTTCCCATGACTCTACACAAACAAAAAGGAAATGAAAGCAAATCTGTCTGAAATTTATGAATAACTATAATCTGAAGAATCAGTAACTCCCAACATGTACTCTAGAAACTAGGCAATCAAGTGTTATCTACACATAGGCCAAAGGCTGTTAGTCTGGGAATTTTGATCACACAGAAGGACTAAGCAAATTAATAATGTTCATGAAGATTCTTAAGAAACTAAATTATAGAAAACATAAAAATATTGCTGAATATAAATTATGGATCAAAAATAAAATGTATGATGGCTCGTAACACCAAGTCTATGTCAGATTACTTGATCATAAACACACATACACATACATATCCAAATGACATTTTTGTCACAAGCAAATTTTCAACTATTTACAGTGCTTTTAATAGAAATCCTGAAATAATATACTGAATTAATTTATGATAACTTTGACCACCATTATTATAAATAGATAAGAAAATTGGGTAAAGTAATATTAAAAGAATTAATAGATTCTATTTACATTGTATAGTTTAACAAAGAATATAAATATATATATTTTATGGCTTCCCAAAAGTATAACCTCAAAGTACAAAATGACCTGTTAAATAGTTAATGGGAAAATTATGATTGTTTAGTGACTTTGAGAATTTTTGTGAAAACATTAAATATTGCAGTGTTGGTAATAGGTGGATAAAATATGAAACAAGGTACTAAAGTGAATTTACATTTAGCATGGCTTATAAGCATTACAAACATGACGAATTGAAGTGTTTATTGATTATAAAAATTATGAGTAAATTGAACCATGCCAAGCCCCTCTTTTCATTATAAAACTTATGAAGTAAAGGAAAGTATATCTTTAAGTTAGGATCATCATCCAATATTTTATTCTTTGAATTTTAAATGCTATGAAAACAGTAAGATCTTTTCTTGGGGATGGTGTCAAATGACTGTAATTCCAATACTTTGGGAAGCTGAGGCAGGGGGATCCTGAGTTCAAGCCCAACCTGGATAACCTTAGAAATTTAGCACGACCCTGTCTCAAAACAGAATGTAGAAAAAAAGGGGCAATGATAATTAAATTTATAGATACTTATAAGATAAATGCATGAATCTAATGCTGGCATAATAAAAGGGGGTGGAGGGATGTGGGAAAGCAATTTAGATGTATATGTAGATGTACCAATTCCCTACAATGAATGCAATCATTATATACTGCAAAAGTATTCTAACAAATGTTAATTTTTTAAAAAAAGTCTATGGATTTAGCTCATTGTGAAAAAACAATATAAATACATAAATGAATTCCTTTGATCTGTTTCTTCTACTGGTATCACTTCTTTTTGGACATCGATATTAAATAAAAATTATACTCACAGGTACACAGTGACATCTCAACCTAAAAGAACATGCATTTTGATAATTAATGTTGTTAAGCCCCTCTTAATATACTGATTGCCTGTTTATATGTTGTCTTTAACCAAGTCCTTTTATCATTATATAAATAAATGAACATTTTCAGGTAATATATATGTTGATTTATATGACTATGTACATATTTTGATTATGTACACCTATGGTCAATCTATAAAATTGTATATATTTACCATATTCAGGTATTTGTTTATCAATCACACCTTTGAAAAAACTGTTAAAATGAGTAAAGCATAATATTCAATCTAATCTACACATACTCTAGATAGTGTTAATTTTTTTTTACCTAACGTACCTACTAGACAATATTTACATGTATATCATACTTTAATAGACAAAAATTACTTCAAAGGCTACAAAAAGGTAAACCAAACTTCTGAGACAGCTGTAGGAAATTCTTGCTATGCTAAAATCCAACTACCTCTTGCTCCTCTAAGAAAAAGGAATAAATCTTAGGACACCTGAAAGTGAGCAAGACAGCCTTCATTCAAGTAAAATGTATAATATTTACTCTGCCTCCCACATGATGGCTGGATATACTGATCCATAGAAAATGTGTTGAAATCCAACACTTTCATCACGAACCTCACAACTTTAAGGAGTCTTCCAACATGACATGTTTAGAAGAAATCGATGCACTCACTAGGGAAGTAGAATACACATTAAATCATTTACCAAAGGACTCTAAACTTCCTGAGCCAAAAGCAACTCAAGGAATCAATTCATCCTATCGTTTTGTTTTACCAACAAAGAAACTAGAGCGAACAGAGGCCAAACGATTTTTGGCAAGGACAGATACATAAATAATGGCAGTGATAGGACATAACACATTCACTTAAACTCAAGAGTTTTGCTATGAGAGTTTCCTGCCTCTTAGGTACATCGTGAGCTCATCATTTACAATAAAAGTCATGCCATGTTAGCATCATCATCCATGGAGAACAAGATGGAACAATGCAAAGTAAGGCATAGCTTTTTGTATGGTTTGAATATCCAGGAGTCACACATAGAGGGCTTGATCTTCAATGCTGCAGTGTTCAGAGTTGGGCCTAGAGATGTAGGGGAGGGGTCTGTAAACAGAGAAAAAAATATAAAATTGTCCTCATTAGGCCTTCTGGCTAAACCTGAATAGAATGAGTTAAAACTCAACTAGAACTGAGAGACCAGAGTGAGAACAAGCTGACAGGCAGAGTACGGAGGTGGCCAGATGCACAAAGTCAAACTGAGATAGTCATCCTTCTCCATCTCTAATACAGTACAGGGATGGGCAAAAGGGAAGAGGGCTTACTAACTTTGGGGAAAGCTTTTGTACAAATATGTACTCACACCTATGCACTAACATATGTATAAATGCATATGTACTCACTCTCAGGTATATGCATTCTAGGGTCACTATATTAGTTATGCTAGAGCCACTACATATTACTATAATAAATAGCCACACACACCCTTACTGACTCTAAACCAAAAACAAATAAGACACCCCCCCTTTTCTAATCTGACACTTGTCCTAGAGATATGGCCTTAAAATTAGCTCAGGGACAAGAAAAAAGACAGAAAGAAAACAGAAAGAACCTGCATGTCAAGCACTGGAAGAGGTGAGATTAGGCAGAGGTTCCTGAAAGGCAATCCACCTAAGTGGCACATTCTGGGTGGGGAGAGGGATGGTTTTTGACTCCCTATAACACCAGCTGTGAATAAAGAGCCCAGGGGTCCTCCATCTTTCCAGAGACCCCTACCCTGATTCTTATCAGAATATAGCTATTTATAGTCTCCTTTATTATTCTCTCCAAGGAAAGCTTTTACTTTCCTTAAATTTTTTTATCTTTAGTATTTTATTGATATTGGAGTTTAGGGTCTCACTGAGCTGCTGGCTGCAGCGGAGCTGCAATGCTTGGCGCACCCAGGGACATGACAGAGAGATTGTTTTACTCTAAGGGAACTACTCATCAAGGCCGTAATACACTATTGGAAGACAGAGCCAGTTGGAGTCAATAGCTACCTGGCAGTAAAGTTCATAGGCTGATGCTGTCCTCAGAAATTTTCTTTCAGGTTCTTTCCCTCTTTTTCTTCTTTCTTGAGTAGCTTTGCTGTACCAGGCCTTTTCTGCCCTGATATTCGGCCTCAGCTCAAGATCACAGCAATTGAACCAGTGAACCCTAGACCAGAAACTTTGAAAGGGAGCAAAAGTAACCCTTCCCTCCTCTAAACAATTCTCTCAACTATTTCATCACAGTAACAGAAAGCTAACACATTCTGCCGATTGCAGTCCTTGTCAGAGTTTTTCATCTGGTAGGAGAATTGTGCATTATTATTGTCTGAAATAGTGTTATATTCAAATTTATTAAGATCATCAGCTAGTATGTGTTTATTTTATGCCACTTAATAATTAATTACTAATTAGAAGATAACTATGATGCAAGAATTTTTCTAAGCATATTACAAATAATACTTAATAGTCACAGATAATGATAGTTCTAAAAGGTGTAAAAGCTGTGAAAATAAACCTGAATGGTATAAAACAGTTAGTGTTCCAAAATTAACCTACAGACTTAGAGAAATAAAATACTAAATCAAATCCTAAAGCCCTAAGATTATGGGAAATAAGCAGTGAGCTAGAAAAATGTTTTTCATTGTGTTTGATGGTGAGAGGACAGCACATTCAAATGCAGTTGTAAGAAGAACAATTATTTGGTTACCTTTTGTCTTTCACTGAGTTTGTCCCATTGAATCTCTTGCAAACAGTGAAGCCAAAGCTTCAACATATAACTTTAGGGAGATAAAAATTCCCCAAATATAGTGTCCATCTTGCTAATGTCCAATCTTTGGGTGAACTTTCATATCCACATCCATTTCTCTCTCATCATCCATCCTCTCTTAACAACATACTCCTCATCCCTTTGATTTTTCTTTTTTGAAGAATGTTGTATTAATTGAATTATACATTGTGATACCACTTGGGATTTCTTTTCCTTTTCTCTAGTCTGCTTAATTCTGTACAGTTTTGTCCAGGTTTCTGTGTATTAATGTTATTTCTTTTATTGCAAATTGCAAAGGAGCAGTCCATGGTATGGGTGCCACACTGTGTTTAGCTATTCATGTGTTGATGGATACTTAGATTCTTTCTAGTTTGGTGCTATTATGAATACCACTACTCTAAGATTTTATTTATCGTACTTCTATAAACATATCTTTATTTCTCTGGAATGAATGCCTAGGAAAGCAATTGCTAGGTTATATAATTATTTCATGTTTACTTTTTTAAAAAAGAAGCTGCACAGTTATTTTCCTGTGTGATGTACCATGTCACATTCCTACCAGTCATGAAAGAATGACCCACTTTCCCCCAATCCTTGCTGGAAATTAACGTTGTGACAATATTTTTTTAACCATAACCATTGGGAAGTATTTAGTGATATTTCATTGTGGGTTTAATTTGCATTTTTGACAGCTAATGATATTGAGCATATTTTCATTTACCATCTGTGTATTTTTTATGAAACGTGTCTTCGTATTAATCTATTCATATTGTAATTGGATTTTTTTGTGTCCTTACTATTGAATTTTGTGTGTTTTTCTTATATTCAAGATGGTATTTTTTGTGAAATATGTGACTTTTAATAATTTTCTCTAAGTCTATAGCTTGTCTTCTACATCTTATCACAGATCTTTCCTCAAAGCAACCTTTTACCTTTAATGAAGTCAACTTTACCTTGCTTTCCTCTAGAAATAAGGTATTATTTTCAAATCTAAGAACTCTTCACCTGGACTTATTTTCTAAAGATTTTTCTTGTATCTCTTTTTTAAAAATCTTAGTTCTATAGTTATATTTGAGCCTGGATCCATTTTGAGTTGCTTTTGGTAAAGGTGTGATACTAAAATTTAGCTTCTTTTTACTGCTTTTGGATGTCCATTTGCTCCAGCACTTACTGAGGAAATGTTATCTTACTTCAGTGGAAGCACCTTTGTAAAAAAAAAAAAAATCAGTTAAGTTTATTTGCACGTATCTATTTCTGGTTTGCTATTCTATTGAATTGATTTTTGTTTTAATGCTTGGACCAATAGACTTATGATTACTGTCACTTTGCAATACATCTCAAAATTGAGCACACTGATTCACAGCAGTGAATGATATAGGATCACATAATTCTTGTTTTCAAAATCGGTTTGATTATTTTGGTTCATTTGTGTGTTAATATTATCATTAGAATAGTAATTTGGTATTGTTTTAAAATAATTTGCCAGATTTTAATAGCAATTACATTTCTCACGATGTATAAATTATGAGGAAGTGAGATCTTTACTGTATTGTATTTTGAAATCCATGTATATAGAATTTCTGTTTCAATTTATGCATTTTTAACTTTAAAAATCACTGTTGTATACTTTTTAGCATTTGTCTTGTATATATTTTATTTACTCCAGATCTAAGAATTTCTTCTATTTGAAAGTAATTTTGTATAATTGAATTGTCCCTGTGTTGAATGTTCATGTTTGTATATATAAATGGCGTTTCTGTACCCAGCCTCTATTTGACTATTGGAGAGATATGATCCTGATAATTACTGGCAGGATATGAGTTCTAGTGCCCCACGAATCCTCCACTGAAACATTCCTGATAAGCAGGAGTGACTCATTAATTTTGGATGTTGTCTTTCTTGGTACTGTAGAGGGAGATTTTTGTTACTACCTTGTGGGGATGGTTGAAAGTCCTGCCTCTCTGCTGTCCTTCCCTGACTCTGGAGTATCGTGTGATTTGGGGGATCTTCTGACAGTCTGATGAAGTGAAGTCATGGTTCTTCACTTCGTCTTTGTTACCCTAGATCAAGATGAAGCCAAATGTGGAAATAATCTTGTCTTATGAGAGTGTGCCTTTCTTTGTCCTATGGCTAGAGCGACTAAGACTTTGAAGACCTCTTTTGTCTTTGCAACATAATATTTTGATTGCCAGCTTTGTCTCCATATACAGATGTTAGCAACCCTCACTGTATCCAAATACATAAGAAAAATGACTTGAAGTTGGAAAGATATATTTTGGCTAATTATTTCACAAGGGTCCATGGACCAGATGTATTCTCCAAGGTCACATTCCCATCACCCATCCCCTTCAACTAGAATCCCTGCTGATTTATGTTACCCTCCAATAATGCCATCAAATTAAGAATCAACCAGTGGATCCACCCACTGCTGAAGTAAAGAATCCTCATGATCCAATTACCTTCCAAAAGCACAACCTGGGAACACACAAGACTCTGGAGGTCAATTTAGAATTCTCTGTAACAGTAGAATATTTGAGAGAGAAAGAAGGCTAGGGGACCTCAACACCACTTCATTTTCTGATTCCCCAGGGCCTTATGCATTCTGCTCTTTTCACTCACTTATCAGATTTCTTATACTCATATTATATATAATATCTGGAATTTTATTTGCAATTAGTAGAAATAATAGAGAAATGTTTGTCTAAGAAGCAGTAGACAAATCCAGCAATTTTTAAAATGTGATACTATGATGGGTGCTAATGAAGTCAAGGATATTTTATTGCTAAAAAGTCAAAAGTTAAGCATATAAAACAATATGTGGGACAGTAAACAAATTGGTAAAAGAAGCAACAAACTCATAGGCAAAGAATAGATTATTTAAAAAGCTTTGTTTGACATAACTCAATAAATCAAAAGCATATAACAATATGTGGGACAGTAAACAAATTGATAAAAGAAGCAACAAACTCATAGGCAAAGAATAGATTATTTAAAAAGTTTTGTATGACATAACTCAATAAATCATGGTAAAATAGTAGTTCATAAATCAAATTGTCATTAAAATTATATATCTGAAGAATTTTTAATGAATGCAAATAATTTAAACTGCCATATTAAGCATAAATCTGTTATTAAAATATAAAATCTCCATAAACTGAATATTGGAAAATATAAGTATATTATATGTTGTTTTCAGAGAAAAAAATAACTTTCAAAACATAAATAAGTCTAATAGAAAATACATAAATATATAATAAATAAAGAAAATAGATTTATGTATATATTTGGAGAGAGAGAGAGAGAGAGAGGAGAGGCAGAACTGCTGGCCACTAAATTGACATTCATAGTATTTTTTAAAATTCTTACTAAATATCTGCAAGATGATTTTATTATTTTTTATATATGAGAAAATGAAAACTTGCATATGCTAAAAAATTCCTGTGAAATGAGCCATGTTATTTATTAATACAAACTGGGTCTTATCTCTGTACCATCACATGTTACACTCAGTGACATTTTAGACTAAAACAAGAGTAAAGTTTTAAGCGTATTTTAGTGAGTATTTAATGCATGATTGGATTTTTATTTTAAAATTGAACTTCATTTTAATTTAATATAAAACTTCATCTTTGCATTTAGTATTTATTTGTACTGAAGGAGGAAGGGATGGGGTGAGTAGTTGTCATCTGCTTTGAAATAATATGATCATCTCCAGAATGACTTTTGTTAAGCCACAAGTGTTTTAGTTACTGCTTTCAAGACAGCGTTTTTATTTATATTGAAAAATGTTTTGTTCAGAAACAATTGGAAAATAAGTTGGTTTTGCTAGTTGCTCCTACTATGACTTGCTTCCATTTTAAAATAAATCTTAGAATTGAAATAAATTTGAAATAATATTTTGCCAACAGTTCTGGATTAAAACCTTGGGAAGAATTAGATTACATTTGATGATAAGGTATAAAAATTACTTTGGCACAATAGAACTTGTAAGGAATTGTAGCAATATAAGTATTTAGTCAGTAATAATTTGTGCTTGGTTATCTTTGCATTATTCTAAGATGATTACAGTGATAATTCTTCCATTTAAAAGTTTTAATATTTCCCTTCTGAAAACAACATTAATATTGTATTATATACATGTTTATGTAAATAAATATGTGAAGCCTATCAACTTCAATTATAGCTATACAATTGCTTTTTAAAATGTTGGTTAAAGGAGATATATATAATCAATCCCCAATTTAGGAACAATAAAGTTGCAAATTTTCACAGATATGAACGGACCCCATATCAGGAAATTCATAGATGCAAACAAATAGTGGAAATCGCTCACATGTCTGCCAGATATTGTAACAGTTGTACTGCTGTGTGCTTGCCGTGAAGTAAAAAATAGCTTACTGAGTATTTATCTGTGTTTGACTTTTTTATGCTTTACATTGTATATTTGTGTCCAAGGTGTATAAAACTCACTTTGTCAGGTTTGGGAAATAATCTGACTTACAGACCTCCTGGAAGAGAACTCATTAATAAGTAGAGGACTAAACTATATATGAATTATGCAAATGTCAAAGATGAGGTTCATAATGGCCATCTCCACACTGGAGAATTGAAGGACACAGCAACTCCTCAGCCCAAAATACTGGAGGTCATGAAACCAGAGGGACCAAGGACACAGCATAGGTCTCAGCCCAAAGGATTGGAAGCTCCATGTCGAGTCGCTGGTATGAGACTGTATTGAGAGGCTCAGAATCTTACACTCTGTTGTCCACAGGAAATGGCAGCAAGACACAATGGCATAAACAGAAAGAAGCTTCTAATGTTGCTGCAAACTTGCTCTTTCCTCTCTTTTCGTTATTCCTGGCCACAATCAAAACTCCCATGGTCAGGCCAGTTTACTAGACCCCATTCCAGTCATTTCTGGAAACACCCCACAGACACACCCAGAAATGTGTTTATTAATTTAAAAGGCATTTCTTAATTCAGCCAAATTGGAATGTTAGGATTAATAGACATAGTATCCAAAAAATATTTTCTTACTTGAAATAATGTCTGATGTGTTGTTATGTTCACTGTTATTTTAATGTTCCTTAGCTTAAAATATATGCATGTTTCACAAAATGACGAATTTATTTTATAGGACTATGTGTTTTTCTGTGATGATGCGTAACTATGCTTTTAGTATAAAATAAGCTCTCATGCAATTCAGTATAATTCTAGTAATTTTATAAGGCAATAATATTGATGTTGAAATTTTATTTAGAGGAACACTTTTAAAATATATCTAATCCTGGAATGGAAGATCTTTATGACATAAAATATACTGAATGTGTGCTTTATCTTTAGTCTCAATTGAAGTCATGTCTAGTCTTACTGTGGACATTATTGTTAATAAATAAGTAAAACTGAGTTACCAATAGTATTAATTTTCATTGACTAGAAACACTGGTGGTATTTATAACTATGAGGATACCTACATGAAGATATGTCAAGGTGGTTAATATTCAAGATATGCAGTTGGAGAAAAAGCAGACCTATAGGGGTTCAATCAATAACCTGTCTGTACATACTCAAGAGTTCATGTTCAGAAGCAACACGACCTGGCTCAGAATTCCACTTCAGTGACTTATTAATGATATTCCTTTAAGTAAATCATTCTTTTGAGTTTCCTGATGTTTAATTTCAAGAAGATTAAAATATTCTCTGTCTCAGAGGGTTGTTGCATTGAGTAACATCAGTATAAAGAAATGACTTTCAGGGCCAGCGATTTAGCTCAGCGGTTCGGTGGCCTGCCTTGCAAGCGCAAGGATCCGAGTTCAATCCCGGGTACCAAAAAAAAAAAAAAAAAAAA
>NW_022900942.1:20412942-20420515 GCF_012274545.1 Fukomys damarensis
TACAAAAAAAAAAAAAAAAAAAAATGACTTTCACAAAGAAAATATTCAGTACATACTTGAGTAATTAGTATAGTACACAAAATGTTTAGAAAAATTTAATGAGATAATATTGGATTGGGAATAATTTAGTTGTTGTTTCATATTGGCCTTTGAAAGTTTTCTCAATGCAATATCCAGATTTTTGGGGGGATCATTATAAAGTCTGCTTAACTTGTAAAATATGGAATAGGATGGAGAGGAAGTATATTTCAGCAATCCAGGTATGCCTGCTGGAGAAATATTTTTCTATAATTATAAATTTCTTTCATATTTTCTCACTGTAGCTACCTAATGGTAGCATCTAGACTTATAAAATACTCTTTATTTCTGCAGGAACTGTACCTATAGGGCATCACAAAAGTTGTGTACTAAATGAAAGGATATTTTTATTTCACTTTAAAGTATTTAAATATGTATACTTTTAAATTAAAAGTTGTTCTTGAGGGGAATAAAATATGCATTTAATTAAAATAGATTTTAAGGCATTTCTTTAAGATATGTATAATCACAGGGCACAGTTCTGAAGAGGTCCCTTGTGGTAATTACATTCTTTATGAACATTGAATTAAAAAATCACAACTCCCATGAAGATTATTTATTAAAATCTATTTAGCATTTTCTGTCACTTAACATAGCTTAGTAGTTTATTCCTTTACACTCATTTAAGAATGACATCAATAACTTTAGTAAAGAATAATTGTTGAGAAAGGTTTGATAAAATAGGTAAGACCATGTCTGATACTTTGTACTTTAGAAAGCAACTCAATGGCTAAATGCACATATTATAAAATAGCCTTTTAAATCATCTAGCATTTTAATTTGTATTTTTCTTTGATCCTCTTCTTTGAAAAATACATTAGGAAACAACTATTTAGCATCCTATTTCAACCTGTTCTCATCAGATTGATCTGAAGGAAAAGCCAAAGTTAATTTTTTATGTATTTTGAGCAGTTCATTAGGCAACTGCACTTGAAATTCTAGAAATAATTGCATTAATACAATGTTCTACATCAGTAGGACATGTATTAACGTTATTCTTTTCTAAACAGGGTGCCATCTTTATTTTTCTTGTGTCACATATCAAGAGTTACAAAATCTCTGGGGGAATGAAGTAGAATGAAAGGAAATTTCTTTTCTGCTGGAAACTAATTCTTGAACATGAGCAAGAAAATCAGTGTTTCAGAATTTCAACAGCTCATTCACAAAATACAATCATAAAACATACTTCACAAAATTAAATAGGAATAAGGCATGTTAAATATTAGGAAGGATTCCATGTAGGGCAAACCTCAATTCAGTATCAGAGATTTTTATAGCAAGAAGAATCGCAGAGGACTTGCTATGTTCTTAGCTTTTCATTGATATTATCATAAAGGGATCCGTGCGTTAGGAGAATGGTCAGTGTAAGTAGCTTCAGAGATCTTCTAGCTCTACCATTTATTTGTGGTCAAAGTGAAAAAGAACCTGACAATTATTTATATTTGTGATAGGAGTATAGATGGGTAAAACTGCCATATATTTTTTTCTTCCAAATACATACTGATTTTTCATTCCTAAAAACCAGAAAATTAGAAGTTCAATTTTTTGTTGATGTAATACTACCATTTTTATTCTTACAGAAGCATATGGAAATGATTCTAAAGGATGTAGATGACAAATCAAGGTTCAGACGGTGAGTTTCTCATGCAGGGAGTCACAAGGTGAGATGGGAAGTAGAATGAATTGTGCTAATTTCACAATACATGAAAAGTTTTTACAAAGCATTGCAAGTGAAAAATATTAACATTTAAACAAACATTGATATTACTACAAATTATTTATATTACTACATTTATTGGTTAAAAGGTAAATGATTTCAATATGTGAATAGCTCCCAGATTTAAAATAATCAATTATCAAAGGAAGTGGAATATGATAAAGTAAGTTTCATATCTCAAATTCTTACAAATTGTTTTTTTCAGAGCTGAAGATTTACCTAGAACATCACACTTGTGTGATTTCAAGGAGCACACACGTAAATCTACAGCATGTGCAATACAAGAGCAAGGGGCTCATTTTCTGTGAGAAAACAAGTGCTTCAAAGTAAACCTCTTAATTTGAAAAAAAAAAAGTATTTGTGTAAATTGGTTGTATTAAAGTGACAGAAAACTATGAACTAAGGTAACTATTCACCATTAAATTTCCTAAGGTAATATGTATCTAAGAAACCTGGTAAATAATGAAAAATCTTGATATAAAAAGTCTAGTGGTAAATGCAACATTATTGAAATTAGGGAAATATTATGAAAATTATTCAAGGAATTTTCTTTTCAAATTAATTCATTGCTTATCTTTTCTATCCTTACATGATTTTGTCATAATGAATAGGCTAAGAGAATAAAATATTTTGCGTAAAGGAAGAGGAAGTTGAGTGACAACTACAACAAATAATTATTTGCTGTTGATTTTCAAGTAAAACGTTTCTTGTTTTTCCATAGTCCAAAAAATAATTTTGGGTGGAAAAACGAAGAAGTGTAGGCACTCCAACATTCTAGTGCTTAAAGAACTAAGAACAAATGCAAAAAATAAAAAATCATTTAAACTTGTACATGTGTTCCCTGCATCAGAATTTAGTTATTTGATTAAACTAAGAGTCCTTTTTAGGGAAAGATTTGAACATTTTCTAAAAGACTTCATGAGATTAAGTTCCAGTCTGGTGAGTTGGATTCACTCAGGAAACTTGTGAAGAACCTAATAACCTCTAACTAAAAATTTTCTTTCTTGCTACTCATCCAAAAATGTTATTTAGACACCTTATTCTCACCTCTAAAAGCTCTGCCAACTGAAGGGAATGTTTGAATTAAATTTTTAGAAGTCTCAAATCTTATAGCAAGTTTGAAATAAAATACCACATGAGCTCACAAAAAATCTGCTGTTAGGGGCCAGGGATTTAGCTCGGCTGCACCTTGCCTACCTGGAAAGTGCAAGGTCCTGAGTTCGATCTAGTGTTCAAGAAGAAGCGGGGGAGATCAGTTGAGATAATATTCAAGTAGTTTTTACAAGATAAATCCATTCCATGAAGTAGTAAAAGGCTAGGAATTTCAAACAGGTTGATTGGGAAGGAGAAAGTTGAAAGAGATGACTCCATACATTTAATATGGGATTATGATGAGAAAGACATTTCATGCAAGATACTCTGTGCCAACACAGGAACAGGAATATACTAGACAAAATTTTGGAGAGTCACACAAGATAACACAAAGAGGACCTTCTTTCAGAGTGTGCTCTAGCAATGGAGCCAGCATCATCACTGTGTAAAGAAGACAGGCAGAGTCATATAGATGAGTGAAAATAGGCAGTGTTTTTCTATGGCTGTCCTACTTTATTAGGTGTTGTGTCATTCACACTGTGCACATTATAGAATTCTTTTTTGTTTGTTTGTTTTGAGACAGGGTCTCACTATGTAATTGAAACTGACCTGGAACTCACTGTGTAGCCCAGGCTGGTCTCAAACTCTCAGTGATTCTCCTGCTTCAGCCTCCAGAGTGATGGGATTATAGGCCTGCACAACCACGCTAGGCTAGAATTCTTTCTTTTTAAAAGGCTGAATGGTATTCATGTATGTGTTTTCCACATTTTCTTTTTCTCCTTCTAGTTTGTTGGTGGTTGTGGAGAGAGAAATTCATAGAAACAAAGCATGAAACGTTAGTTTCCAAGGGCTGCAGATAAAAAAATGGGGAGTTCATAATTATGCACAAAATGTTTCATTTCAGCAAGATGAGTAAACTTTAGATATTTCCTGTAAAACATTTAAACTGTCATGAACAATAATGAATTATATATTTGAAATTTTATTGAGGGTTGTTCATATACTAAATATTCTTGCAACAATTAAATTACAAAAAAAAATTAAAAAGACAAGCAGAGCAGTGCAAAAGCTTTATCCTGAAATGGGGAGTTTTCAGATATACTGCTTGGACCCTATTATTATGAGGAAACTGGGAGCTGTTCTTGAACATCTGAGCCATTGGTTTTGAATTTAGAACTACTTTTCCACACAGGCCATTTGAGATGAAACTGTATTATATGTGTACTCATGTGTGTTACACAATAAGCTACACGATAGTATAAATTGTTTGTAACACTGACAAAACTCACATGATTCCCAGCTCCTGAGGCACCAAAAAAGTATGAGTCATTTTAATATATACATATGACAACATGCACAATGAATGAAAGTACCATTCTTAGTTATATTACATTTATTTCTAAACAGCAAACCCAAGATGGAACAGAATAAAAAACCTGAGAAATTCACTTTTTATCTGCCACGCTATTGAAAAGCTGGATGTTCTGTGAGTTAGAGATTTCCTTTCATTCTGGAATGGGCCTTAAAGACTGGTCTATCCACTGCGAGAGCTCCTGCTCCATATACTTCTATGACATCGTAGGAAATGCATATATCATTTTCTCATATACAAATGTAGTAAAATATTGGAAAACAAATGTTTTATGAGATATGTCAGCCCAGTCAAGTCTAATTGACTAACATGATTTGTTGTGTTTTATTTGAATCTACATTACTATTTTTGAACGATTGGCTCTGTGCTTCCATTTTTAAGAAGTCTAGTCTGAATTTTCCTATTAGAGCTCTCTGTTTTTTAAACATATCACATTCTTTAAATTTGTGGTGACAAAATATTAAAAAGACACAGATACAAAGCGTGCATTCATGAGACATTACTAAGGTACTTACTCATGACCTGATGTCTCATTTTAGAGTATAATTTTAGAGTAAAATTTAAAGTATTTGCATTACTATTGAATAGTTAAAAAAATTAAGAAAAAATTTCTAAAATATATTTAAATTAGTCAAAGTTGGAGGAATTTAAATCAATAGTTAACACCTATAGTTAGTCTATTTCTATATTCCAAAGTAAACATTTTATAGTGCCAAGTAGAATTATCTGAGATTTTCTTTTTGTTGGAATATAACCAATGCCATAACATACCATGCATTTAACAGATCTTTTTAAAAGGACTTGAGCCCGGCGTGGTGGCGTTCTCCTGTAATCCCAGCACTCAGGAGGCTTGAGGCAGGAGTATCGAAGTGAGTTCAAGACCAGCTTGGGCTACATAGTGAGTTCCAGGTCAGTCTCAATTACAAGTGAGACCCAGTCTCAAAAAAAAAAAAAAAAAAGACTTGAAAATGCTTCTATAATTTTACATTCTACTGATCAACATGATGGTTTACTTATTAGTTTAAAAACTCTAAAAATTAAAATTTCACTCAGATTAAAAACAGCATTTAAATTATAATCATTTGAATATATATGTTTTAATGAATAAGTACATATTGAGATATTCCATATATGGAATATATAAAATGTGTCAACAATTCATTTAACATAATGCACTAAGAAAAGTAAAATCATTTTTCCCTTATTTTGAACGACATGCTAAAAATAATAACATTAGCAGGCATGGTGGAACTCTGGAAAGGTGAAGCAGTAGGATGGCAATTTTGTGCCCCGCCTGGGCTAATATCACAAGAACAAGCAACAACAAAACACTGAGGTACATACTTGTGTATAAGAGAGCACAGTACCTACCGTATGATAGTCAATAAAGTGAGACTTTTGATTCTGCATTAATTCAGTACAACCCCAATTAAATTTTCAAATATTTTAATTAACTTGATAGTTCACTTTCTTGACACAAGTTTTTCTGTTTAGAGGTTTTCATTACAAACTGCAGCAACAAAAAATAAAAAAATAAATGCTCCCTGAAAAGAAGAAAATTTAAGTAAAATGTTACCTAAAGTTCTACAGTAAGTACAACTATAAAGTTAGAAACTAAAAATAAGACACAATAAATAGTGTTGGGCGGATTTACAGAAGCAGAATATTAGAGTAGATATGGCCCAGGAAAAAAACATATATTTGAAATACATTTTCCCTGCTAGGGTTCTTCCTTAATTCTATAAAAAATATTCTGAAAAAACAGATTATTTGTAATCATTAACTAAGATTGTTCTCCTCTGTGCTGGCAAAAGTAGAAATTTATCATATAATTCTTCGTAAGCTTGCTTCACTTCAAATGTTTCTAAGGAATTCCAGATATGAATGTTTAAACTCCTCTTATCCAAACTTTTTTTAATCCAAAGAGGCCATCTCAATCACCATTCTGCTCGTGTGTACACTTTTAAGTGCATTCCCAAAGACTCCTAAACATAGTGTGTTTCATTTTTGTTTAGAAAGTGACTTTTCTGGTAGGGGAAGGGGAATAAGGAAAAGGGAAAAAAAATGTGAGAAAATGTAAAAATGGAATTGAAGTGTTGGTAGGTACGGAGGGGAGGAGAGGGTAAAGGGAGGGTGGGAACTAGGGGAAAAAAGTGAGAACCAAGACCTGTCATGTAAAGGAACAAGATCCCAGTAATGAATTGAACTGTACTGTATACCTAGAATCTGCCAATAAATTCAATAAAAAAGAAAAAAAAAGAAAGAAAGAAAAGAAAGTGGCCTTCCTCATTCACCCTGAGGTCAGGAATCCTGCTAGTCAGGACTAGTCAATTTTTCCTGAGAGGGCTTTTGTGAGCACGTTTATGTAAAATCACTATTGGCTTCTTTAAATTCCTGGTCATTAATACATTATAACAAATTATCATGCCAGGATTGGTGGTGAACAAATCAAGAATATCAGAGGCTGATGAAGATATCCAGGAAAGGCTGGGTTATGTAGCCCCAAGCAGAAAGAAAGCAGGAATAATTTTTTTAGCTTTTTGGTACCACGGATTGAACTCAGGTCCTTGCACTTGCAAGGCAGGTGGCAAAACCACTGAGCTACACCCACTGCCAAAGGAGGAATAATATGAAGACTAGTAAAATTAAAAGCAACGATCCCCTCCAAAAAACAAAATACAAATTAGAAATGTTATACTACTTCACTAACCATTGAGAAAAAAAGCATAAAATGTTTATATTTATTTTCATAAATGAAAATAATGGTAAAATGTTTTAATATCCATATTATAATTGAAGTTATTATTCTGTTTACAAGGAAGAAATGAGTATCTACTCAGCTTTAACTTGTGGCCATTCATTGACTAGAACATATTTTTCATAGGAAAGAACTGCTGTCAGAACATAGTCTTTTATTTTTAAATAATATTTTTAAAATATCTATATATTCATTTTTAATTTAAAAATACTAATACTAGCTGAACTATAATACTAAGAGACTATATACTACTACTATAATACTTTACTACAATACTAAAAGCAAGGCATGTGAATTACTAACAGTATAATTAACTGCAAGCACAATTCAGCTTTTCAAGTGCCAAGTCTTATTTTTGTTCTCTGTAGGCATTTATATCATTATAATTATTAATTGAGAATTGTGACAAATTATTTAACTACCACCTTTTAAATATATATTTAAGATGTATATTACACATGATCTTTTGATATCTTAATATGTAACATTCATAGGCAAGTGATACTATATACAAGCAAACTATCACACCCTCTGACTCAGTTTTTTTTCTTTTTTT
>NW_022900942.1:20421142-20452702 GCF_012274545.1 Fukomys damarensis
TATGTATGTATATATGCAAAAGTTAGCTGAGCCATTTAAAAATGAAAAATGCCACCAGACAGCAAAAGATAGTGCTGAGAAGTATGAATATCTGAAACACACACCCTAAGGCTACCTACTCTTATCTAAGTATTGAAGAAGGTGATTTGTAGACTATCTTGTCATAGGACAACCATTATTTCATCTGTTATACAAGGGAACAGTGAACTGTTTCCTTGTACAACAGTCCTTTTTGGTCTTTACAGTGAAAGCAGGTTTTAGTGACCAGAAATCTATGATATCAAACAGATTGTGAAGGAGAGATGTACCATATCCAGCTGTGGAAGTAAGGAATAGAAAGATTTGGGATATATGGGACGAAAGTATCTGCAGGGCCATGAAGCTTATATAATAATTATAAATCTTTCTAATTGCCGACTAACATGAAATGCAGTATATATTAAATAACTTGGTGACAAACAATAAAGGGCAGATGTCAAAAAAAGAAGAGAATGTGTGCAGTAACATACATCTATTATACAAGTTACTCTGAGGCTTCAGGATTGTAAATTCAAAACCAGCTTGAGAAACTTGAGCCCGTTTTTCAAAATAAAAATTTCAGGAAGGACTAGGTACTCATTTCAGTGATAAAATGCTTTCTTAAATGAAGACAGTTCCCAGATTCAATCCTCAGAACCTCAAAAGCAATCAATTAAAAAGTGGATAAATACTTAAACTGGTTAAATGGAACTTTAGGAATACAGATTTAATAAAATGTGTTTCCATGAAATGTGTGATTCTTGCCTATCAAAAGGAGAATTCACAAATATATACTGTTTTGAAGGACCTTTGTGTTCTCTTACTACCAGGTAACATTCACTTATTTTTTGCTACTCCTGTATAACCTGCCTTTTTTTTTTTCTTGGAAGATGTGAAATAAAGCCAAAGTTATTGAGACTTCGAACTACAGCCATCCCTAAGGAAAACTCTTTAATTTTGGAAGAAGACTATCACTGAAATGTCATCGTTTTTGCAATGAAACTATTGACAGCAGCTGAAGTGATCTAAAATGACATTCAAAGAGTAATTCATGATGACAGATTGCATTTAACATAGATACATTAGTAAGATTATAAATATTTTCAAAATTAATAGTACAGCTTAAAATTTTTAATTATTTATATATAAAATGAAAATCTGGGTCAATTAGGCACTTCAGAGAAGCAATAATCGTTTTTCCTTGACACTGTGATCCACACTCTGAAATAGAGAAAAATACAAAATAAGTAGAGCACACTGTTTTGTAGAGGAAAGGAGAAGGCTTCCTTGTGGAATAAATACAGGAAATATTTGATGGTCCCTCACTATGAGGAATTATTCAGCTTCAAAATGGGGCATTCTAGAATGAGATAAATCAGCTTACCATATAATCTTTCAAACATTCTTAAAATACCCTTTTCCTCTTACTCCTAAGGAAATTTCACTATTACATAAAAATTAAAGTACAAATATTGATTAGTAACCAACACTATGACCACTAATAAAAAAATAAACTCTACAACTGAATCTGCCCCACATTCCCTCATTAGCTTGCTCTCCTTTTTGCTTTTACTCAGTTTGCAATCAATTCTCTTTACTCATCTTGGGTATTATACTTCTTGTGTGCCCTGAAATCTCATTTTTGTTCATTTTTTTCAGTAACTAAGTCTGATTCAAAAATCAAAAGGTCAACATCTTGAACAAACCTTTCTGATTTTTTTCTCAATACATTTTGACAATTTTATTATCTTTTTTCTTATCCAATATAAAAGTATGTCTCTCATAATTTCTGTTGTGGAGTGTTCAGCTGCTTCCTGAACCAGGCCTAATAAAAATGATTTTCTCAGACCAATACAAGTAAATTATTATAACATTATTCAGGAAGTAAAACAAAGAGATAACTGTATCAATGACATCCTTCTGTGTGAATAGCTAAAATTTATATCTTGATACTTTCTTCTTTTATCATAGTTCTTGTTTAGACAATGAAGCCAACATATGTATTTTATGAAACAATCTAGTAATCACTATAGTTTAAAGAAGGTAGAATCAACAAGCACATGGCAAAACTAACCTACATATTTATTTGTGGATGTATAAAACTATGTGTGTCTCTGACTATTTTTCAGATAAAGGTAGCTAAGTATACTTTGTAGAATTTTCGTCAAAACTATTTTGATGCTAAATATAAAGGGATCTTACTGTATTCACATTTTCCCATTGTTTAGTTTGTTATCTATTGGAAATGATTCTTTCTGTTTCTCCATATTTTAAGATCTATCCAATGTGTATGGAACAGATGACTTATAGACAGTGAGCTTTGAGAATCAGTGAGTTGTTTCACTTTGGGTTATTTATATTTATGAGGTTTGGTCACTCTTCACTTCCCTTCTCTCTTTGTGACAGTAGAAAATCTTCCTTCAAGATCATGCAGCAATAAGATGAGATATCTTCTTTCAGATATGGTCCTTGATGGCTAACGGATTGTATCTCCTTCTCACATTGTCCATGTAATATAACTACCAAATAAAATCCCAGGTTGAGATTGTTTTTACTACTCATGTTCCAATCCATTCTTTGAAACTTCTCAATTTAACAAATCAAAGACATTTATTTGTAACTTACAGTTTAAATGAAGCCTTATTTTCCATTACAATGAATGTGTTTATTATCCACTCAACTAGAGGAGATCTGCTGCAAATACCATGTGTTTATACTTTTGTGCAACTTTCTGTTATCATTTATACCTTCTCTCACCTCTACCTTCACAGTCTCCAGTTGTTTTCCTATGGCAAACAGATATCTTTAATCTCTACCAATTAACTCTGAAGGATTTTGATTTGAGTTGAAGTATATTAAAAATTCTGAAAACTAGAAAACCTTAATGGAAACATGTATCTGAGGATAATAATTGGTATCATTTCTTATACTAGATCTTAGTTGTTCACTCATATATGAGTGAAAGACTTAGCTAATCATTAATAGTGATGACTGAGTCTCCTCTTCGCTTACTTTGATTAAGTTAATAGGTCTCCTTACACGAAGAGATTAAATATAAGCAATATATACATATAGAAAATATTATATCCAAGAAAATCTCTAGCTGTCTCTCTATAAATTATTTTCAACAATTTAATGAGAGATCAATCTCTGCCCTTTCTCTGGGGCCATTTTCTCTCCTGGAAGAAAGGGCTTAACTATGAGGATATAACCTGTATGCTGGCCTAGTTTTCTCTGTCTGCATTCTTAATTACCAAGCTTTGTGTCTCATATTCAATCAAGTATTCCTGAACATTTTCTCTAAGCTCAGAGTACCTCTGAGGGTTTTGCAGAAAGAAGGCATTATGTCTCTCATTAGAGTTTGTCTTCCTGCTCATCCTCATAGATTCCTCCACTCAACTTTGTCATCTAATGGTTCCTGCATCCTTTTTTTTTCACTAGTACATTGTGCAAAATCAATTGCAAGACTTTGGTTCCATTTTCACACCTGAATTATAGACAAAAACAAGTACTATGTTATACATAAATTGAAAAGTTTGAAATTAAAAAAGAAAGGCAAGTGCTATATATGAAAAAATCCAATGTCATTGCAAAAATGAAAGGTAACATCAAGTTTCTTCTATCATTTTCACTGAGTGGCATTCTAAAGTTCTTAGTGTTCATCTTTTAAATGGAACTAATTTCTGGACTCAGATGTAGTAGATAAGGTTTTGATAAGGAACTAAAAAACAGCTACTTATATTAAGTTGGAATTCTGAAAAGAGTTTAAAGTCAGTGACTCGAGAATCATCATACACCAAGTCTGTCATCTGCTAATAGTGTGCTATGGTAGGGGAAAACTATGACCATAACAACAATCTGTGAGGATTCTACACCACGTATTATGTGAGATTCAAATTTTCATGACTTAAGTAGGAGGTTGTATGAAATCAAGAATTCAGACTATAAAATATAATTGGCAACACAGGTGAATTGTAGCAGAAGCCCTCCTGAACTTACAATCAGGAAGGTAAAAAAATCCAGAGCAATGATGGTGAACCTCTTAGAGATTTCAATGATACAGTCTGCAGAGGTATGCATGTCATATGTTCACCACCACTGACCTAGAGTGTCACTTTCCCACAAAAGTAAGTTCATAAATGATGTACATTTAACGCTATGCATTGGGCTGGGGATTTAGCTTCGTGGTTCTGGCTCTTGCCTGGCAAGCTCAAGGATCCCAGTACCAAACAAACAAACAAAACTATGCAGAAAAGCTCAGAAAATGAATGAATTAGGACAATTATATAACCAAGAAAATTTTACATGTGTTTAAATATAATTAAAATAAGATGTGTCATATGTTCAAAGAGTTAAAAAAATAGAATTCAAATGAAATGAAAGAATAGGACAGTGTGATAAAAAGATATCTTTCAAAAATAATAAAAATAAATAATTTTGTAAGTAAAATATAAAATACAAATGGAGTGGACCAGTGAGAATGGGAGAGGCCTAAACCACCAGCAGCCCCAGCCCCATCCAGGTCTCCCAGCCACTAGCATAACCACATGGAAACCTCTAGCACCACCCCAGGGTGCCCCCACCCTACTTCTGGCCTCCTGGCTGTGCCTGTACCTGGATCCACACTGCAGAAGCACAGGGGGTCTTAAAGGCAGAACAGGAACGAGGATCTATAAGAGATCTTGCTCCTCCTAAGTCCCAACCCAAAGGGTAGAGTTACTATATTGAAGAGTTTATTAACTATAAATGCATTTTGGGCTAGTTCTTGATTTTGCTCTGTTTCACACAGTTAAAGGTGATAGATTAATAACTACCACAAATTTTCATCTGCTAAGCTGTCCTTGATTCTATTGTTGCTGCTGCTTTATCACTTGGGCTAGTGCTATTATTATTTTAATCAGTTATCTTTGAGGAAAATGTGATTGCCCCCAAGTCATTAGAAACTCAAAAGCTTAAGACTAGTTATATATGGAAAACAACTCTGAGAAGCAATTATTCCATAAGGGTTCTAAATACAAGCAACACATATGCTTACAGTAAGCAAAATCAAGGCATCAACCCAGGACTTAAACCAAGCACTCTATCAACAACAATAACAGAAATGAAAAGATATTTTCACAAGACACAGACTTCCACCTCACCAAAGGCAAATTCTCTGGGAAATAAGATAGAAATGTTTGATAATCAACCATCGGACACCCTCAACTAATAGCACAGGAAGTAAAAGAAACAGGTCAATGAGGCTCTAGAAAAATTCAAAACAAATAATTTCCCAGATAACTACAGAGATGATGAGCACAATAAAAGAGATGATCAGAGTCTCTAGAAGAGAAAAGATAAAAAATAAATGAGTTCATAACCATGATGGAATCCATAAATGCTCCGTGTAGGAAAGTAATGGAAACCATAAATGCCCAACTTGGGAAATAAATGGAATTCATGAAACAGATTCAAACTGATATTCAGGAAATTAAAAGCTCTATTGAAAATGTACTCATCAGACTGAGACAATCTGAAGACAGAATATCAGATATAGAGGACAGGATGGTGGTTAATGACCATGAAAAGGGAGATATCATAAAAATAGTAAGGGCCCAGGAGAAATCAATCCAACAACTCCCAGATGATGCAACGAAGTATAATATAAGATTGACTGGAGTCCATGAGAAAGTAGGAGAAAGCACAAGTGACATAAAAAAAGTCTCTTCATAGAATTAATGATAGAAAACTTCCCAAACAGAGCAAAAGAACTGGACATACAGATAAGTGAGGCATACAGGACTGCAACTACTAATGATCAAGAATCATCTACACCTAGACATATAATAGTAACAACTTTACAAACCCAACAGAAGAACAAAATACTACAAGAAGTTAGAGAAAAGAGACAAATCACATGCAAAGGAAATCCATCAGACTCACAACAGACTTTTCAACACAAAACTTCAAGTCAAGAAATGGCTGGAGTGAGGTATTTCACTCCTTAAAAGGAAACAGCCTCCACCTAGAATGATGTATCCTTCAAAACTATCTTTCAAAATTTATTGGGAAATAAGATACCTCCATGACAAAGAACATTTAAGCAACTTTGTAAATACAAAACCAGAAATCCAAACAATTCAAAACAGTATCCTAGAAAAAGACAATGAACATCACAACTACATGAGGCTGAATAGAGCTCATCCATCAGGTGAGGCAAGACATTAAATGGGGGGGGTAAAAAAGAGCCAACAACAGGAAGACAATATAACACGGATAAATCAATACAGATCAGTTATAACCATCAATGTCAATGGCTTCAATTCACCAGTCAAAAGAAATAGACTGGCAGAATGGATTAAGAGGCAAAACCCAACAATATGCTGTATACAAGAAATTCACCTAGCTCAAAATGAAACTCATAGACTGGAAGTAAAAGGATGAAAAGCAGTTCTCCATGCAACAGGAACCTGGAAAAGAAGCAGGGGTAGCTACCTTATTTGCAGTCAAAGTAAATTTCAAAACAAAATTAATTAAGAGTGACAAAGAAGGTCACTACATCCTTGTAAAGGGAACAATCCAAGAAGAAGAGATGATATTCATAAATATATGCACCAAATACTAATGGCCTTAACTGCACAAAACTAATATTAAGGGACATGAAACCCTTTATAAGAACTAATACAATTGTAGTGAGGGACCTCAATACCCCATTGTCACAAATAGACAGATCATCAGACAAAAAAGTCAACAATGAAATATGAGAACTGAACCAAGCTTTTGAACAAATGGACTTAACAGATGTCTACAGTGTGTTCCACCCCATAAAATCAGAATATACATTCTTTTCAGCTGCACATGGGTCATTTTCCAAAACCTGGATGCACAATGAGGCCATACTCTTAAGTGAAATTAGTAGGACTCACATGTGTAAAAGTAAAAAGCATAAACATTGCCCTTATCTGATCTGTCTTCCTGTGAACGTGTTCCTAAAATTATTTGTCTAGTCGCTCAGAGATTTGTGTTCTTCTTTCTTGCTCACAAGCTAGGTCAATGTTTTCAGTCTCTGGATATATCCACAATGTTCTCCCTTGTTCTATGTTTCCAATTCTCCTTGCAGTGCCTTTGATATCCTTTTATCTGTCTAAACAGGTATCTGGCTGTTGTGAAATTGCTTATTTTGTACAGGAATAATTCAAGCCATCCTCCTATCAATATGCCATGTTGCGCTTTTTTGCTTAAACCCTAATGTGCAAACACACATGAACACACACACACATGCACATGCACATGCACACGCACACGCACACACACACACACACAGAGGCATGTATATCCTTATACCTCCAAATTTAAAAAAAGTTTATTTAGTGTGTGATTTTTTTTTACACAAGGTTATTAAAAATACGGAGAATATATCCTCAAAAATTAAACCCACAGACTTTCTTAATTTTACACAAATAATGTAGATAAACAATCCAAAAATATATGATTGAATTTATCAAAGGCTGATACAATAAGGTTTCCTTAAAGAAAAGTGACTACAGCCTGGAAAAAAGTGCATTTAAATGTCCACTATGAGGGAAAAATATATTTACAGGAAAATTAAGATTATAACCAGGATCACATATCTAATAACTTGATGTATTAAAATTAGAAAAAATATAACCCAAACTGTGTCAAAAAATAATTCCAGTGAATCTCTCTTTGTCTCTCTGTCTCTGTTTCTCTGTCTCCTCTCCTTCCACTTAGTGGCTAAATGATGGACATATTTGGTAATTGAAAGGTAATTGGTTTAAGAAAATGAAAGAAAAAGACTAAATATAATTTGTTTCCTATTTCATTATAAATACTATTTCTGGAGAATTGAAAGTAAATATCAGGTTTTTATATTCTCAAAAAAGCATATTAATTTAGCATCTTCAGAGAGTTTCTCTAAAGATTTTTTGCTTCTCATTTCCTACCAGCGCTTTGACAGAGATTTGTTATTTATCAACATTAGCAGAATGATTTCAAGTGAAGGTGGATGTCAGCTTTCTTCTACAGAGATTTTTCAGGTCACATACACTTGCTTTGGAATCATTCCAATTGTGAAAGTGTTATGCAAAAATATGGTTAAGTACATTACATTGAATTTTTAAAGGCCCTAATTCTGAATTTTTTAATTTTATTTTTTAGCATATTCATGACTGTCGTCATTTTGTTATATTTGAAAAGACTCCCTTAGATGCAAAGATCTTAACAAAAATTATATGTAACCTGAGGATAATAATTAGTATTACTATATTTCTACTTACTTCCTTTTGATCCTCTATTAATTTTCAATTTTGTATTTTTCTTTTTGAGTCATTTTTAGTGATTTTGGGATGCTGATTGTCTATTGTGTGGATACGTGAAAGGTAAAATTGATTTATTTATTAATCTTCTCCATATACCTCCAACCCCTCTCCTGTTTAGTTGTATAGATACACATATGAAATCTTTGTTGTATTGTATTGGTTTTGTTCCTCCAGATATATCTCAGTTAATGAACAATATTTTCACTCCTCATTAGCAGAAAGCTATCAAACTCAAACTCATTTTTAGTCAGTTTCTTAATCTGTTGAAATCAAACTGTTCTTTAAATATTCTTTAAATTATCTTGAAATATAATATTTATGTATGAGTACAGGAAAATGTTTATCCAACTTACTTTTTGATTCTCTGAAAGCCCCATAACAGAATGTTATCTTTTCTTTCTCTGAATATCTTGTGGACACAACTGAAAGGAGACATGAATAGGATTTCTCTTGTCTCTCTGTTCCAGTTGCTACAGCAACTTAAATGTTTCACTTCATATTCTATGTGTTCTTCAGATTTTTGGTTCTGTTCTATTGAATATTTAATTTATTGATTCACCTCTTTCATTTTACTACCACCTTTAATCTCATTAAACTGGAAGGATCTGCATTTTTTTTTCTGTTCTGAAACAATCTAAAGGGTATTGTTCCAGGTGTAAAATCCTAAAGTGAATATGAGCCTACTAGTCTGTCATTACTGTTCCCCAGTGTATTTCTATGTGATTCATCATATTAGGGTTGCTCTATCACCTGAAGATATTTTCTATCAGTATATGAACCCAGGAGTGGAAAGAGTAATTCACTCATCTTGGCTTCTGCCATGGGTTCAAGCTTGGAAAACAGTCTGAAACTATTAACCATTCTAGAATTTAATTGGCTCTTCATTTTGAAATCCTTTGATCTTGAATGAATTCAAGCAAACAGGAGCTGACATTCTGCAAAAGGAAACAAAAACTAACAGACGTTTTCACTATTTGGGAAATCTAAATATAGGAATCTAAGCACCATGAAAATTAAGAACTGAAATAAAAAATCATAGGAATAATAATGGTAATATTTTCTAAAAACAGTTAAAAATATACTGATCACTTTTTACTGGACACTAGTTTAAACTAGCTTAGCTCATATAGCATTAAGAATAATTTTAAATTGGTGATATTCGTACAATCTCCATTTTATACATCAGGAAATTGAGGCCAAACCTTACCTGAAGTCAATAGTTGCAAGCAATCAGTGGGGAGATGTAAATCCTGGTAAATTGGCTTTGGAGCTCATACTAAATTTTACTTCTGCTACATCCTGTACTTTTAAGGAATGAAGCCTAGAGAGATTATACTCACTGAGGTAACAGCTTTTCATTGCATATTTTTGAATAACATTTATTTGGTTACAGATATTTAAATAATATGTAAATTTAAATTTTAAAAGTGTGAGTAGCCTATAATATTGATGATGGAATTTAATATGTAAAAGGAGAAAATCTTCTGAAAAAACTGTCCTAAATATTCTGGCTCTAAAAACTGTACATAGTATTTAAAAACTGTTATATGTATGTACCAGTTTTGCAAAATGAATATCTTATTCTGTAATATAAACATTTACTTTAAAAAGTGTTTCATTTTAAAGTTATCAAAGGCATGTTACCCACAATTGTTATCTAAATGACTCCATCACTCAATGCGCAGTATGTGTTCTCTCTTTGATGGACAACGTGTCCTAATCCTTGTTTTTGGTTGAGATGCTTAGATACGAAGATACACATTTACCCACATTCTTTGAGTTTTAAAGACAGATCACAAATATTTCAATTTGGTCAGAAACACCAAGACAATTTTTAACCTTTTCTTCCATAGATGATAATACAAAAATCTCAGCTTTATATAAAATTTAGAATTTCATTCATTTTGAACTTTATTTGCTAAAGTTAGCCAAATGTTCAATTGGGCCTTTTACCAACTTACCACCACCTAAAGCAAGATTGTCATGAAGCATTTTCACTTTCATTAGCCTAACCAGGGACACCTCCTCCTGTAGGTCCCCACACATCTGCATGTTGCCAGACTCTCCACCTGGAGCTTGAGAAACTGAATGAAGTTGTGAATAAAGTAAAAGCATTCTCATATAAATGATTCTTTTGCTTTATGCTTTCTTTTTTTTTTCCTTTGCTTAAATCCTCAAATCAGAAATTCTTTATTTTTTTCTCTCATTGAGTTTTTTGGTACATTTTAGGTATATAGTAGAGTTACATTCAACATTGGGTTTTGTACCTTTACATGACAGGCCTTGGTTCTCATTTTTTCCTCTTAACCCTGCTCTCCCTTCACCCCCTCCTCCCTTCCCTATTTACAAATGCTTTATTTCCCTTTTTGCATATTCTCATATTTTTTCTTTTCCCTTATTTAGTGCATTTTTAGTACATTCAAGACTAACATACTCAGTAATATTGTTACTTGAGCGTTACAAATGTAAATGTATAAAAATAGTAACATTTCCATTGGTGGGATAGAAAATGAGGAGATTCCAACACACGGATTTGAATAAAGAGTAAAGGTAGGGATCACGTATCCAGGTAGTTTTCTTCTCTTTTTATTTCTTCTTTTTTATCCTCCTTCTCCTTCTTTTTCTTGCTCCCTCCTCCTTCTCTTCCTCCTCCTCTTTTTTGTCATGCTATGCATCAAAGCCAAGACCTTATGTATGCTAGTCAAGCACTCCATCATTGAGCTATATCTGCAGACCAGGGTCAAAAGTTGTATTTAGAAATACGTGCTTTACCAGTAAGAAAATCCACAAACAGAGTGAAAAAACAAAAAACAAAAACTCGCAGCTTACAATGTGGGGAAATTTTTTTCCAGCTATTCCTCAGACAAAAGTTTACTATCTAGAATATAAAGAGCTTAAAAAAATAAGACCTCCATTTTTAAACACCTAATCCAAAAATGGGCATCTGAAATGAATAGACATTTCTCAGATGAAGGAGTAGAATAAGCAAATGAATATATGGAAAAACTGTGCAACATCACTGGTCATTCATGAGATGTAAATTAAAACAATGCTGAGCTTCCATCTCACTCCAGAAAGAATGGCTGCTATCTAGAAGTCAACCAATAACAAATACTGGCTGGGCTGTGGTGATAAAGTAACCCTCTTCATTGCAGCTGGGAGTGTAGACTGGTACAACCACTGTGAAAATCAGTGTGGATATTTCTCAGAAAACTAGGATTAGAGAGGTCCCACTTGACACAACAGTTTCCCTGCTGGCTCTATTCTTGAAAAAAATAAAACCATCATACCACAGAAATATATGTGTGCCCATGTTTATAGTGGCACAATTTGTTATATCTAAATCTTGGAAACAGCCCAAATGTCCATTAACTGATTATTACATAAGGATTTTTGTTGTTGCTGTTATTTGTTTTTTTTTTTTTTTTTTTTTTACAAAATAGAATACTAATTGGCAATAAAGGAAGATTAACTAGAGATATTTATATCTAAATGGATGCACCTTGAGACCATACTCTTAAGTGAAATAAATAGGGCACACATGTGTAAATACTGAATTGTTTCTCTGGTGTGAGAAACTGAAAGTATAAATGAGGACCACAATGTATAATAGATTTTGTAAAACAGGAAGTAAATGTTCAATGAGTAGGGGAAATAGGGAGTGGGGTATAAGGGACAGCAAAGGATGAAGAAGAAAATGGAGACAGAGGTTTTGTAAATAGGGAAGAGTGGAGAAGTTGAAGTGGAGGAAGGGGAATGGATAAAGATAAGAACCAAGATATGCCACATACAGGTACAAATTCCCAGTAATGAATGGGATCATAGTGTATGCTCTAAAGGAAAAGGAAAAGAAGAGAAGAGAAGGTAATAAGGGAGAGGAAAAAAATATGAAAAACTGAAAAAATGGAAATAAAGTGGTTGTAAATGGGGAGAGGAGGAGGGGGTGAAGGGAGGGCAGGGACAAGGGGAAAAATGAGAATCAAGACCTATTATGTAAAGGTACAGAATCCCAATGATGAATGTAATTGTATTGTATACCTAGATTGTACCAATAACCTCAATAAAAAGAAAAGAAAAAAAGAAGAGAACAGAAGAGAAGAGAAAGAAGAGGAGAGGAGAGGAGAAGTGAAAATGCGTGCTAATCTCACACAGGTTTCCAAGCTTTGTGAAGTTTTTCTGTCTGGTTTTATCTAGAGTGTGTTTGTTGTTGTTGTTGTTATTGTTGTTGTTGTTGTTTGTTTGTTTTGTGCCAGGGATTGAACTCCTGCCCTTCTTCTTGCGAGGCAGGAGTCAGAACCAGGGAGCCAAATTCCTGGCCCCCTGCTTTGTTTTGTTTTTGTATTTTGTTTGTTTCTCATGCTGTTGGTTTTAAAATCAGTATTACTTTAAGCTATCAGGAAAATGTAGGGATCAAAGATTATGAGACTTTCCACTGTTTTGTTTTTCCTAGTCACCTGAATTCTGCTATTAATATTCAGTCATATTTTCCATGTAAAGTGACTAAATTGCACTCTCCAGATAAATAAGATCATTTCTCTTGCACAAAATATAACCACTTTCCAGTTCTATGTTTTTCTTCTTACAAATTAAGTAATAAATAATATAAAGAATATTGAATTACCATTTTTGGAAGTTCCACTTCTATTTTAAAATACATTATGTAAGAATTAATTTTACTGCTATCACAAAATGATATGCTTTTATGAAACTAATATTAGTGAACATCAATCTTTGAACTAGAGATAAATATTTAAAATTGTGATTTTTTTATAGTATGTTATAGTATAGTATATTAATAAAGTTAATGAAAATTTATTTGTTTCTTTAGAGAAATAAAATAGTCCTCTAAATCACAAACTATAATTGTGGAAAAAAATTAAAATATACTTACGTTTCTTATTTGTTAGTCCAAGGTCTCGCCTCTTCATTTCATAAACATAAAGACTAGCTGTCATATTTGCAGTTAAAATAAGTTCTATTCTTATCTTCAGATACTATAATTTCTTATTTGTTAGTCCAAGGTCTCGCCTCATTTCATGAACATAAAGACTAGCTGTCATATTTGCAGTTAAAATAAGTTCTATTCTTATCTTCAGATACTATAGATATTCAACAGTTTTAGAAAATTGCAAGATGTTTAGGAGCAACAAATCATGCATGTCCTGTGGTGTGTTCCTTCCTAGGAGATAGTCTCAGGGGACAAACGCCACATCTCAAAGTTTCTGAGCAAAATGATTAATGTTCTGCCTATACTGTATAGTTGGCATTGTAATAAGCCACATGGCTGGATTTCTGCCAAAGGCCACAAAAAGACATGCTTTAAACCTGTAGACACAAGTATATGTGATGCATATATATGTATACAAGTTTAAATTTTGGCCTGATGAAATGAGTTGTTCTTGTTGATATAAGAAATATAATTCTATTGTGCAGCTTAAGTTCTGTATAGAAGTGAATTGATTTTTTAAAAAAAGTATTCAGTGTGCCCTGTGACATATATTTCATATTGTGAATTGCCCTTTGTTTTTATAATGGCACATCATCTGTCAACATTTCTCTGAAAATCTCAAAATCTGTTTTTTCAAATGTGTGAGGTACACAAAGAAGAACATAATTTTCACTCACGATAACAAGAGTGATATAACTTTATCTAATTCACTTAATTTATATTAGTAAATTTGCATTGGTAAATGTAACTTTTTCAAAAGCCAGCTACTTATTAAATGAGACACATTGAATCCTTTGTATTTTTTTCCCTGTCTTACACAGATGCTTAGTCAAAAAATTTTACTAATTTTCATTGTTCCTGATTTTAATTTCATGTAAATGAATAGCTAGAATGAGTAGTTTCCTGTACTATTTTCTGTAAATTTTATTATTGCTGTTATTTTTAAATACAGATAAGTAAATAGTAAACCAAAACTCTTTATGATGACAGCTAAGGTCACTTTAAAAAAAAAAAAAAAGAATATGCTGTAAATTGTTAACCCTGAGACTATGAAAACTTTTTGTGTTAAAAATATAGTTTCTTTTGAGTATAACCTCTTCACTGTAAAAATTTATGCACTGCCAGAAAGAATCATCTATGAAGAAATAACCACCCTTAGGAATTAATGAATATTAGGTAATTTTGAAAGTAACAGAAGTAAGAGTTTTGCTAATGTTTTAATAATCTAAAAAGGAATGATACAACTGATAATTTCAAATTGTCAAGGTGAAATGAAAATGCATATTTTGAATGCATTTAATATATTTAAATTATAAATTTAGAAGAAACATAGGCACTGTGTATTTACTTATTTATTGCCTTTTACTTGAAAATTGAAGTTCGTGTTAGCAATGATATTAAAATATTAACATAGTTCTGTGTATAATGACTTTACACAAATATTGAATTGTCGAACTGATGAATGAAGGAAGTAATATATCTTTACTGATATTGCTGATCCAGAGTAAACATTGTCACAGATCTACCAGCTCTCTTGTGAAGCTACACAACTGGTTCATAGAAGCATCTTCTATATGAGACATCTGAAGGACTTAATTCATACAATTAAATGCTTAAGACAAGGTCACTAGATGGTGCTGCCAAGTTAAAAGTGTTAATAGTTTTGACTCCTTCCACACAACCTTCCCAGTCTCTAAAATGATCGATGCTATATTTCCAAGACAGTACATATATTCATAGACGCATATTAGTATCTTGCCCTATTAAATTGCACTCTTTCCAACAATATCTCTGATATAAATTGTTTAAGTATGGACATGTTACATTGTAACACATGGTATTAAACTGGAAATTGCTATGAACTAATTTAGCAAGCACCTAATATCTATAGGTTGATTCCAGTTGTGGCGATGGTAGCTTAATTTGGGTTGGGATGAGAGGAGAGGAAAGAATAGTAAGCTCCAGGAAAGAAAATGGTCTGAGACCACTAAGACCTCTATTCAGGAAATTGTAATGAAAAGCAAGCTTCAAATAATTTTATTGGATATTGGATAAGCTAAATACTCCTGAATTCCAAAATAAGTCTATAAGTTACAGGTAGCTAAATCCTAGCAAGTTGCTCACAACTGTAACTCTCAGGATACCAGGTTAAAGCTGACATTGTAGCCTTCCAGCACAGAATAGGAAACAGTCCTTTTCTTTTCTCTTCCTTTCTTTTCTCCTACAAAAATAACAAAGTCAGCTGCATGAAGCCATCTGGGCAGACCCTAACCCACACAGGCCTTCCAGCCACCAATGGACTGGACTACCACCATCAGACCAGTGAGATCCAGAGCCTCCTGAAGCCATTGGTGTAAGCTTCTCCCTCACCCAGGCCTCCCCACCACCCATGGAACAGTGAGGACTGAGCCACACAGGTGCTTCTAGCAACAACTCAAATAACCCCTCACACACACTTTTGGCTTCCTGGCTATGCCTGTTCCTCATGTGTACTGCAGAGGAACAAAGGGTTTTAAAGGATATTGTCCTGAGCTAGAGCAGGGGTGAATAGTAGTAAGAAGGCCATACTCCTTCTAAGTCCCCATGCCAAAGGGTAAAGTTTCTATATCAGTTTATTCATTATAAACATATTTTAGGCTAGTCTTTGATTTCATTTTATTTCACACAGTTAAAGGTGAAAGATGAATAACTAACAAAATTGTCATTTTCTAAGCTCTGATTCTATAGTTGTTGGTGATTGTATCACTTGGGCTAATCTTGTGATTGCTCTAATCAGTTAATTTTCCTGGTATAATAAAAATGTGATTGCTCCAGAGTTATTAGAGACTTAAATCCTAAAGATCAGCGATATCTGGACAATACCTCTGAGAAGCAAGCATTCTTTAATGGTTCTAAATATAAGCAACAAAGATATTTACAATAAGTAATAGCAAAGTATCAACCCA
The DNA here is from genome assembly GCF_012274545.1 of Fukomys damarensis. Classification (NCBI taxonomy): domain Eukaryota; kingdom Metazoa; phylum Chordata; class Mammalia; order Rodentia; family Bathyergidae; genus Fukomys; species Fukomys damarensis. The sequence continues at coordinate 20,437,372 of NW_022900942.1, forward strand.
GGAATTAAACTATGGACTATACCAACAGCAATAATAGAAATGAAAATACATGTAAATAAGACACAGTCTTCCATCTTACCAAAGGCAAATTCTGGGGGAAATGAGATGGAAAAGTCTGATTATCAACCATTTGGACAATCTGAACTGATAGCACAGGAAATAAAAAACAGGTGAATATGGCTCCAGAAATATTCAAAACAGAAGTAATTTCCAAGGTAAAAGACATGATTATAAACTCTAGAACAAAAACAGATAAAAAAATATACAAGTTCAGGATGATGATGAAAGCTATGAATGCTGAGCGTAGGAAAGAAATGGAAACTGTGAAGGCCCAACATAAGAAAGAAATGGAATCCATGAAACAGATTCTAACTGATATCCAGGAGATTAAAAACTCTATTAAAAGTATACACAACAGACTAACCCAACCCGAAGACAGAATATCAGATATAGAAGGTAGGATGGTGGTCAATGACCATGAAAAGATAAACCTCTTAAAAATAGTAGGGGACTGGGACTAGAGCTTTATCTCAGTGGTTCTGTCATGTGCCTCACAAGTTCAAGTTCCCAAGTTTGATCCCCAGTCAAAAAACAAAACAAAACAAAACAAAACAAAAAAACTCGGTATTTCTAAAAAAATAATTTGGGCTAGGGCTTTAGCTCAGTGGTTCTGCTACCCATCTCACAAGCTCAAGGTCTTGAGTTCAATCCCCAGTACAAAAAAGAAAAAAAAAAGTAAGGGACCATGAGAAATCAATCCATCAGCTCCTAGATAATGCAAAGAAGAATAATATAAGTTTAATAGGTGTCCAAAAAAAAAAAAGCAGGAGAAACAAACAAAACAAATAAACAAAAACAACTAAAAAGGCCCAACAGAGCAAATCCAATAGGCAAGAATTTAAAGGGAGAGAAAAATAAAAGAACTAACAATAGGAAAATAACATGACAACGATAAGTCAATGCATATCAGTGATAACTAGTTGTTCCTCAGATAAAGGTCTACTATCTAGAATATATTAAGAATTTAAAAAATCTGTTGCCCCAAATATAAAGACCTGATTAAAAAATGGGCATCTGAAATGAACAGACATTTCTCAGAAAAAAAAGTAAAAGCAGCAAATAAACATATGAAAAAATGTTCAACACCACTGGTCATGTGAGACTTGCAGATGCAAACAGCATTTATATTCCATCTCACCTCAGAAAGAATGGCTGCTATCAAGAAATCAACCAATAACAAATGTGGTCCAGGACGGGGGAAGATAGGAACTGTTCTTCTTCATTGTTGGAAGTGCAGAATGGTGCAACTACTGTGGAAATCAATATGGAAATACCTCAGACAACTAGAATTAGAGATTCCATTTGACCCAGTTATTTCTCTGCTGCCTGTCTTCCCAAAAGAATTAAAACAATCATACCATAGTGATATGTGCTCACCCATGTTTATAGCAGCACAGTGTAGAGTAGCTAAATTTGAAGACAGCCCAATTGCCGATCAACTAGAGAATGGATAAAGAAGATGCATTTTTTAAAAATAAAATGGGGTACTACTCAGACATGAAGAATGAAAAATTAGAGATATTTATAGCTAAGTGGATGTACATTGAGGCCATACTATTAAGTGAAATTAATAAGACTCACATGTATAAATATGGAATAGTCTCTCTGGTGTGAAAAACTAAAAGTGTAAGTAAGATTCAAATGGTATAATTGAGAGTGTGAAATAGGAAGAAAATGGCTAAAGGGGAAGTGGGTGAAAAGGAAATAAGGGAAAGGAAAAACATGAAAAAATGGAAACAAAGTCATTGTAAATAGGGAAGGGTGAAGGGAGGGCAGGGATATGGAGAATAAACAAGAACCAAGATATAGTATGTAAAGGTACAAGATCCCAATGATACATGTAACTGTATTGTTTGATTTAAATACACCAATAAACTTAACGGAAAGATAAATAAATACATAAATAAAAAACAAACAATAAAATAAAAAAATGGTGCTGAGAAACCTGTCTATCCATGTGCAGAAGATTGAAACTAGGCCCGTCTCTTTCACCATGTATTAAACTGACATCAAAATAGGTGCAAGATGTAAATATTAAAGCAGAAACACTTAATTTCCTGGAAGATGAAATAGGTACAAGAAATATTTTTCAAACACAACTTAATTACCTACAAAAATAATCAGAAATCAACAAATGAGATTATATCAAATAATACATTTCCTCCCCACCAAAGGAACCAAACAAAAGAGTGAAGCTCTGACATACAGATTGGAAAAAAATGGTGGCAGCTATTACTTACAGTGGACTGATATTTGCTATATATAGATAACTAAAAATATTTGACTCCCCAAAATTAAAAAGTAAAGAGTAAAAATAAGCAACTGAAGTGGATATACAATTACCAAAAGAAGAAATGCCAATTCCAATAAATACAGAGAAAACAGCTCAATATTTTGGACCACTAGAGAAATGTAAATCCAAACAAACAGTATTATTCCACTATAATTTGCAAGAAAATGGATGCACTTCGAGAACATAAGATTAAATGAAATAAATCAGGCACACAAACTTCATATTTCATGATTGCTCAAATCAGAGAAACCCAAGCTATAAATGCAGAGCATAAGAAAAGATAGATAATAGAAAACAATGAGAGGGAATTTTTGCAAAAGGGAATGGAAAAAAGATATGGAAGGGGAGAGAGGCAGGAAAGGTAGAAGAATAGGAAACAAAAGGAACATTATACGCATGTACCAACTCTCCTTGATGAGCATAATTATTATGTACTCAATGATTTATCAAGAAAAATAAAAATTAAAAAACTAATTGAATGACTACTAATTATAATTTCTTCTAGAAATGTACAAAATATTTTTTGCATACAGACTTGAATAAATCACTTGTTGGTTTAATGATTTTCCACAATCTCCATATATAATCAGCATTCTTTTTATTTTTTTCTTTTTGCTCCTGTCAGGATAATTTCAAATAATCTCTTGTTAAATTTTCTTATTCATTCTTTTGCCGGATCAAATCTGCTATTTTAGCTCTCTATACAGTGTTTGTTTTAGCTACTGTATTTTTCCACATAAGAAATAATTTGGTTCTCTCACCAAAGGAAATCAATAAGTCTCCAGTAACTAGCTCCAAAAATAGTGGAGATCTGTGAATTGCCAAGAAGAATTCAGAATAATTGCTTTCAAGTAGCTCAGCAAGCTTCAAGAGAATACAGACAGGCAACTCAATAAAATTAGAAAAAAATACATGAACAAAACAACTTGAGTTTAATGCAGTAGCTGAGCAGGTCCAGATGCTCGGTTTCACACGAGAAACAAAGATGAGGAGAGACCTATATGGTGGTGTCCATGGTGGCTGAGATCCTCTGTAATAAAGACTGCTGAGGCCCCCATTCTGTCTCCCCAAATGCTATGTTGGAAACATGAGTTTCACATGAGTTTAGTGGTGCTACACTCCCTCAAGGGATGGGATAGTTCAGATGAAATGCTTTTTAATCTTGTTCTCTGCTGCCTCCCTTGTCTTTGGACTTCTTTGTGTCTGCAGCTTCTTAACTGTGCACCAGGATTTCCTCTGGATTTACCTCCATCTGGGGACCATTTATTCACTGTTAATTTTGTGTGTGACTGAAGGCTGGGTATACATGTTCATGACCTTGTGATATTCTCTAGTTTTTGAACATTCACCTCAAATCAAAAGCTTTGAAAACTGTATTAGCTGTCATCTGGCTAAGCTTTAGATTTTATTGGATCTCCTGTATTAGTTCAGAATCTTTGGAACAATGGCCACAATTTTTTACAACATTTAAAAATTTTTAGGGGCCTGAATTTAGTGATTAGCTCAGAGGCACTAAGCCTGCCTGACAAAAGCAAGGTCCTGAATTTGATCGCAGATATCCACCAAAAAATAATTATAGAAAATATCCTTAAAAAAAAAGAAAAAATGAAAATATCCTTGTCCACACATCATCTTACAATTTACTAAGTGCTAAATGATTAAATTATAAGATTATAATTTGATCAAATACTGATTTTTATTACATCTGCTGGGAAGAATCTCTGTGCTTTAAATGCCGCATTATTCATGATTTTTTTTTCTTCAAATAAATTCTATTAATGTTAACTTGTCAAAATATTTCTTTTAACAATCATAAATATATAAAGTTTTCATAAGTGTCCGCATTGTAGAATATTGTACTCTGTTTTCTATTCTATCTATGATAATCCTATGCCATTCAAAAAAGAGTTCAAACTATGGTACTCTAGAACAATTCTGACTCATTCTCTATATGTACATTGTAATGAAATATCTCAATGTAAATGAACAAGGGAGTTTTCTGGTGAGAAATACAGAAATCATCTCACTATGTATCTGTGAGGCACCTAATATGACGAGGTTGCAAATTACTTCAATCATGTAAACACTGCTTCATGCTAATGTGCCCAACTTCCTGCCATATATTAGACTAAAGGTTTAAACGAGATTGGAAAATCACTGTTTTGTTTTTCATTATGTTTGTCTCATAAGTTGAGTTTCCGTGTTGTTTCAGCAAAATAAATGTGTTAATATTATCTCATTCTGCTCATCAAACTGGACTTCATTTTAGTCAGTTGAATAAAAACCCAAAACTACCCTGCCAGAAATAATACTCTCCCAAGGGTAAGCAAAACAAAACAAATCCTGTCTCACAGCAAATTAAAAAATTACTGTAAAATTTTACTTTGCTTTTATTCACAAAGTCCTTTCTTCCCAGCTAAAGAAGTAATTTTACAAGAATATATTTCCTGAGAACAATTTCACTCAAAGTAAGAGTAAGCCTCATAGAGGTCAATATAGTTTATAATAATGAAAGTCACAGAATTTATAGAGGCAAAATTTTGTGTAGTAAAACTGCTACTTTAAAATGTTCATAACTACTTTCTGTTTTGTTTATGTTGAACTATGCATATTAAAATATAACTTGCATTATTTTTTCACTGAAATTAGTATAAAAAGAAGTTGCTTTTTTTTTCCTCTTTGAGTTTATTGGTACCTCTTAGGTATAAAGTACAGTTACATTCATTATTGGGCTTTTGTACTTCTACATGACTGGTCTTGGTTCTCATTTTCCCCCTTGTCCCTGCCCTCCCTTCACCCCCCTACTCCCCTCCCTATTTACAAATAATTTATTTCCATTTTTTCATTTTCTCATATTTTTTTCTTTTCCCCTACTTTCTTTCCCCTACCCTTCCTAATTCCCTTATACCTTTAGCCCATTTCTTCTTGTTTCACATTGTCAATTATACCATTAGGATCTTATGTACCATTACAGTTTTTCACACCAGAGAACTTATTCAGTATTTACACATGTGTGACTTATTTACTTCACTTAGAAGTATATCCTCAATATGCATCCATTTTCCTATGAATGGCACTAATTTTTCATTCTTTATGGCAGAGTAGTATTCCATTTTATAGAAAAACCACATCTTCTTATCCAGTCTCCAATTGATGGGCAAATGCACTGTTTCCAAGTTTCAGCTATTACAAACTGTGCCACTATAAACATGGGTGTGTATATATCACTGTGATATGATTCTTTTAATTCATTTGGAAAGATACCCAGCAGAGGGATGGCTGGGTCAAATGGAACATATAATCCCAGCTCTTTGAGGTATCTCCATATTGATTTCCATAGTGGTTGCTCCAGTCTGCACTCCCACCAATTATGATTGGTTCCTTTCTCCCTAAAACCCCACCAATATTTGTTGTTGGCTGATTTCTTGATAGCAGCCATTCTTTGTGGGGTGAGGTGGAATCTCAGTGTTGTTTTCATCTGCATCTTTAATGTGTAGTTATACTCTGAAGGATTTTCTTATTGAGTCTTCAATTGAAAAATTATCAATTTAAAGCATCTCGTGGTCCTGAAGAGTATAATGCTTGAGGAGACAATATTGTACCAGAGATACAATTTTGAACATTTTATTAGATTGAAAAATCGTAAAAATAAGACCTAATTTGTGTTAACAAAGCCTAAGTTATTTTGGGCTAATATTTTCTTTAAAGATAACTAATAAAATTCTTGTGAGCATTAAAAATATTTGAAAAAAGTCAGTTTGAAAGAGACAAAATTTAAAACAAAAAAATCTCAATGGAATTAGATTTATGCTAGAAATCAAAATGATTAATGTATCCCACTACATTAGATTAAATGACAAAATGATTGATAAAATTATTACATTATTAATATCATAGAGATTCACATTGGGGATTGTGATACCCCTGCCATTTCTCTTTTGCCTAGAATTGCTTTTGCTATTCTAGATCTCTTCTGATTCCAAATGAATTTTTGGATTGTTTTTCTTTAGTTTTATTAAATATACCATTGGGATTGCAACAGGCATTGCATTGGATCTGTAGAGCAATTTTGGAATTATGGCCATTTTCAAAATACTGACTATTCCTACCAGGAACAAGGGATGATTTTCAATTTACTTATGTCCTCTTCAATCTATCTTTTTTTTAGAGTGCTGAAGTTCTCAGTGTAGAGGTCTTTTGTCTCCTTCATTAGCTTGATTCCTAGATATTTCATTATTTGGGATGCTACTGTCAAAGGGATTATTTCCCCAATTTGACTATCAGTGAGACTGAGAGTCACAAATACTCTGACAATTTGTGTGCAAGAGGGCTATTGATTTTTGAGTATTTACCTTGTATCCAGCTACTGTAATGAATTTGTCAATAACATCTAGAAGTCTTTTAGTGGATTTCTTTGGGTCTTCTATGTAGAATATCATATTAGCAGCAAATAATAACAGTTTCACATCTTCCTTTCCTATCTTTATTGCTTTTATTTCTTTCTCTTGTCTAATTGCTGTAGCTAATGTTTCCAAAACTATATTGAACAGGAGTGGTGATAGTGGACATTCTTGTCTCGTTCCTGATTTTAACATGAAAGTTTCAGTTTTGACCATTCAGTATGCTGTTGGATGTTGGCTTTTCATAGATAGCCTTTATCAAGTTGGAATAAAGACCTTCTATTCCAATTTTCTATAGGGTTTTTGCCATAAGAGTGATGAATTTCATCAAATGTTTTTTCTGCATCTCTTGAGATGATCACATGGCTTTTTTTTATGATTCTGTTAATATAGTATATTACATTTATTTATATACATATGTTACACTTTCCTTGTATGCCTGGGATAATCTGACTTGGTCAGGGTGTGTAATCTTCTTGATGACCCTCTGTATTTCTGCTGGATCTATTGTGACTTCATCATTTTCATTCCTAATTGAATCTGAGCCTTTTCTTTCCTTTTTTGACAAGGTTGGGTAAGGGTTTATTGATTTTATTTATTCTTTCAGAAAACCAACTCTGTTATTTATTGATTTCTTTGTATGGTTCTCTTAGTCTCTGTTGCACTGATTTTTGCTCTGATCTTTGTAATTTCCTCCCTTGTATGAGCTTTGGGTTACTCTTGCTCTTTTCCTAGGAGCTTAAAATTCACCATTAGAATGTTTATTTGAGCTCACTCTCTTTTCCTATTAGGGGCATTCACTGCTATGAATTTCCCACATAAAACTGCTTTCATTGTATCACATAGATTCTTGTATGTTGTGCTGATATTGTCATTAAATTGTAAAAACTGTGTATTTTCTTCTTTAATTGCTGCTGTGACACATTGGATTTTCAGGAGAGTGTTAGTCAATTTCCATGTGTTTGTGAATTTCTTATGTTTTTTTATGATATTGATCAATAATTGCACTATTGCCTGATAATATACATGGAATATCTTCAGTTCCTTTGAATTTATTAAACATGCTCTATGAGCTAGCATGAGATCTATTTTGGAGAATGACACATGTGTAGCCAAAAAGAAGGTATATTCTGATTTTGTGGTCTGGAGCAACCTGTTGGTTTAGTCCTGGTATTCCATTGTTGATTTTTTTTCTAGATGATCTGTCCCTTTGTGACAATGGGGTATTTTGGTCCCCCACTACAATTATAGCAGTGTTAATTTGGTGTTTCATGTTCCTTAATATTTCTTTTGCATACTTGGGTGCATTAGTATTTGGTTCATATATTTTTATGATTTTCATCTCTTCTTCTTGGATTGTTCGATTTACAAGGAAGCATTGGCAGTCTTTCTCTCTCTTAATTAGTTTTGGTTTGAAATTTACCTTGTCTGCAAATAAGATAGGTATCCCTGCTTTTGCTGGGCTCCTATTGCATTGACAATTGTTTTCTATCATTTCACTTTCAGTCTATGAGTATCTTTTTCAAGTACATGTGTTTCTCGTATACAGCACATTGTTGGATTTTACTTCTTAATCCATTATGCCAGTCTATTTATTATAATTGATGAATTGAGGCCACTGACATTGATAGTTATAACTGATATGTATTAACTTATCACTGTCATATTATTTCCCTGTTGTTGGTTCTTTTTAAAAATTTTCTCCCTTTTCCTTAAATTATTTTCTATTGAATTTGCTGTGTTGTGCCTTATGGAGTTGTGAGACAACAAAATGAATGGGAAACAAATTTTCCTAGCTACACCTTGGACAGCAGACTCATATCAAGAAAGTGTAATGAACTCAAAAATTAGACCCCCACAAAATGAATGGCTCAATTAAAATCTGCAGAGTGAAATAATAGATGAAGAAACACAAATTGTGAATAAAAACAGGAAAACATATTCATCATAGAGGCCATTCAAAAATGCAAACTAAAATACTGAGACTTCAGCTTACTCTGAAAAGAATGGCTGTCCACAAGAATTCTAATAATAGCAAACACTGGTGAGGCTGCAGCATCATTATTGGTGAGAATGTAAACTGGTAAAACCATTATGGAAATCAGTATGGAGATTTCTCAAAAACTAAAACTAAAAATTCCATTTGACTCAGCTATTTCCTTTTAGATATCTTCCCTAAAAGGTTAAAGTCATCATATTATAGCGTTACATGCATACCTATGCTTACAGCAGTACAATTCAAAATAGCTAAATCTTGGAAGTGAGCTCTATGTTCAGTAACAGATGAATGGATAAATAAAATGTGGCATTTATAAACAATTGAGTACTATTCTGCAATAAATAAGGATAAATTTGAATCATTTTTAATGAAAAGAGATGTACTTTGAAATTGTAATACTAAATGAAATGAATCAAACACATAATCTTAAATATTGCAGTGTTTCTCTTATTTGAGAAGCCAAAAGAGTAAATAAAAATAATAAAAAATAGGATGATAGATCTTTTGCAAAATTGAAAGGGTCCAAGAGACAGAAAAAAGAGGAAGAGGAAGGAGATTAAAATAATTAGGATGTATTATATTGAATTACCAGCTCCCCATAATGAATGTAATCACTATGTACTGCAAGTATGCACTAATAAAAATAAAATACATTAAAGTAAATAAAAGAAATGTCTAGAAGCATATAACAGAAACAAATATTAACCCTTAGATAAATTATATATATTTTCTCTTCCACACTGTGACAGTGTATAAATATTCTAGCCAGCACAGGAAAAGAGAAATAGACAAAATGTGAAGAATGGTCAAGCAGAAACAAATTTATATTGCATAATTATATATAGATTCATTAATGAATTTATTAAGGAAGTTTAGTAGCTCTGTTTCATTAAAAAATAAGCATTATTACCTTTTATCTCAGCAATGTGGGAGGGTGAAGGAAGGAAGATTACAAGTTTGAGATCTAATTAAAATAAAAAAAGATTAAGGTTGTAGCTCAGTTATTAAGTCACTAGTGCCAGAACAAGAAAAGCAAAATATCAAAACATACCATGTAACAATGATTAAATTGATTGAGCAATTGATTGATTAAATGTTTGCAAATGGTAGTGTAGTAAATACTTCACATTTTATTGTTCTTTCTCATTGCTATCCTAACTTTTCCACTCTGATGCAGAATAGCTTTGGACAAGAAATCAGCAAATGAGCTTGAATGTTTTAAATAAACTGTATTATCAAAATGGCAGTGGGCCAGATTTGGCTGAAGAGTATAACTTTCCAGCCCTAGTACATACTCTTAACACATGAATAAAAAATCAAATTATGAAAGGCATTCCTTACAATATGCAAATAATTAAGCTTCGTTATATACAAATATCTTTGATGATATAAAGATGTCTACGGGAAAGCAAATTTTTGTTGAAATTTAGTGAAGGGGATAAGCAAAATGGAGGAACAACTCATGTTGCTAAAAATATGAGATACTGTACTTTCAACTCAAAGTTTTATAAATTTGGTAGAAATCAAGCATAATCCTTTTAGGATTTCTTTTAGGGATTTTGTGAAGCTTGACAAGATAATTCTAAAATTTATACATACTGTCAAACTTAAAAAAGATTAAGGCTCTTTTGAAGTACAAGGAATTGATAGAAAGATTTCTCTGCACTATAAAACATATTTTAAAGACACTGTGAGGAATGCAACTATGGATAAGTAGGAACAAAGCTCAACTGAACAAAAAGAGATATATAGAATTGTGTCCACTTTGGGGTCTTCATAGGATACAGGCAACTTGTTTAGGATATGTGCACAGGGGATTTGCCTGTAATGAAGAAAGTGTGAAAAAATAATTTAAAAATGTGCCTTTACTCTGTAAAAAGCCAAACACTGTCTGGCAGGAGGCGAATAGAGTGTTTTCAAAGCTATGATGTGCATAATTTGGGCTTAAATATTGGTTTTCTTGTTATGAGTTGCAAATGCAAGCAAACCATGGTAGTAGGCTCCCTGGACTGTTAAAACTCGAATCCATGAAAGAACAGAGAAGGCCCATGGGAAAATCTAGGATGTAGGTTAGAGTGTCAACCACATCCCCAGGGACCTGCAGACATTGGTGGTGAGGACTGTCCAGAAGCCTGGTTACTTTTTTCTTTTTTTTTTCTTTTTTTTCTCATTAAGTTTATAGGTACTTTTAAAGTATAGTGTGCAGTTACATTTATCATTTGGATCTTGCACCTTAAAATGACAGATCTTGGTTCTCATTTTTCCCCATAACCCTGCCCTCTCTTCACCCACTCCACCCTCCCCTATTTACAAAGACTTTGTTTCCATTTTTTCATTTGCTCATATTTTTGCCTTTTATTAAGGATAAAAATTAGGAATCTTAACACAGCTTGTATTAACAATTAAAATCTTGGAACTGTTTAAAATACATATGCAGCATACAGAATCAAAATGTTTATTTAACTATGGTTTAAGTTGTATTTGATCTGACTTCTTTAAAGGAAGTTTTAAATAAAGTAAAATGCAGGTTAATTAGTAGTTTGGATTATCAAATGCAAAACAGCTATAGCTACTTATAAATATTTATTTTATAACTATTATCAGTAAAGGTTAATTTAGATATTCACGTTTTTTCAAAGGCAATCTCTTAACTGATAATGAATAATAAATAGACAATGTGCAAAGGTGAAAATGCAAGAGAGAAATAATTATATAAAAATATTGGTTCAATCTCAGCATTAACGCTTTTAAAAACATTAATATACCAGCATTGTCTATCTTGTACTGATTTGATCGATTCCAAATTATGTTTGTGTCTTAGTTAATTTTCTTGTTGTTGAGACAAAATGCTCAATACCCAAAGTTAAAGAAGGAAAAGTTTTTCTGGGTTATAGTATATAGAGGTTTCAGTTCATAGTGGGATCATCCTAAGGCAGGGTGACATGGCAGGGGCCCATCACAAAGAAAAGTACATGGCAAAGCAGCAAATTAGCAAACCAGCAGCCACAGAATCAGCAGGAGACCTCTTTCTGTTTTTTATATTCTGCCCAGGATACCAGGCTTAGTCTGGATAGCACTCAATCCAAAATGGGCCTTTTCATTGTAGGGGCAGAGACCTCATAGTAAGGAAAGATGAAGGATCCCACAACAAAGTAGTTTAGACAGATGGCTGAGCAGCCTTAATCACCTGCGAAGAGCTGACAGCCTGCGATTGCACCTCCTCTTCACACTGTTACCCTGCCAAACTTGGTATGCAAAAGTTAAAAGGAAATCTAACCCAGAATTGTGAAAAGCCCACAAAGCCCTTCCCCATTTTCCCTAGTAAGGAGACAATCAACCAATCAATTAGTGGCACCCTCAGCCCAGAGACAGGATAGGATCTCAGTTACTATCCTACACTTGGTATTATCTAAAAGGCAAAGAAGCGATTCTCCAGTTACTATACCAGATTTATTTATTTTTTTTAAACCAGGGATTGAACTCCAGACCCTGCTCTTGGAGGCAGGTGGTGGAAACAAAAAATGACACACCGAGCCCACCTTCAACGGTGGCTTCATTTCGGGCGCCCCTGTCTGTCTCTCTGAGAGGGCAGCTGTACTCTTGCGTGCTCCCTGAATAAAAGTGCAAACACTGCTTCTAGGCTTTCAGTCTCTATCTGACTCTTCCACTACCTTCCGCCCTCTGGGAGGGTTGGGCCTGGGATCGCGGGGACTCTGCCCGTCTTTGCCTCAGACAACATTATCCACACCCAGAAGTACTACGCCAAATCAACCAGTGGGCTAATTTAATAGTCACACACTCTTAATTCAAGCATCTCACAATCTAAACCCAGCCTCACACAATTTAACCCCACTATCACACACTTTAAAATCAGCCACTTCAGAAAAGCCTCAGTTAGGACCCCTCTTAGGACTTCCATACACAAGCCACAGCAGTTTGTTATAAGTAGCAGAGCAACATTCAAGCAAAAAAAGAACAAAAAGAAACAAACAAAAATGCCAAAAAGTGATCTAAATTTTCCAAATGCAAAAAGAATAAATAAATAAACAAAGTTAAAGACAGCTATGATCAAATGGAAAAGGAAGCAGTGGTTTTGACAAGTAAGGAATTTATGTTCTATTAAAAATGACACACAAGCACTTTCCAAGGCTCTTTGTTGTACTCTAAGCCACATTTCTACAGCATCTATGAACATACCCTACTATATTAACTCTATGGTACATCTCCATTTCTTGACATTTAAACTTCCTGTAAGGGGTCTTTTTAAAATTCTCTGTTGTATCACAAGCACATAGAATAAAGTTGAGCACATACTAAATGCCCCATAAATATTTGTTGAATAAATGATTGAAAACCAAGTGGATTAAGGCACAGCATTAAATGTTTCCTAGTATTAACGATATATCAATGGAAGTCATTATTAGGATAAAGGTTCGTATCTGGTGGCTTTAATTTGGTTCCAGAAAAAGAAGAAATGAGTTGCTACTTATTCTAACAAAAGAAAGTTTAAAGCTTGTATAGTTTATCTCTTTATTTTTGGTATCAGACAACAATACGAACATAGGATATTGAGTATATTTTCCTGAAGACTGCCAGAAAAAAAAACACAGTTCATCCAAGGAGTTTGCTATATTTACTCTTCAAACAACACTGAAATAAATGCATACCCAGTTTTTGTGGAGGCAAAATCCACATAATATAAAAGTAACACTTTTCAATGCTACTATTGAATTTCACTTAGTACCTCTGTTTCCAAATCTTTTTATCATACTAAAAGAAAACCTCTTACCCTTAAGCAGTCACTTCACATGCCCAAGTACCATCAGGCTCTAGCAACAACTGGTATTTTTGTCTTTATAGAGACAAATTTTTGTCTTTGTTTGTACATTAACAGTGTTAATCAGCTTTTCATTGCTATGATTAAATATATGAAGAAAACCTCTTAAAGGAGAATGCCCTAATTTGGCTTCACAGTGTCAGAGGTTTCAGGCTATGGCTGCCTGGCTCCAATATTTGGGGCTTGAGGTGAGGCAGGAAATAATGGCAGAGGGGCATGGAGGAGCCAAGTTTCTCATTTAAATCAGGTCACAAGAGCCCATCAGCTGGCCTATGTGGAACATTTCCCATCTAAATCATAGCATATGCATATTTCACATAAGTGAACTGATTAACATTTGACTTGTGGGTGAGTTAATCCAATGATTTTGAAGTTCTATTTCTTTCATGATTCAACCATATGCAATTATGTTTCTTTCATTTATTATCTATCTATCTATGTATTCCATTGTGTTGTTGACGGAAACGTTTTATTTCCACCTTTGGGTGTTAGGAGCAAAATGAAATTATGCTATAAATATTTCTTTCATATATTGAGTTAAATTATTTTGACTATACACATAGGTGTGAAACATATGGAGATTATGTTTATTTTTTACTGTTTAATTATGCCATTTTACATTCATATGCATTATGCACTGTAAAAGTAATGTAACTTCTTATTTTCGTACTTATTATTTTTCATTTTTAAGATATTATTTATATCTTAACAGGTATTAAATGACATCTCCTGTGGATTTTATTTGAATTTTACTAATGCTTAATGATAATGAACTTTTTTCATGTATTTATTAACTGGCTGTATATGTTTTGTTGAGAAATGTTTATATATATCTTCTGTTCATATACTATCTAGATTTATTATCTTGGGTTATTTTTTACTCAGAATCTCCCTCTCTCCACTGCCTCCCTCATTCTCTTAGCTTCTTCATATATTCTGTATACAAATACAAAACCTCAATCACAATGATTTGTCAATATTTTCTTTCATTTTTTGTTTGTTTCTTTTCCCACTTTCTTGATAATGTCATTTCATAAACAAGTTTTAAAATTTAAACTAATTTTTGTGTTTTTTTGTGCATTAGTTGTATCTGAAATCTCATTATTGCATTGGAGAACAGAAAGATTTAATGCTATATATTCTTTAAGAATTTTACATTGGGCTAAGGTTTTAGCTCAGTCACTAACACCTGCCTAGTAAGCACAAGGTCCTGAGTTCAATCTCTGGTACCAAAGACAAAAAGGACAAAAAAAATCTTACAGTATTTGCCGTATAGGAAAAATTTTGACCATCCACCTTGAGTTAATTTCATAATCAAAATATGTTGTTCAATTTTATTCTTTTTTATGTCATCTAATTTTCCTAGAAACATTGGAAGGCATCATTCTTTATTAAATTCTCTTGAGACACTTACTGAAAATTAATTGGACATACAGCATAGATGTATATCTGAACTCTATCTGTTGATTCCTATCATTCTTAGTATTGTTATCATTACAATAAAATTTGAAGTTGGCACTGTGAACTCTTTTCTTTTTAAAACTGTTTTGTGTATTTGAGCCCTTGAAATTGTATATGAATTCAAAGATCATTTTCTCATTCCTACATAAAGTGCTTTTTATTCTCCATTTCTGCACAAAGCCCTCTTGTTTAATTTTTTAGGGATTTCATTGAGTCTTTAATTATCTTGTGCCATATTGCAATCTAAACAAAATTACGGTTTTTAATATATATATATATAT
>NW_022900942.1:20452842-20534618 GCF_012274545.1 Fukomys damarensis
ATATATATATATCAAACATTTTCCATTTATTTGTCTTCTTTAATTTCTTTTGTAATATCTTGGAGTATTTAATTTAGGAATATACATTCATCATGTCCATGGTTAAATTTATAAATAGATAATTTATTCTTTTGGATGCTATTGTAAATGGAATTACTTTAATTTTATTTTCATATTATGCATTCCTGTTGTATACACCTATAGAAACTTTTGAAAATTAATTTTGTATCTTTCAATTTTGTTCATTTTATTAACTTTTGTGGCTTTTCACATCCTTAGCATATTCTACAGATAAGATCACACTATCAATTTATTTCTTCCTTTCCAATGTGGATATGTTTTATTTAATTTATTTAATTCTGAATGCAACATTTATGGACATCTTTATACAATTCTTGATCTTGAGGAAAGGCTTTCAGGTTTCACTACTAAAAATGTTTACTTTTAAATTCCATTTTATTTTTCTTGTTTTTATTATGAAAGTATAAGGGGTTTATTGAAGGTATTTCCTGAATTTATTGAGATGATCATTTTTTTTCTTTTATTCAGTTAATGTAGAGTATTACATTATTTTGCCAAAGCTGAATGACCCTTGAATTTCTGGGATGTGTCTCGTTTAATAGGATTTAATATGCTACTATATTTGGTTTTTTGTTGTTGAAGATCTTTGGATTTCTAATAACAAATAGCATTCAATTGCATTTTATCTGGCTTTATTAATGGTATAGATGTATGCAATAGGTTTGAAGTTATCTTTTCCTTTTCTACTATTTCTTCTCTTAATTCCTTAATATTTTGATATAGTTACCAGTAAATCCACTTGTCCTTAGACTTTTATTTGTGTTAAATTTGTTGAAAAATGTTATAATCTCCTTATATATTGTTTTAGTTTTTTTATTTCACCTTGAGTTATCTTATAGTCTGTCACAGTCTGTGTATTTTAGCAATTTTTCTATTTCTTCTAGGTTATCCAATAAGACTGTTCATAGTATAATTCTGTATTACATTTTTTAAAGTTTAGTAGTAGTGTTCTTGTTTTTATTTATTTATTTTTAACCCAGGAATTGAACTCATGTCCTTGTGCTTGTGAGGCAGGTGGCGAAACCACTGAGGTAAAACCCTGGCCCTTGTTTTTATTTCTGATTTTAAAAAATTAAAAATGTTCTACTCCTAATTAAATCTATTTAAAGTTTTTTTTGAATTGCATTGCTCTTATAAAGAAATAATTTCTATTTACTTTGATTCTTTTTTATATTTATGCCTTTTATTTATCTCTCCAGTTTTTATTATTTCCTTCTTACTACTTTTGGGTTTTGGTTTCAATTCTTTTTCTAGTTCTATAAAACTTAGATTACTTATTGGATATCTGTTTTGTATTTTAGTGGAGACACTTGAGCTATAACTTTCTCTCTGAACACTACTTCATAATATTCTATCAATTTTGCTTTGCTGTACATTCCTTTTTCTCAAAATACATTCTAATTTTCTTGTAAATTTTCATCTAACATACCAGTTAACAATATTTTTTAAAAATTCTAGATACTTTGTGGATTCCTAAGATTCTTCTTTTTAATTCTGATTTAATTTCTGTGGCATGTAGGAATTGTTTCTATGCTTCCCATCTCTGTATTCATTGAGGCCCTCTGTGTTAACTAACATGGTTTTTCAAGAGAATATCTGATGTATATGTGGGATAAAATATCTATTCTATTTTTGGAACAGGTGTTCAGTGTTTTATATTAAGATATGCTGGTTTATTACATTAAGTTCTCCTTTTTCTTGTTCTTTATCTAGTCTTGTTATTCATTTTTGAATATTACCTATTGAGTTTCTCAAATACTTGATTAGAGGTCATTATTTTTCCCTTCAATTCTGTGATATTTTTGTTTAATATCTTTTGGTAAAATGTTGTTAGTTGTATAATGTTTATAATACTTACATCTTCTTGATGGATTGACCTCTTCTAAACTATGCATCCATTCTGGTTTTTCAGATTCAAATCTTGTTAATTTTTACTGAGCTATTTTGCTGCATATTATAACCTGTAGCTATCTGATCATTATATAAATTTTATGCTTTCTGAACTTAATGGAAATCCTCTTCTTTTTTTTGAAAAAAACAGTCTTGTCTCCATTTGAAGTTCATAATTACAGATTTATTTATGTATTTATATGTAAGCATATATAATATTTTATGCATATTCACGTGTAGAGATACATACGCATACACACACACACAGACCTGTTAGGATATTAAATGTAAAAGTAAATATTGATCTACAGGCTAGCATGATATGAAGAAGAATCCCTTCCTTCTTTCATAATTTGATACCTTCAACAGTTATTTTTTGTCTTCTCTAAAGCAAATTAACCATTTTAGGTGCATATTTGTCTATCTTGGAGGGTACTGAGTAAAAGGTTAAATTATTTTTCATTGCTTGACTTTGAGAAGATTTGAACTATGTATAAAGTTTTTTTTGGTGTGTTTTTTTGTTTTTTTCTTTTTTGGTACCAGGGATCAAACTTGGGTCCTTGCACTTGTGAGGCAGGTGGCAGAACCACTGAGCTAAATCCCCGGTCCTATATAAAGTTTAAATATAGAAAGCAAAGCTGAGCCAGAATAGAAATATAGTGGCCTTTGTCTGAACTCATCAATGTTCCTCTCTCTTCGGTGATGCAACCCTGGAAGGAGAAAGCTTACTGAGAAAAGTAAAAACTGAGTTTTAACTCCAGTAGGTTCTGCTTGACTTTGAGCCTCAAGCCAGCAAGTCCTATGCAAGTTAGTTTCTGAGCAGAGGAACATTAGGTAAATCTTGGAAGATGCTGTTGTGCTGAGATACCTGCAGGTGCATGTAAATGAGCAGCTCTATAACTGAACACTAAGGTAACACTGAAAGAAAATTTTAAGCTAAATTATCCCCACATCTGATTTTAATTAGCAATTAGTTATTAGAAGACATAAAGGTAGTCTATGAGCCATGTGCAGTCTTAATGCTCTGCCTGCTTTGTTATGCTAACATCACCTGAAATGAAGCGCTCCCCACAACGTATTTCTCAGCTTCAAACACTAACATTCATTTAACTTTCTCCTCATGCTCAGGGGATCAGTAGCTGGTCAGAGGACTTAAAAGGAGTTTGAGTCTGGCTGCTTTTCTTAAAGATAAAGGTAAGAAAGCTATATACAGCGATATACAGTTCATTGCACTAATTTCAGTGAGGAAAACTTTTAACGCTCTTTATGTTGATTATCAAATCACTGGTTTCACCACCAAAAATATCAATTTTAATCTATATGCTGCTCATTTAAAAGGCTTATTTTGTTTATTAGAAACACGGGAATTGAAGCACATCTCACACTTGAGTTTGTCTCCTTATTGAATGCTAATCAGTCATCTCTACATCGTGTCTCTCTGATTTGGGAAATGCATCTCTTTTGAAGCAGCACAAAACAAAATAAAATCATAATGCAGCACTGTCCAGACTAAGGTATTCTGAATCAATTAGATATCATTACTGGTAAATTATAGATTTGAACAAAATTGAAGAAATTATAAGTGCAAATAATTTATAGGGTTATTCCAAATCCATCAAAATAATACTTTGCCAAATGTGTGGTAATTGTGCATAAATTTTAGAAAATCGCTACTTAACATGCACCTGACTCTGAAGTAAAACCTGCATACAATTTCACAAAGAACAAACCAGGAATTATCAACAAATAGGTGGAAAGATTGCATTTAATAAATTAAAAGACACTTTATCTTTACTCCGCCTCAAAATAGTCTCCCTTGCTTCAACCACAGCTATCCTATCATTCTTACTGCTTTATGAAGCAGTTCTAGAAGTCCTCTTTATTCAGTGTTTTTTACAAGGTGTGATAAAAATAGAGTGAATGTGGCTGTTGAATGCCATCTGTAGAAAGGCAAACTTGCAAAAGCTTCATGTGTCCTCATCCACCTTATTTACTATATCTCGCACCATTTAAATTACCTCTCTTCCCCAAAGTCATTATGACAATGAAAGGTTAATATTTTTTACTTAATTTGGGATATCAAGGCAGCCATTGAACTGCAACTAAAATCACTTATGAAAAAGAAAAAACCTTCCAAAATTGCTGCAGAAAAAGGCAAGAATGTCCAGGGATTTAGCTTAGTGGTTCCGAGTTTGATTCTCAGTACGCGGGGACAAAAAAAAAGAATACCAAATAGTTACTCTGGTGTGAAAAACTATAATAGCACATAAGATCCTAATGAGATAATTGACCATGTGAAATAGGAAGAAAATGGCTAAAGGTGTAGGGGAAGTGGGAAGGGTAGGGGAAAGGTAATAAGGGAAAATAAAAAAATATGAGAAAATGGAAATAAAGTGTTTGTAAATGGGGAGGGGAAGAGAGGGTGAGGGAGGGCAGTGACGGAAAAAAAGAGAACCAAGACCTGTCATGTAAAGGTGCAAGATCCTAATAATAAATGTAATTGTACTGTATACCTAAAATGTACCAATGACTTCAATAAAAATTTTTAAATATTTAAAAAAAAGAAAGAAAAAGGGAAAAGAAAAGAAAAAGGCAAGAATGATGAAATAAGTGGCATATTTTAAAATAATTAAAATATATGTATTTGTAATAATTTTAAAAACTTCAAATGCAGTATTTTAAATCACAACTAATATATACACAAGTTAAATAAAATTTCTTTTTATGAAATTAAAATTTTAATAAAATATAGTAATATATCAATTGCACTTTTTAGTATATGGCATCAAAATAAAATTATTTTATAATTATAATATATTATAATTTCTAAGGTTAAAATATAAAATTTTGCTCCCCTATAATGAATATCAACTACCCAGCGAAAATAAATCTGTTCCAGTAGCACTTAAAAAATAAGTACTATCTATTTTTTGTTCATTTGTTTTGTACCAGAGGTTGAACTGTGGTCCTTGCGCATCACCACCACTGAGCTAAATCACCGGCCCTCTATCTATTTTTAATAGCAAAATTTGTGTGATTTTTCTCAACATTTGTCAGGATTTTTCTTTTTCTTTATAGTCATCAGATATTCTTCACTAAGAAATTGATGAGTCTGATAAATCTCGCCTCTAACTTTTCAGTGAAATGGTTATTATAAGCTCTATATTGAGCTTGATAATAGACTATCCAAATGCAGATACCTCATTCAAATACTGAAACATGACAATTCCTTCTTATCATATTAATATATTGATTTTTACTAATTTTTGGAATGAACATGCTACCTCAGGAACAAAAACTCTGTGTCACCAATTGCTGTAATTAATGTTGAATATTACTTTGGTTTTGAGTAAAAGGCTAAGATAATTTTTCTTTCCCAGTTCTGTAGTTGAAAACAACTGGTTTGCTTTTCCAACACAAATGTAGCAAAATTTTTTGGCTAGAGACTATATCCTAAATATTGAGTATTGAAATTAATTAACATTTGCATTGCACTATATACTGTTATCACTAAAGGATTACACTAATGAATATTTAGATTAACCATCTGCTTTAGGGCTATCTGTGCTAATGTGCTTTACTGTCATATAAATATTCATATTGCTTAAATCAGAATATGCAAAGGAATCAGTTGTACTCACAAACAAAGAAGGACAAGCATGTAGGACAGTCTCTCTCTGTAAACATAGTTTCTCGAAGTGTAAAGTACTATGCTGTTACATCCTTACATTGTTTCTAGTAATATTTCCAAATGCCTATTCCAAAATCAGCATAACAAAATGAGAGTGTGATCAAATTGTTATATCTCAAGCAACACAATATTTGGTTTAATGAACTTTTTCCAATACATTGGAAGAGTTGTGTTGAGTAAATCGCTGATTTATTAAAACATAGCCAAATGATGGACAATGGCACACAATTTTAGTTGGTTTATCTGTTTTACCTCTTTGTGGCATCTCATCAAGTGTTGACTAAGTTTAAAATTTAGGCCAAATATTTGCTACCAGTAAAATTTTAAAAATTAACTCATTTTGGTTAATGTTCAGCCTAATGAAACAGATAATTAAAAATTGTAGATATAGATCCCTAATAAATTACCTTAGCTTTGTGGAACAAATTATTCTTTGTTCATAAATTGGCACAGACTGAATCAACCACTCTAAGGAAGATGTATAAAGATTCCATATTTCCCGTTTTATAAATTTTTTTCTAACAATGGTTGCTTTTGTTTATTTATAAAAAGAGTGAGACCTTTACAATTTATGCAGTCTATATGATATTTAACTCTTTCGATTCACCTTTTCTCAACTAGGCCTATTGTTCATTGTATCAATTTAGAATTAAATTTATTATCCAGGAAGTTCTATTTGCTTAGAAATTACTTTGTGCTTTGAAAAGATAAATGTGCTTCCTCGTATGGTTGTTGCCCATGAAACATTAAATCATGAATGTTTTCTCTAAGCACAGTAAATAGTCACATATAGAAAATTGACACCATGTAGGTTAGATGCGATCAAATTTCTATTGTGAATATTTTTATTTTGTACATCTGTTAGGACTCGTATCTAGCTGTCCATCCAAAGCCTCATGTGGTCATAGGTGGGGAGTTTTGAAGGTGCCTGTATTAGAATACATATCCTGGGATTAAAGGTGCAATGCTTGGATTAAGGGCACCCAACCCTGGTTGTGCATGGCACCTCCCATACAGTTTGTCACCTGAATGGAATATAAAGGGACTGAAAGAAAGTGCTTTGCTACTTCGCTGCTTTGTTGCTTTATACCGGCTCTGCTTTGCCATGGACTGTTTATGCTTTGATCCTTCCCTGCATGCTATCACGCCTTCGAGCTAGCTCACTATAGATTAAAACCTCTATAAATTCTTAGTGGTTATAACTGCTGTTACAAACTGTTACAGCTAAATAAACGTTTCCCCCTTTAACCTTTGGTTTCAGGTATTTTGTAAAATTAATAAGAAAATGTAAATAAGACCATATCAATTTTTATTTAAAACTATTTTGAATTACTCTAAAAATGCAGATGATAATTCTTTAGGAATTGTTAGTGCTAAATGAGATTACATATATAAAATTTCCCAGCACAGACCAAGAGCAAACACTTGTAAGGTCAGTGTGTTTGTTTGGTTTTCAGGTACTTACATATAGAAATGTAGCATGGAAGAATACTTTTAAAAGAAAAAAAAAATAGGAAAAACTCCTTGTATTCAATCACCTCTCTAATACATTATATTTTAACAAATCAAATACAATCTCTGCCCCAAATCTTCAGATAGTTCAGCATTAAATCAATCTAATTATTCACTGTAGGTACACAAGAGAACAAAGAAATAATGTATATGTATGGATTTGAGGAATATTCTTGGGTTTTTTTCATTCACTCAATATTTTATTGGCCTTAAAAATTAAAATTATCATTTCACATGCCTATTTTATTATATAATTGCTGAATTGTCCTTATTATTCTGTCTCCAGATTCTTGTAGAAAGAAATAAGATCCTGTGAATATCCCATTCTTTCCTAGTGCAGCATCAGCATCTATCTATGTGAATCTACTAATCACTTACATTACTCTAGCTGTTAGGATAATGGGATGGAACACGATTGCGCTATGAAACTAACTTGGAAATACTGATCACAAGCCTCTGGTAATACAGCATCTAACAGAGAAAAAAATACTGGAAATATAGCTACATATAATACAGGTTAAAATTGAAATATTGGCATATAATCCTTGAAGTGGCCAGTGAAATATAGAGAGAGTAAGAAAAAGCGGGAATGTTTCCCATGGTGATTGCAAGAAAAAATGGGGATTTCCCATGTTAATCACAAACTTAGTGTATTCCAATGAAATTCAAATTTGATATTTTCTAGATAAAGTGATTCTAAAATTAATCAGAGTGAAAGTTAAAATTGAGAAAGAAAAGGATTGCCCTACTGGAATTTTTTAATTGAATAATGTTAAAAGTCAGAGATAAAAAATTATACAACAAATTTTGCCAAGAACATTTTATAAATTTTGGAAATCACTATTTTTATGTCATATTGCATATAGAAAAAAGATAAAATTCAGAGGCATAAATAAAGACTGAACCATAAACTTTATTTGTGAATATTTAATATATATATTCACAAAAGATACTCTAAAATCAAAGGAAAAGATAAAAATATAGAAGTAAATAACATAACAATTAAAAAACTTTTGATTATATAAAAGAATATTAAGTTACTCAAATAAGCACCAATATATTTATTAGAATTTTAAAAATATAAATTCCTATTGTTAGTGAGGCAAATCTTACAATATTGGCCACATGTGACTATCAAGCAATTGAAATGTGTTAAGTCCAATACCATAAGTAATATATGATACACAACAAAATCTGAAGACAGTAGGAAAATTTAAAATATAACCTAATAATTTTATAATGCTTATACATAAAAATTATAGCTTTGTATTGATTAAATAATATGAAACATTAAATTGTCTCATTCTTTTTAGCATTTGTAATCAGTCTACTAGAATATTTATCATTGTATCTTTGCCTTACACTATATTTTTGACTGTAAAGAGAGAACTACTGTGGAAAAAGTGGACCAACACACCTGGCTGCATCATCTCCCTTTAACCCCTTGGTGATGGGATGATGACATTAATGATGACAATGTCAATAATGAAGAGGATTTTTGCATATTGCTGGTTTGTTTTGTCTGCATAATTTCTGGTAAATTTGCAACACACCTTGTATTTAATGTTTGGATGCTGACATTTGAAAAGTCAAATATCTTTAACAGCGTAACACCAGCAGCATCCTCATTTACCCAGACTCTGAAATATTAATGTGCAAATCACTGCAGGTAAAGGCTCTATTATACGTTAAATTTTAAAAAAAACTTTTTTTCCAATTTTCTATGAATAGAACTCTTGTCTTTTATCAAGAATTTTGGAGACCTATTCTATTGGATATTTATTGTATTAAAACAAAATTTAATGAGGCTGGGCACAAAGTGTCACAGACAACACAATTTTCAAAAGAATAATGTAGATATAGATCAGAGGAAATGATGTATTTTCAATTCTTTGGCCGATCTGCATTCTGCTTTGCCTTATTTGGCATGAATGCATTATTACAAGTCCCTTGAACATCTGGAATTATTTCACATTAAATATGAATCTTGATGTTGTGTATCTTTAATATCCCTATACTCTATACTTCCACAAAAGTTATTGCTATAATACAGTATTATTTCATAACTCATGTTCAAAAAATTTTCCCTCAAAACAAAGAAAGATTCACTATAAATAATCAAGACTCTCTGGACTCTGAGTTTGAAATTCCTTTCTCATCTTACCTCCTAGTACTTTTTTTTTTTTCTTTCCAACCACATGTTCTTGGGGGAAGCATGGCTCTCCTGAAACTCTCTCCTCCTATCCTTTGCTTGCTATTTAATCTCATTAGCATTTATTTCCTCTCAGAAATTTTGTTGAGGATGACCACCACCAATTTGATATATTTGTGAGTCATTTCCTGGCATTACAAGGTTGATTCAGTTATTCTCTCCTTTGTAATTTTGTTACATATTTGGCAATTTGTATTGTATCATTTTTAACTCCACATATTTTCTGTGTTATGCACTCGCTATGTCTTCTACTAAGTCAAAAGCTCATTATCTCTTTTCCTGTAATGTTTAGCACCCAAATTGAGGATATCACAGAGCAGCCTTTTGCAATTAATTTCAATCGGAATTAATATCCACGAATCTCTGTTGTCCATAAAATATATATTTGACACCTTGTATGAGTCAGTGCTTACTAGAGAAACAGATTTAATACAAGATATACAAATACACAGATACAAGATATACAAATGCAAGATACAATGGCCACCCACAGAGTCAGGTATGGAAGAATTCAGAGCATCTTTCTCTGCAGTGGGGATCCAAAGGGATGGAGTTGAAGGCCTGGCGCTCACTGTAGTGTCCTTACGAGTTTGTTTTAAGAGACCAAAGGGACTGCTATGGAAGACTAAAGTATCTACGAAGGCTGAGAGATTTGCACCAGAAGACGGGAGGGTCAGTGCTGGAAGTCACCAGATTATGTCCAAGGTGAAGCCAAAGACTGAAGCTTCTCAAAAGAAATAGAAACCCTTCTTCCTTCTTCCTTTCCCTTTTATACCATTTTGGTGAAAAATCCTCTCTAGCATTAGTCTTCCACACCCAAAACTACATTGAGCCACTCAACTATTGTTTCTCACTCAACTTCATACAATTAATCAACAATCACACACCTGGAATTTGTTTTATATTAACATCAACTATTCTGTGATCATTGTCCATTTGTCTTTGTGACATCCTGGGATGAACATACATAAAGGATTCCCCTCCAAGTTCACCTTGTTAAATATTCTACATTTCTACTTCCAGCCTTCTGTTGGCATCATCTGTTTTCTCAGATAGATCCATCACTATTTTCCAATTACAAAATCTTAGGTCATACATAGTGCATGTCACAAGATTTCAGCTTTTTTCCAGCAACATCTCTAGTAATAACTAATGTGCATTCTAATAATTATTAGATGTCTGTACAGCAATAAATGTTTTCACTGATTTCTCATCAAAAGTCTATCTTGTCTTCTCCCTGTGCACTCAGAAGAAAGATGAAACTAAAGGCCTTGTCCTTTGTTTTTTCAAATGTAAAGATGGCTGAAAGAATGAAGAAGCCCATGGTTAAAATTAAACATTATTGATCTTGAATTTTTTCTTCATGGGTATGTTTTTCTGTGGTGGAGCAGAAGATGTTCAGAATTTCATCGCATAGGCATCATAACATCTAACTTAAGGTCATATTGGTTTTGATGCAAAATGAAATGTCATTTCACACACGGAATTTAGTTACACATGTGAAGTGTGAGAAATTTAGATAACAATTACCCTCCATCTTTAGAAAATACTTGCTTTTAAAAACTATTTTAACTGCTTCATTAATTTTTGAAAGCATATTTAGGAATCTAGTAAATCATTCTTTTTTTTCCTCATTGAGTTTATTGGTACATCATAGGTATACAGCACAGTTACATTCATTACTGGGATCTTGTACCTTTAAATAACAGGTCTTGGTTCTCATTTTTTCCCCTTGTCCCTGCCTTCCCTTCACCCCCTCCTCCCCTCCCCATTTACAAACACTTTATTTCCATTTTTTTCATTTTCTCCTATTTTTTTTCTTTCCCTTATTACCTTTTCCCTATAGTAAATCATTCTTAACCTCATTGAATCATACAATGTCAGAGTTGGAGGGAAGCTTGTTTTCTTTATTTTTTGAGTAACTGAAAATAAATTTGATTTGAAATTGTAGTTTCATGTTTGATCTATGAATTATTTAGAAGTATGCTTCAAAATTAAATTATTGGTTTCTTAGTTATCATTTGTATTAATTTATGTTTTAATTGATTTTTCAGTCAGAAAACTTGGTTGTATGATTTTCATGGCTAAAATTTTGTTAATACTTGCTGTATGTCATAACATATATTGAAGATTTTATTTGTCCAGTGTGTGTTTGAAAAGTGCATATTCTGCAGTTTTTAGAATGTAATGACTTTACCAAATCAAATTTACTCAAGCTGATATAAAATCTTTTTATCTTATTAATTTTGATTTTCATGCTAATGAGTTACTGAGAAAGAGGAGATATTTTATTCTCTTGTAATTACTGGATTTACTATTTCCCATTGTTTATGTCAGTCTTTATTGTATAATTATGAAGCTTAAAATGTTTTTGTTAAATGCTTCTGTATCATAAAATATCCATATATTTACAGGAATAATTTTTGCACTGAAGTTCATTTCCATAGATATTGATCATGCTTTTCATTGTACGCATTTTCTTTGAAGTAACAAGAGTTAGGTCAATGTTATACATTTTTGTGAACTTGTCTTCAGTTTTATTATGCAATGTAATTATACTTATATATTCAGTATTTAAAATTGTATCTATTTTTCCCTTTCTTAAATTCTTTTGTATTGATTGGATATTTTTATTCTGGTTTTTGGTAATAGATTGAAATTGGTTCACCATTTTTACTTTTAAAAGTCTTCACAAAATTTAGTTCATGAGTATTCTTTTACTTATCTGATTTAATATTAATTTGGACAATTCTCTTAATTTTAAATAGTGTTTATATTACTCAATAGTAATGACACGTGCAATAAACCTTGGCTTGCAAGAATAATTCAATTGGAAACCATGCTTAAAATCCAAAGTATTTGTACAGAAAAGTGAATTTCCTCATAAAAAATAATGGACACTTAGATTTGTTCCACGGCCCAAAGATATTCAAATAGAAATGATTACAGTGTTAGAGTATAACACAAAATAATAAAGAAAACAAAAATATAAAGAAAAATACATTAAACTTCATTTACCTTTGAAAAACCCTTGTGCCTTGTGTGAAAGAGTGTTCCTCATGAAGAGAAAACTTTTCTAATAAATTTTAACTTGATAAGTGAGTGAAGAATTGCAATATGAGTAGTACGTCAAACCCACTGTCATATGAGTACATCTCAGCCAGTGATTCTTCTATCTCTCATTGCCTGTGAGTGATCATCTTTCAACAGCCAGATGCTATAGAGAAGGTTATTGTGTATGATAACTTTTGCTATCACTAACAGCATCACTGATATCTATTGGCTCATTAGAATCTTTTCACTTTCATGCAAGTTTAACAAGGAACTTATCCAATGACACTTGCTTTTGCCTCCTTTTGAGCATTTCTTCAAAATGTGGCATTGCATTGTTATTTAAACTCAATGTTCAAAAAAAGTAAACAGATTCATCTGTCAAATTGCTAAGCCTTTTTTGACTGGTGCTTTTCTACAAAATTTTAACTATTTCCCATATTTTTGAAATATTTCCCATATTAGATCTCACTAATCTCTTTGAAGTGAGGGATTCCTGTGCCTCTCTATGCTCCTCCTCTGCAGATGAGATCTCCTCTGCAACCTCCTGCTGCTGGAATAAGGTCACACACAATTCCATAGTGAGAGAGAGCACTGTAGGCTCAGTTGTGGTCATAGGACATCCACGTGCTACTCAGGCTGTAAGACATCACTTGTTTATCAATTTAAAATTTATTAGAAATACTTGCTCATCCTGTGGAACACTGACAGAACAAGTTACTTGGAATCCAAGATTTCACTGCACTTGATATATATGTCATTAGTTATTGTGCTCCTAAAACAATACTATATTCTTTTACGTGTTCATTTCTTCAGGCACTTCTGTGCTTCCATTTAGAAAAAAAATTTCATCTTCAAAATATCCTGATTCCCCATTATTTTCTCTGTTATATGTGCTGTCATCAGTGTAGTACATTATTAGTTTTCCTTGTAAAAATCTTAATATCATTTATATTTTAATTACAATTTAAAGGCAAATCAAAGCATTTGTAGAGTAAATTGTCATAATTCTAGTAGATTCTGCTATTGACAATTTTGTTGCATTTGCTTCCCCAAGTACCTGTTTCTAACTTATTTACTCCCATGATACAACATTTCAAGTTAAAACCCAAAGTAATTAAGTACATCAGGACATTTATCTCTGGTCTGGATTCACTTCCTTTCCTCTGACACCAGGGGCCTCTCGTAACTTCAGTGTGTAATGTTAAGCTATGAGCTGTCCTGGTAACTCTGGGATTTACAGTAGCTTCAAGGAAACTGTAATTTCTATGAAGCTCCCTTCTCTGTGTCTCAATCCCATCCCTTCTTTGTTCCTCTTAGATCATTCGTAACTATCTCAACTGCTTTCTAGTTACTTTATGTGCATTTTATAATAAGAGAAAAAGTTCTCATTTTCTCCTAATTTTCCACAATAGCATTTTTCTCAATCATTTACTTTTCCATTACTTGATCTGCCATGGAGATAAAAACTTTTTTTTGTCTTTTGAACACAGTTATGCATGATACTCAAATATGTAAAATAGAAGACAGTACCGTGTCTTAAGCAAAGTAAGGGTTTCTCTGTTTTTTCTCCACTTATACTGAACAATCTATAATTGCTTAGAAGAATCAGAATTCAATACAACAAATATAAATACCACTTTATTGGAATTATTGGTATGTCATCCTCCACCTTCTGTTTGGCTTTTGTTTCTTCTTTCTCTCACATTTAAAAATATAATATATGGGTACCTAAAATATAATAGACACCTGTCTTATTCCATTCCTTAATTATTTCTGACTCAGTAGAAAGTTGATCAGGGATTAATGTGTGTACCCATCTGAAAATCCACCAAGTAATACCCTTTCTTTATCTTCTTAAGTAACTATATGTGTATCAAAGCCTTATTTTTGCTAGCTTGACAAATGTTCCATACCAATCCTCCACTGTCAGAATTTCAGCATTTTCTGGGATATGATGTATTAGTAACTCATAGATAACACGGGGACAACTTATCACTAATGTCCCACAGTTTCACTTTCAAACTTGCAGTCACTCCATAAAATTTATCAGAAGCCTATTTTCTTCCAAATCAGTGTGATACTTGTTTTTTTATTATTATTATTATTTTGTTGTGTTGCGAGCTAAAAGTTATGCCTAAGGAGCAACTTGAGCTGAATCACCTCATTGGTTCCTCATCAAACACTATTCTACCACAACATGAGGTTCAGTTTTTGAGACTCATAAATTCTCCTAATTCTGCAGTGTGTAATAACTTTTCTGTTTCTCAAAGACAGTTCATTTTCTCCTAAGGCAAAAACAATTTTAAGAAAGGGCAGTTTACTTAGGGTGCTACTGCACTACGTTTTGCTAAAATGTGTAAGTCAAAGGATTTCGTAGAATAATTGGGCGGATGACTGATATGTGAAGCTGAACAGGAAATGAAAGGGGAAGTCAATGGAAAAGTGTATTTGCTTATTTTAATGTACTGTTTTATAATGTGACCAATATTCTTAAGAATGTGAGATAACACAAGGATCAAATTATCAGACAGAGTTATCATAATCATAATTGGTTATATTATCTAGTACTGTGCTTTATTAATTAATTTATTGTGCTTTATTAATTTCTCTGTTTCTTTCTCTGCACATTAATGTGTATTGGCTCAAAATAAGAGACAAAGTTTCTATTTAAATAGTGTGATCATTTTACTTCCAAAAAATAGTCATTTAGCCTATTAAGCAGTCTCATTTTTATATTCAGGCATTTACATGGTTGATAGTAGCTTTTCTTGGGAGTTAGTCTCAGCAAACTAGAGATTAGGAGTGCATTTGCCATAAACTGTCTTAGGGAACCTGACATGTTCTGTTAAGAAACATTGAATAGAACCACTCCAGGACGAGGCCCAAGCCTTGGACCACACAGGGATCCTGATACTTACAGCAGTCAACAGAGGCCGTAAAAGTAGGCAGGAGGGTCGGGGAAAGGAAAGAAGGGAAGGGAGAAATATGTGAAAATAAGGAAAAAGTGGAAACAAGTGTTTTTTTAAATAGGGGTAGAAGGGTGGAGGGGAAATAAGATGAATGGGAAAAAAAACAAGAACCAAGATATAACTTGTACAGGTGCATATTCCCAGTGATAAATGTCATCTTAAAGTATACCTAAAATGCACCAATAAAGTTAATGAAAAAAATGCACATCGTCTAAGAGGGAAAAATTCAACAGATAATGGATAATGACTTTCCTGTTAATGAAATCCTTCTTGTGTGTGTTTTGTTGTTCTTGTTTTGCAGGTGTCCTGTCACTAGTATCTCCTCAAGCCATTAGACTAGGTCCCTTGGCTTTTTTCTTTCCTATGTTTTGATAAAAGGGAAAGAAATGATCTCAGACACTCTGCTTATATCTTTCAATGAAGCAGTGAAATTTGACAACCACTAACAATATTTAAAAGAAGAGCATCTTTGGTGAAAATTGAAGTTATTTAGCTAAAACTAGGACTTTGCACACCCTTTGCTTACCACATATGCACAGATATCCAATATGCAAGGGATGGCTTCAGCAATTGCGGGTCCTGTATAAATATTAAGCTATTACATATGATCCTGCCTCACTCATTTATGTTAGCTCAACACCTGCCACAGAAGCTCATACTTCTCACACAAAGAAATGTTTAAAACATATTTGTTGCAGAAATTCTGTATTTGATTGAGAGAAAAATTAAGACATGAAAGATCTATATTCTTCTTGAAAAATAAAAAAAATAAAAACTTTGGTTTTATCTTCCTGAATTATAATATCATTTTTCATTGAGAACCATGCCTCATCCTTCAAATGCAGTGACATGGTCAGTTTAATTTCTATATCCATTTTAAGGAAAAAAGACTAGTATACCCTTGACATTTTCTCTCATTCATAACAACAATACACATTACAAATGGAATGCTTTAAATCTGTTTTAATTGCTTCAAAAACATGTGCGCTTCTACAATGAAAAGTGTTTTTATTTGGAAATTATCAATCACTAATAAATAAAATTACAAGGCATTTCTCCAAAAGAAAGATACTTTCTTATTATCGCTATTCCAGAAGTAATAAGACAAGAGATTGGACAAAGATTTATTTTTGGATCAAATCAAAAGTAGCTAAAAGTCAAGATATCATTTGGAAAGGAGTCATATTTTTGTCTTGTTGCTTATGTCAAGTTAACATTTTGAATTTACTATATCAGTCCTTAAAATTACTGGGATTTTAACATGAATTATATCTCTCTTGTGAAAGGCTATCTTTATTGTACCTGTTAAGTCTAATTAAAACACATCCTTAACATGACAATCATACATATATTTCACTATTTTCTATCTAAATGAAGAAAAATTTATGACAAATGGTATGGAACATGATTAATTTCCATGTTAAGTTCTTATTTTTGCAAAAGATAGGCACAGTGTTCTAATGGCAACTTTTCTGTTTAGCAAGAATACATGTTCTCTGAAGAGTTAATCATGGTTAAGATTTAGAAGAAGTAATGATGAAACCGGTATTTTCAAGAGCATAGACTCCAGTGTTACACTCAACTGGACCGGAATTAACACAGTATAATCTCTGTGACCTTGGAAAATTTGCTTTACTGCCATTACCTCAATTGCCTGATCTATGAAATTAGGATAACACTAGCAGCAAATTAATTTTACTTTTGAATAATAATGTAAATGGAAAGGCATAAATTAAGTATTTTGTATGTATAGCAAGTTCTCAGCTATATAAACTCATGAATTCAATATAAGGATACAGAAAGAAATGTGTTGAGCTCCTAAAGTTATAGGCACACATTAATTGTGATAAGAAATTAGCTTTTATTCCATGGATTTACCTTAAAAACCAATCTTTAAAAGGAGATATTTTATTTTATATGGCTTATTTTATTTCGTTGTCATTGATCCTCTATTCTAAAATTCAGTTTTGTTTTTGTTTTTTTTGGTGGAAAATGAACCCAGGGCCTTCACACTGAGCTACATTCCCAGCCCTTTTTATTTTTTATTTTTTTAAATTATGAAACAGCCTCTTGCTAAGTGGCAACATTGCCAGGTCTGGGGTTGAAAGTGCACTTCTCCTGCCTCAGATTCTCAGAGTGCTGGAGTTACAGGCATGTGGTACCATGCTAGACCTCTAGAAACTTTTTCATAAAAAAGTTATAATATACTCAGTAAGTTTCGTTGGCTTAGTAAAGTAGAAATTTTAGAAAGTGAACATCTTTGCATATACTCACTGTAATTCACAAGGCATAATACTTTTAAGAAAGTATAACATTCAAAATGTTTTTTCTGACAGTGAATTAAGTTGAATCCTTGACATAGTGTAAACTTACAGTGTATAATACATTTTAAAAATCACTTATTTTTGAATTACAAAAATAACTGAAAATTTTGTTAAAAGCAAATGTTTTCAAACTTTTGCTATACAACAATTGTCAATTTTTCTTTTTTTGATTTCCTCAATCACATATGTGAAAATAATGCAATAAAATAGGTACTTGGGGTAACTAAAATTATAATATTTTGAGTTTCTTTGTTTCATTAAGACCAAGGCATCTACATGATTTAATTAATTAATTTTGGAAGGCTAGTCTTTCTGCAGATGAGTAACTTGCTACTTCGATACAAAAATTATAATCAATCAACTTTCATGTTTTAATCTGAGACGGTATTTCCTGAGAGCCCTGCAATTATTTATCTAATAATTGGCAGATTTTCCTACAATTTACTAGGATTCTGAGATCTAAATTTTCTTTCTGCCTTTCACTGCTTTCTTCATTATTCCCCTCCTCTTTTCATCTTCTCTTTCCTCTTGGAAACAGTCTTGGAAAAAAATAGCTTCAGTAATTTACGTACATATTAATAAATATTTATTAATCCAAAATGTGTCTTAGGTGCACTCAGATTTCATGAGATAAAGATGGAAATCACTGGTGTGGCAATTGTTATATAGTGAAATCTAAATGAATGTTGGTTATCAGTGAAGTGGCAGGAAACTTGATCATATATTAGTGCTTGTCCATACAGCCATGTCATAGCATACAAGTTAATGACAAGAGGCCAACACTATCTGATCACTGGATTTCAGTGATCTAGGAGTTCACTTGTACACTTAAAAAACACTGGACCAAGAGCCAGAGAAGTAGGCATTACTATTATTCACATTATTTGTTTGACCTTAAGTGAATATTTCTCTCAGTTTTCTTATGTAAAATATAACCAATAAAATTTCTGAATCTCTTTTCACAAAGAAATATGTACATATTTGAAAGAAGTTATTTTGTTGGGCATTTACAGTCATTTTATGTCTCATATGATCATACTTCTTATGATGTTCATTATTTGTAAAATTAAAAATATCAAGTTCTGAAGCAAATATTCTAAGCACGGGCAAATGAGTTAGGTTTCTGCATCAGTGCACAAGGACTATACTGTGAAATGATATTCAGATGTCAAAGCAGATATATCTCAACCTCTTTTGTAAGCTGCAGAAAGCCAATTTCTAGTAGTCACAAAAGCTGGAAAAAAAAATCAATGCTTGAAAAGTTAAATCATAAACCCATCAGCTAATTTTCCCCAAAAGATCTATTGCTGCTTAATGAAAATATCTCCTAATTAAGATAATTTCTCTATTTCTACTTTAAAAACACTAAAGAGGATGATTAGACTAAAGAGAATAGTGCTGTTTCCCAGGTACAACAATTTCCATTTAATTTCTCATTAACTCTTTTTAAGGAGCATATGTTTCTAGTTAACTCTTTCAACTGTATTTTTAATATATATTCTGCAGTTACAGATACATTTAAAAGGACTTCTAAAAAGGAAATAAAAACATTGAACAAAAGCACTTACTTCTAAAAGCCATAGGAAAAGTTCAGCAAGGTCCTTAGGTGCCTGAGCTCAACTGACAGATGAATAATTATGAAAAAAAAAATAACCTAGCAGCAGCATCACGCACACAGTGTGTGGAAGCCCCAAAATTCATATGCTAAGGTCTTACCTGGAAATGTAGTAGCATCTAAAGTCGGGGGGCTTGGAGAGACAGAGTAAGATGATTCCATTAGAATGAGGTATTCATGATGGGATTAAAGCCCATATAAGAAAAGTTATTATATTTCATGTGAGGACTCAGGAAGAAAATGAAACAAAGAAGAAATTCTTTACCAGATGCAAGTCACAAAGCCACCTCCACATTGGACTTTGAGCCCCAGAACTATGAGTAATAAATGCCCCCACTTTTAAGCCATGCAGTCAATGGAATTTTTGTATGGCAGTCAAACTCATCTTTTCACATTTCCATCTCAATATATTTTCTGATTCTCAATGATAACATAACTTAAATCAAGTATGTATTAATTAGCATTGTGCTGCTTGACACTGCAGCCTCTAAACACATGGCAGCGAGCTCTTGAAAAACAGCAAATTGAGTTGCATCATAAGTGTAACATATGGTAGAGTAAAATATATCTTAGGTAAATTTTTAATTATTAATTATATTTTGTAATATACAATGGTTTAAATTAAGTATATTATTAAAATTAATCATAACCGCCTCCTTTTTGGTACAAGTGCTGCCAAAACGAGTACAACTGCCTCGGTTTTGATTTTTTAAGAGTGTGACTACAAAATTTAAAATCTTATGTGCTTCATGCATTTGTGGCTCATATTACGTTTTTTGGTTAAACAGCATGGATTTAGACTTTCATTTCTCTGTCAAAAACAAAGTTCTGATTAAGGAAGTAAGTTTAATAGCCATTCATGTCTTGATTTTCTTCAGTTGTCTAAATGTAAAGCATAGTTTCTAAAGAGAATTTACTGAGAAGTAGACTTGTATTACATTGAAAATAATTTGGGGTTTTTGGGGAACTACTTTGGTCCAGTTCACAGAAGGTCAAATGTTGCCCAGTAAAGACTGCAATCACTGACCCATAACATGCTGGAGCTAGAAATCCTTACCTAAAGTACATTTAGGTAAAGAAAATAAGGTTTTAAGTATAATAATTTTCTGTTAACATAAATTACTGTAATTCCTAAAATGTATATCACAGTTTATTTCCAGACACTCAAACTGAACTTACATTTATATGAAAACGGCATCCTCTGCTTTTCTAACTCATTTATCTAGTATGCTTAAAATTGTTCACAATAATATTTAAGCTTACTAATTCCTAGTGAAAGAAAAACAATTAGGAGGACCATTTTTGTTACTCAATTCTATTGTTTTAGAGTGGTTAATGAATATGTATATATATTTTTTGGGGGGTACCAGGTATCGAACTCAGGACCTTGTGCTTGGGAGTCAGACAGTGGAGCCACTGAGCTAAATCCCTGGCCGAATACACAATTGTTATCCATGACCATCCTTGTTAAATGTTGAGAAATTTTAAAAAGTAGATTAAATTGCATCTTAACATTAGAAAATAAGTAAATAATAAAAGCTAATACATATTAGTGGAATCAATATTGAATGTAATATTATATTTGTTAAAATGTAAAAGGGCATTTTTCAATTTAAAGTATATGAGTATAAATGAGATCCCATATTGCTTGTATACTAACATTGACAGGCTAATAAATAGTGTTAGCAGGAACAGCGATTACCCTACGGCTCTAGATTCCCTACCTTCTAATGTACCAAGTCAATAAGGGTTACATTTCCATCATAATCAAGGCAGTCTCACACACATTGTTAGTAATGAGTGATGATACAAAGTCGGGTGGTGTTTTTTTCTGCTAGAATATGCTGAGTTGATTATCTGGTGAGGATTTCCTTGTATTTATATGGGGAAAAGGCTATTTTTTCTGTTTTTGTTAACAACAGTGTTTTAGTATGCAGTCTTATTTTATTCTCCTGGATTTTACTGCTATCTACTAGAGAAAGAAAGAAAAGAGAATTAAATGAAAATTGTAAGTCCATGAATCTAGAAGAAAGGTGCATTTACTCAACTTTTGCTAGGACATCAGGCCCTCCAGTGGCAGAAGTTCCCCCAAAGGAGGTAAGCTAATGTACCATATTGCAACAGAATGAAGACAACTAAACCAAAAGAGGGTAACACATGAAAAAGGAAAACTTGATTTTGTCTGCTTCCCTCAATGTTCAATAAAAACTCTACATTCTAAAATTACTGATCATTCTGCTACAAAAGCATTTTTAGGATATTGACATGGTGTTGGATTTTCCAAAATCCATTAAAGAGTCAAGTTTAATTATATAAAGTGGATTTGAGAAACATTATGATCATTATTTATTCGTTTAATAATTAGACTTAATGTAGTTCTTTGCACCCAAAGCATTGTTGGTAAATTGGCATTTTCTTTACTTTCTTTTTTTTTTTTTTTTTTTTTTTTGTGCTGGGGATATTGGGTCCTTGAGCTTGCAAGGCAGGTGGCTAAATCCCTGGCCCAGCATTTTATTTTCTTTTAGGCAATAGGAAGCAAGAAGGATTCTTCTGGGATTCTGAAATGTTTCTTCAATAAAAACTGATAGTAATAGAATAAGGATACCTGTTTTTCAGATGTGTTATTTGGTATTTCTGCACTGTTTAATAGTTGGAAGTTAAGACTGGATAGACTGAAATTAAGGCTAACAAATACCAACAACTGAAATCAAAGAAAGCTGATTGAGTGGAGAAAGATACTTTCATTCACTAAGCCACAGTAAACTACTTCTACACTTCCACTCATAGGAATTAATACTATATTTCATCTTTGTTTCTCTTTAAAGCAATTTGATCTGGATATCCAATCTCCTACAGCCAAAAGCAGTGTAATTTTTCTATGGTGAAGGAACTATTGGAGTATATTGCTATGCAGCCTGACCTAAGCAGCTGACCTTGAATATCAAGTCATTCTTTCTATTGCTAGAAGCAATATTGCAAGCCATACTGCCCAGATTGATTGAGAAGAGCAAACAAAGAGTGCAGGTCACGGACAACCAGCAGAACAAGTGAGACAATAAGAGTAAGACCATGGTACCATCTTTCTACATTTATGTGGCTCTTTTCTTGATTCTTCCACAGTCATGCTACCAGAATCTTTTATCTGAGAGCAAGAAAAATAACATGGGTTTTAGGAAATGAAACACAGCTATGCTTGAGTCTATTTTTCTGTCTCCTGGGGCTCAAGAAGCTGCTCAGGCTGTGTGTTTGTGGGTTACCCCACCATCTGCTGTTCAAATGTATCCTATTAGCCATGATAATCAGTGATTTAACCTTTCTGTAAGTTTCAAACATTATTTTGACAGATAAAAATGTAAGTGGGATGGATGGATAAACTCATTTTGAGACTGGTATTGCGCAGCTAACAGAACTGTCATCAATTATGTGAGGGCATATGTTAGATGTGTTGCATGACCAGATACACTTCTCTTCTGAATCTATCTATCTACGTTGCTAAAAGGCCATGAAATAGCTTTCTTGATATTTTATTACCACCAAGTTATAAAATTTAACAGCAGATCCTACATTGTCTGAATCTACCTCTTAGGAAAGAAACGAACAATATGGAAGATTGAAAGATTAACCAACAAAATATTTAGAAGTAGAAAATGATTGCTTAGTTTGAGCTTTTGTTAGCACTAAAATCACAGCTGAACAAAATGACTTTCTATTCATAAAAATAGTTGCTAGACATATTTCAAATCCAAATGCTTATTTCTTCCTTCTTAAGAGCATACATTCATGTAAATTTGTTCCACGCTCTCTACTCTAGCTAAGGAAAACAGCTATTGCGTTACAAATCAAATCCCTTCACACAATATCTTCATTTCACTCATTTGTAGAAAATGCAAAAGATAGCAGAGTTGTCAAAAAATTATTTTTCCTTAATACAGTAACTCAAGAGAAGAGTTTAGGGATATGAAAGAAACTTCAGAGACTAAAAGGAGAAGCCCCAAGTATTTTATCATCCTGTATGGGGAAGATAAGACAAGTCAAGCCTAAACCAGAGTTACATTATTTATGTAATACATTATACTTGTAAAGCATTGGTAACTCTTACATATACTAAAAACAAAATCAACTATCCAGTATTCATATTCATGCTATAAAAATAGCATATTTTAAAGAAAAGTACGTTGTAAAATGTGACTTTTCATTTGCCAGAAATAGTTTCATCCAGATTTAATTCTCATAAGATGGGGAAGGTGCAGAGAAGCACAGATAACTGGTGCTTTTTGTACAGTGTTATTGTGGTTACCAAAACTTTTGAGCTAACTGATTAGTTTAAAACCTTGGACAGAGTGGTTGACAATTTGGGGATATGTATGAATCCTGAGGTACAGTTTACAGCGATAAGCATGTTTAGTCATACATGAAGATAAAATCACATACGTGAAATTGTAAGAACTAACTTGCTCATCTCCCATGTTACTTGGAGCTCTTCTCTTCTTCCTCTAATGAGAAGCTAGATATTTTTTTAAGAGTAAAATAATATCATTTCATTCTTCTCCATATAATCATTAAAAGGCTCAACATTACAGTTAAAATTACATCTAAATTCCTTAAATTAGGGTACAATAAATAGAAATGATCTGTCACACACCCTCAAAATCATCTCATAATTTATCGCACCTCCCTTTTTTGTCCTACTTTGCAAAATTCAAATACTCAAGTGTTTTTTAAAGCTTCCTTGTAAAATGCAAGAGGTGGTCCCTGTTAAATCATTCTTCAGTCTTCACTCACTGAAGTTGTTCCAGTAGTTAATTTTTTCTCACAAATTATTTTTACTTATGAAACACCTCACTAGACCTTCTCTGCCTCCTGCCTCACATGCCATCACGTTCTTTCCTTTTTAAATTTGCTTTTTAAAAATATTTTCCATTAAGTTTATTGGTACATTTTAGATATACAATACAGTTACATTCATCATTGGGATCTTGTACCTTTACATGACTTATCTTGGTTCTTAATTTTTTTCCCATTCCCCCTACCCTCCCTTTGTCCCCTTCAGCCTTTCCTATTTACACTTTGTTTGCATTGTTTTTGCTTTTCTCATAAATTTTCTTTTCCCTCCTTCCCTTTCTACTACCTCTCCCAGTTCCCGTACTCCTTTATAACTTTTGTTCCAATTATATAATATCAATTATACACTTTAATCCTTATTTACACTGTTAGGCTTTCACACTAAACTATTCAGTATTTACACATGTGTCCTATTGATTTCATTTAAGAGTATGCCCTCAGTGTGCTTCCACTCAGCTATAAATGTCTGCAGTTTATCATTCTTTACGGCTGAGTACTATTGCATTTTATTAAAAAACAAACCAAACCAAACAAACAAACAAAAAAACTTCTTTATCCAATCTCCTGTTGATAGGCCATTGGGCTATTTCTAAATTTTAACAATTACCAATTGTACCACCGTAAACATGGGTGAGCGTTTATTACTCCGGTATGTTTCTTTAATTGTTTTGGAAAGATAACCATTAGAGCAACAGCTGGGTCAAAAGGGACTTCAATCCTACTTATTTGAGGTGTCTCCATATTGATTTTCACAGTGGTTGCATCAGTCTGTACTCCCACCGACAATGGAGAAGTGTTCCTTTCTCACAACAACCCGGCCAGCATTTGTTATTGGATGATTTGTTGATAGCAGCCATTCTTTTGGGGGTGAGGTGAAATCTCAGTGTTGTTTTCCTCTTCATCTCTAAAATGACCAGTGATATTAAATATGCTCTCATGTTTATTTGCTGCTGTTACTTCTTTGTCTGAGAAATGTCTGGTCATTTTAGATGGCCATTTTTAAATTGTGTCTTTATATTTGTAGGGTTTGATGTTTTGACTTCTTTATATATTTTAGAGAGTAAACCTTTGTCTTAGGAATAGCTGGAAAAAGTTTTCTCCACATTGTATGTTGTCTCTTAGCTCTGGTGGTGGTTTCTCTTGAGTTGCAGAAGCTTTTTAAAAAGGCGAGATTCCAGTTGTTGAATTTCTGTGCTGGTTCCTGCACTACTGAGGATTTGTTCATAAAGTCTTTTCCTATGCCAATGTCTTCAAGAGTTGTATTCCAGCAAGTTTAGAATTTCTATTTCAATACTCAGATCTTTAATAGAGTTGGATTTTAATTTAGTGCATGGTGAAAGATAGGGGTCTAGTGTTAATCTTTGGCAGATTGAGATCTAGTTTTTCCAATATGTTTTTTAAAGAGGCTATCCTTCCTCCAGTGAGGATGGTTGGCTTGTCAAAGATGAGGGAGCTGAGTATGTCTGGAGTTGTTTCTACATCCTCTAATCTATTCCACTGATCCTCAGGCCTGTTTCTTTGCCAGTGCCATGCTGTT
The DNA here is from genome assembly GCF_012274545.1 of Fukomys damarensis. NCBI lineage: Eukaryota > Metazoa > Chordata > Mammalia > Rodentia > Bathyergidae > Fukomys > Fukomys damarensis. The sequence continues at coordinate 20,478,570 of NW_022900942.1, forward strand.
TTTATCAGTGGCTTTGTAGTATAGTTTCAAATTGGGGACTGTTACACCCTCCCCCATGTCTCTGTTGCTTAGAATTGCTTTTGCTATTCTAGGTCTCTTCCGGTTCCAAATGAATTTTTGGATTTTTTTATCTACTTCTGTAAAATATACTGTTGGGATTTCAATTGGGGTTGCATTGAATCTTTATAGCAGTTTTGGAAATATGGCCATTTTCACTATATTGGTTCTTCCTACCAAGGAGCAAGGGATGTATTTCCATTTTCTTACATCCTCTTCTATCTCTTTTTTCAGAGTGCTGTAGTTCTCAGTGTAGAGGTCTTTTGCCTCCATTGTTAGATTAATTTACCATCACTTTCTTTTGCTCTGCCTCCTTATATATTTGATACAAATTTCCCAATTTGTAATTGTCTCAGTTTATCTTTTGATTATTTTTAATTTTGTTACCTGTTAAGTGCAAAAAATACACTTAAGACATAATTTTCCTAGATTAAATGCAAGTATTTCTGGTTTGTTTTCATAAATTTCAAAATTGTTATTTTGTTAACTTTTTCCTTACCTATTGAGTATCGTAGGAGGGTAAGATACTAAGTTGGCAATTCATATCCTATGGCTTAAGTGGCCTTAAATATATAAAATCTAAACATTATTATGAAAATGAATGATTACTTTAAATATAATGGTAAAACTTTTAATAGGTTAAAAATAAGGGCTAAAATAGTTACCTTGCATAGTTGATGAACTGGATTATTGAATATATTGGGCATTTAGTATTAAATATTAGAATAGTAAAAATTTCATAAGAACTGTTCTAGAATAACTTTATATAAAAAATAAAATATTGAAGAAACATTGAATAAAATTAATTAATTAATTAATTAATTAAAGGGGAGGATATTCTGGTCCTGCAAGTAATTAGACACATGACAGATTAATAGCCATACAAAATTAAGGAAAGCTATTGGAGAGGAAGTTTACTACTGATACCTCCCTTTACAAGAGTAGCTAGAGCTGGGGGCTAAGATATATATTTCATGATGTAGAGCCCCTTGAAAGAACTTGGAATAAAATTCACTCATGATCAGTGAGATTTTGCTAGTTAAGTGAATGTATAGAAAGAAAACAAGGAGTCTAAAATAAATTAATATTTTATTAAATTCTGCTTTTAGGGTAAGTGAAGGTTTTAGTGATGTAACCAAATGAGCTAGCACAACAAGGTATCATAGACTAAAAATAATCAATTGGTTATTCAGAAGACAGTTGATGTTCTATACTAATAGTAGGGGGCAAAGATAGATTTAGCTCAGTGGTATGGGGCCTAAGGTCCTGAGTTTGATCCCCAGAGAGAATGTAATAATAAGGGGATAACCCTTACAAATTTAGTTATTCCAAATAGGAAAATATTGAAAACCCTGTAAAAAATTTATGAAAATATTTTAAAAGTCATCTTTTAAAAGTGTAGAACAGTGATGAAAATACAAGTAGAAAAGTGAGGAGAAGTGATATTGAAGAGAAAGGTAGGAGTGATTTTCCAATTTCTGTTTTCCTAACTGAAAGTAGGCCCCAAATTGGCTAGAAATGGGTGAATTTTTAAATCAGAAAGAAGAATTTAGTAGCTGGAGTATAGAGATGAACATCTGAGAAAAGATATCAAGGAATATCCTTTAATTCTGAAAATAAATTTAACTCATATCCTTGGAGGACCCCTAGATTATTCATGCACAGAGTAGAGTCTAAAACAAACAGAATTACATAGCAATCTTCGTTGTCTCTCATCCCATGAAACAAAGAGCATGAAGTTTGAATTCAACCAAGTTAACACTTTTTAAAAGTAAATAAAGGGGTCAGGGATTTAGCTCAGTGGTTCTGCTGCCTGCCTGGTAAGGGCAAGGACTCAAGTTCGATCCCCAGTACCAAAAGAATAAAAGTAAATAAATAAAATCAATGTATTTCAAGAGAATATAATGGACTCCAGAATTTATCCAGTGTTTTGCTCATACTACTAGAGATGCATTCTAAAATTGCTACAAATAAAAATAAATAGATAATGTGATCTATAATCAAGAAGAAACACTGTAATTGAAGCTAACGCTTGCCAGATCTTTGCTTAAAATCAGTAGGTGAAAATTTCAGACAGAATGCTATGTTTATCTTCAAAGATGTAAAGAAAAATATGCTTAAAAGAGAACACTGAAATGACAATAAAAGTAAAAGGAACAAATAAAAGTTCTAGAACAAGCCGGGGTTGTTGGCGCACGCCTGTAATACCAGCACTCCTGAGGCTGAGGCAGGAGGATCGCTGTGTGTTTGAGACCAGCCTGGGCTATATATTGAGTTCCAGGTCAGTCTCAATTATGTATTGAGACCCTGTCTCAAGAAAACAAACCAACAACAACAAAAAAAAGTTCTAGAACCCCCCAAAAAAATCACAATATTTGCAACAATAAGTTAAACATTTCAATTTTCAATAGGCTTACCAACAATTGGAAACAAAATAATTTCTAGGCTTAAAGAAAATCAATAGAAATTAAATCTGAAAAAATAAAAGTTTGAGAGAAAAGTAAAATAATAATAATAAACTTTACTAATTTTGAGGTTAATCGCAAAATTTCAGAAGAAATAAAATGAAATAAAAATTTTTAAAATAAATAATGAATGAAACTTCAAATTTGTTAAAAATGTGTATCTACAATTTAATCATTTAGAAATTAAGTGGAAAAAATAATGACTAGATAAACAGAAATAAAAACACAAATAGGAATACTGTAGAAAATTCAACTAATAAAAATCATTGCTAAAGAGAGAGTATTCTATGTAACCTGTGCAAACTGACGCAATACCTAAGGGGTAGAAACAACAATCTCTGACTTCTCATTACAAGCAATAATAGCTAGAAGACAGTGAAATCACTTCACTAAAATACTGCAAGATAATACTGTCACCTGAGAAGTCTACATACAGCTAAAACATTCTTCATAATCGAAGGCAAAATGATATTTTCAGAAAAGTAAAAACTAAGAGAATATAAGAAAAATATTCAAGCAATTCAATAGTAGAAATAATTGTAACAGATATTATGATAAAAACGATTATCCGAAAAAGAACCAAAACTTCAGCTCCAGCTGAAATCATATACAGACAGTAATTTTAGCTCTTAAACAATAAAAATGTTAAATATGAAGGTTTTGGAAAAAATTAACAAAAACCAGAACTAGTTTCATGGCTTGGGGATAAACAAAAGTTTTTTAGATAAGGCAAAGAACAACCAAAAAGTGATGGTTTGCAGCGAACAAATTCCTCAACAACAGTGACCAATGAATCACTGTAGTTCCGAATATATAAAGCATATAGGGTGGGACTTTGTCACAGATGATTTCCAGTCACTTAATAGCCCCTATTACACACTGTTGATCTGCTGCCAAGCCTGTCATCCACCTCTCTTGAGAAGGACATTAGATTTGTTATCCTAATAAAAATACAAATTTCACCTCAAGTTTGGAAAATGACTTTTAATTTTCTGGACACCACTGAAAGTCTCTGAGGAAGTGAAGGATATGGAGGCATTAGCTCTTACATTCTTCTAGAATACAGTGTAAACAAATTCATACATTGGGCCAGCACAGCTTTGCAAACTTAACTGAGTAGAACTATCAATACCTTTTTCTCAGAAGATGTACAGAAATTTCAGCTCTGTGGAAACTTGTCTACAAAAAAGTGGAAGAATTTACCTCATTAAAATTTTAAACTGTAGTCATCAAAAAAGTGAAAAAGAAAATGAATAGGCCAGCCAAAAGCACAGGAGTAATCCTAGTAAATAAAATACATTTTAATAAAGGATATATACTTAAAATATCTAAAAAAAATCTGAGCTTAAAAATAAAAAGTTGATTGTTTTAAAAGAAAGCTATACTGATTTACCATCAATGTTATGGCAAAAAATGTAACCATTACAGAAAGATGGTTGAAAGCTATCAGGAATCTTGTAAATTTAAATTGAAAAACACTCCCATAGAATGACTGAGAATGAATTGGAAATAAGACTATTTTAGAGAGAAATATAATATTTTAGACTTTAAAATGAATTATATGTATAAAGTTAGTGTGTAATTTCATGTATTTAATAATCCTATATAATCATTCCATTATTCACCCTGATTTCATTTTGCTCCATCCTTTTCTTTGTCTTTATTATTCATTATCAAAAAGAGTATTATGTAAAAATTCACTTCAGGTGGAGCAACAATTCATCACGAGTGAATTAAACTATTAGGTTAAAAATGAAAATATAAAAAGATGTTTATATAAAGGATCACACAATATTTTATGTCAATATTCCTGAATAATATTTGAATTAAAACTAAGAGATACTTCTACCTACTATGATGGTTGAAATGATAAAAGTGAACAGCATGAAAGTTTGACAAAACTGTGAAGTAATCCAAAACATCTAAAGATGTTACTCCTAATGGTTGGAGTGTAAAATGCAACAACCATTTAGAAAAAGAAAAAAAGGTTGACTTTTATCAATAGAAATACACACCTGCTATTATATATCATTATATAGTACTTGTAGAAAGATAGTATTGTACAATCATTGTATGTGAATATTCATAAAAGCTATATTCATCATACCAAGTACAATATTTTTGTGTTTGTAGATTTGTGGGTTACTCTTTATGTTTTCTATTTTCATTTTAAATAATTCCGTGTCATAAAAGTTAAAACATACAAACCACCACTTTAGATAAAGTACTGACCAATTTTAAAAACACTAAAATGATCATTTGGCCACATTCCTCATCTTTAATTTTGCATTTTGTTGTATAAAGATACTGTTAATACACATGGTTCTAATTTCTTACAAACCTATTTGTCAAGAAACAAGATGACAATGCATCATAGCATAGAATGCTTCCTTGAAGAAACCACAACAGTAGGATTTGGTAAATTGTTATTCAGAGAACTCACTTGGAAGGTAATGTTAAACATTCCTCATACTCTTTGTTTCTATTATCATGACTTTTCCTTCAAAATTCCTATAATTACCAATTTTCCTATGATTTAGGCCTGCTTCACTAATGTTAAATTGAAATTAATAATGATAAGTATTATCATTTAAACCTTTATTATTTAATATTAGTATTCCACAGAAATAAGATTTAACAGTAGTTTCTGGAATTTTTTCCTTCCTATAGGTGCTCAGATCAAATACCTCCAACAAGATTTATCTTCATTTATTTTTTATAGGAAGGGTTGATTTTGTCAGAGGTTGATTTTGTCAGAGGTTGATTACACTTCAGAAACAATTATTCAAATGGAAAGGAAAAGGAAAAGAAAAATGAGCAGTGTTGAAAAAGAATATTATTACTGAAAGAAAATTAAATAAGTATTTCATAGTGTGATGTTTAGATTATGTTAGAGCAATATATACTTACATCAGTTCTTTCACTTGAATTTATCAGTATTTCATAAACATTTAATAATTATTTTTAAAATCCTTAAAATTATGGATATCACCATTCACCAATGACTAAAATAAATGAAGATATCCAGTTATTTATCTGAGGATGAAGAGTTGCTTCTATACTTTATACTTTTTGTTTTCCTTAGAAAACAAGCCATCTGTAGGTTAAAAAAAAACAAAAAACAAAAAACAAAATCTTGAACAAGTTTATTTTTGGAAAGAAAATTGTATAGTCTCATTCAATTTCTGTATTAGTTTCTCCATCGCTGCTAAAAAAGTTATGGAGCAATTTTAAAGAAAGCAAGATTTAATTTGGCTCAGAGTTTCAGAAGGTTTAGTCTATGGTAAGCTGTTTCCAATTCAAGGACATCATATTGAAGCAAAGCTACTTACTGCATGGTAGCCAGGAAACAGAATATAGTACAAGAGTACTAAAGAAGAAGTGGCTAGGGACCAGATATCGGTTCCAAGGTCATGGCTCCAAAACCTACTCAGATACATGCAGAAATGTGCTTTAATATTTCCTAAGCCTATTTTCTTCAGGTGAAGTTGACAGTCAAGTTGACATATGTGCCCTGTCAATTTGACATCGAAATGCATCTTTCTAAACCATACTTAATCATCTCCAAATAGAGACAATAATAAGGTCATAATTCTGCTTAATAGAACCATTCTACACACAAACAATAATGCACTAAAGCCCCCTGCCATTTGTGAACAAAACTGGCATTGCTCAAAATCCAAGTCCAAAGTTTCTACAGAGACTCAAGACAACAAAGAGCTTTGAAATAGTGTAAAGTTTTCCTCTGAAGTGACCTTTCTCAAGTAAAGATCCCAGAGGCTTTCTTATTCAATGTAAATTCACAGGTTTTCATCTTTGAGCCTGTGAGAAGTGGAGTCATCCTCATTCCTGAGATGCCTTCAATACGTTGTTCTTCTTGGCCTTTTTCAAAGAAATTGATGTCTTTTCAAAGGTGGTAACATGTTTAGCAACTATATCACCTTAGACTCCAGCTATACATGTTCTTCATGGGAGAAAATTGCAGACTTTCATATTTTTCTACTCTGTATTTTGCTCCTGGGTTTCTTTATAAATCTTGCTAAAGTCAACCAATAGTACAAATAACAGTAAGAACTTTGGGATGCTTTGAAATTTCTTCTGCCAAGGAATTAGCTTGCCATTTTCAAACAAAGTCCCAGGACATGGACAAAATGAAGACAATCGTTTTCCAGAATGTAACATATGTGACCGCTAGTCCAAATCCCAATAGACATCCAAATTTTCAGAGCCTGAACTTTACTGTCTACATGCATATCAGCATATTGGTGCTCTGAGTTCCAATAAGGACCCCCAATCATGTTTTTCTTAAAGAATTCTAGGGCTACTATAGCACACATCTCCAAATCTTTCGAAAATCATTTTACAAACAAAAAGCTAATGAAATATATGGTCAGTTATAGTTATGGCAAGACATCTCTTCTCAGTACCAATTTTCTGCATTATTCATTTTCCCTACTGCAAATTAGAGGAAGATAATTTTAATTTGATTCACGGATTCAGGGAGTTCAGTCTGTAATCAGCTGCAACAAAAGTATAAGAAGGACATGGTGGAACAAAGATGCCCACATTCTAGTGTCAGCAAAGTACAAAACAGGAGAAAAGCTACAAAGAGGAACCAGTCAGTAAAAAACACATTTAGTCCCCAGATTGTATTGCTACAAACACACAAGAAGTTTACTTCAAATATCTTTGATTTACAACTTGATTCAGTCAAGTTGTACTAGTTGCAAGATTAACAATCAATCTTACTCATCATAATCACTAACTAGAATTTACCCTTGAGTACAAAGTAAATTTCAATTTTCTGTTTCAAAATTTCTTCCCAAAGGCAATAGATTGTATTCAATATTGCACATTTATTTCCATCTATAGAATCCCCTGATATATTTCATTTACAATGGTATTTGTATAAAGTAATGGCTCTTATACAAATGTATAATACAAATTGGAAACAAGTTGGTAATTGGAAAAATTGGCTTCATAATTTTCATTCCTCTAAAAGAGTTCCTGACACGGAATGTGAATGCACATAATTTACTTGAGAGGTTTTCCCAGAAAGAAAAATGAGGAAGTATAGAAAATAAGAAAAGGAAGAACCAAAATCCAATAATATTATTTTAAGAGGAAGCTACCATTGGGGACAATGACTCAGTTTCACTGAGAAAAATCTATGTCATCACATACCATAGTGCCTTGACATATCTTAGGGAACCTTGTCCTTAAGTGGCTGAAATCTACATTGGAGAATGTAAAATCTCATGGACTTCTCCATATGCAAAGATAAGACTAAAGGTCTTTCTCCCTGAAGGTCTGAGGAAAACCTTTAAGAAGAGAGAGACTAAGATCCCTGAGTGGAAACTTCTTCCTTAAATGGAAACTATCCAGCTCAGCTTCTGGAAACTCAGAGGAGACAATAGAGAAAGCATTACTAACTATGACTAATATAACAGAATTGTAAAGATTGTGTGTGTCTACATTTGGTCCTACATATAAATTTATCACCCAAAATTTCAACCAACTCTGGATGTAAAATATTCAGAAAAAATATTGTATGTTTACCAAATGTGTAAGACTTTCTTTTACATTATTTAATAAATAATACAGTAGATCAAACATATGCCTAGCATTTACATTGTCTGTGCATTATAAGAAATCTACAGATGACTTCAAATATGAAGGGGATAAGCATAAACCATATGAAAATGCTACATGATTTTATGTAAGGAACTGAAGCATCAGGAGATTTCTGTATCTGTGATAGTACTGGAACAAATGTTCTATGTATACTCAGGGGCATTTATTGTGTGTACACTATTAGCATAGATTTAGAGAAAGCAAACTATATATATATATGTATATGTGTGTGTGTGTGTATGTGTATCTATCTATCTATCTATCTATCTATCTATCTATCTATCTATATACTTAGAACAACATGAAGCATCTCCCCTCAATACGCATTAGCCTTTCTTGCAATTGTTAAAATTTAAAAATCATCAGATATATTTGGAGAAGAAGTGAAGAGGATCTTTCAGTGCTTCCAAAGATTCTCATTACTTTTCCAGAAAGACTACATTTTTCAGATCCGAATGTTACTATTAAGACAATAAACTACTTATATGAATTTTGATTGATGTTAACTTGGCTCCACAATTTGTTTTCTCTTAAAAACTTTTTATAGTTTATTGAGACAATATCAGTAATGTTCTCTCTCTCTCTGAACATGCATCTGATGATGTCAAGCTATTCAGAAAACAAACTTGTTGGTATAAATTTATATATATATTGTATGTCAAATACCATAGAAAAATATTTCAGAAACAAGTAGGAAATACGGATGCTACATAATTTTTTTCTGGGAACTCTAATTTCCTAGATATATAAATACTTTCAGATTTGTAATGTTATATTTAGTGAGTTTTAAAGCATTGAAATTGTCTTATTGTTTAGATTGCTTTTCCAGTGAAACATTTTCAGAAGAAAAATTCATCACTGCAAGAAAAAACTATTATGCAGAAGATTTAAAGACTAACAGAAATGGATGAAGTGACATATGGTATGTATTCTATTTGAGAATAATTATAGAACATATGAAGAAATATACCACTTTATTTAAAATTAAATTTTAAAAATTGACTCTGTCAAATGTATTTAACTTTCATGTGATTATCTGTTATGTTGTAAGACAAGGAAGGTTTCTTCTGAAGATCTAGTAGTAGGAAGCCTTTACTAAAAAATAAAATAAAATAGAACAGAGATCTATGCCCCTGAGCAGATATAGTAAATCAAATTCACTTTGAGACATCTTAATGTTGTGAAATGACTATCCTGAAAATGGAAACATTTCACAGATGATGAGAGGCAGAAAAAACCTCAGAGACCATTTCATCTAGTTACTTTCATAAGTTTGTACTCTTTTCAAGCTTCAAAAATTTTAGACAAATTACAATGTGAAATTCAGATCAAAATACAATTTATTTTTCCCATGTGGGGACCTCAAATTACCTCTTTGACTGCTAAACAAACATTGAAAACAAATGATCTCATCTTTTAATAATTTTCCAGATAGAAAAACTGAACATTAAAATGATCATTTTTTTTTTTTTTTTTTTTTTTTACTGTAGCTGGTGGCTTGATGTATGGTAGAGCTATACTTAAAAGCTACATCTCTGCACCAGCTCTTTTCTGGGTGGATCACACTTTGCCTCACTGTAAAAGAGTACCTAGTGCCATGTTATAGTTCAATTTCTTCCACATCAAGTAGATGTGAAAGTGTAATGCAAATAAACTTGTTTTCATTTTTTTTTTTTTTTTGAGACAGGGTCACTCTATGTAGTTCAGACTGCCCAGGAAGTCACTGTAGCCTAGGCTGGTCTTGAACTCATAGTAATCCTCCTGACTTAGCCTTCTGAATGCTTGGATTATAGGCATGCATCACCATGCCTGCCTAAACTTAAGTTTTCATGTAAGGATACTTTATAAAGATAAATTCCTATTTCCTAATAGGAAAAAATAGTGGCATGACAAATGTCACAAAAAGCAAATAGAGCCACACTATTTTAATTAATCAAATTAACTTCTGAATTACTTCACAACAATTAAACCTATACTGTAAAAAATATAGAAACCTCTATAAATACATGTCAAAAAGGCTAACATTTATTTTTCATTATTCTTGCTGTTTAAATATAGGCTGATTTGATTAGCTTCTTCTACCAAAATCATTGTTGATAGGTTATTCTAAAATATCACAATTTTTAAAAAAACATTAGCATAGGAAAAGACTTTATGAACAAATCCTCAGTAGCACTGGAACTAGCAGAAAGAATCAACAACTTGGATCTCATCTTATTAAAAAGCTTCTGTACTGCAAAAGAAACCATCAATAGAACTAAGAGACAACCTACAATGTGGGAAAAAAATTTTACCAGCTGCTCCTCAGACAAAGGACTATTATCTAGAATATATAAAGAACCTAAAACAATCACCCCCCTGAAATATAAAGACCCGATTCAAAAATGGGTATCTGAAATGAACAGACATTTCACAGACAAAGAAGTAAAAGGAGCAAGTAAATATATGAAAAAAATGTTCCACATCACTACTCATTCGAGAGATGCAGATGAAAACAACACTGAGATTTCACCTCACCCCACAAAGAATGGCTGCTGTCAAGAAATCACACAATAACAAATGTTGGCGGGGTTGTGGGGAGAAAGGAACCCTCCTCCGTTGTTGGTGGGAGTGCAGACTGGTGCAACCACTATGGAAATCAATATGGAGATACCTCAAAGAGCTTGGACTAGAGATTCCATTTGACCCAGCCATCCCTCTACTGGGTATCTTTCCAAAAGTACTAAAAGAATCATATCACAGCGAAGTATGTGCACCCATGTTTATAGCAGCACAGTTTCTGATAGCTAAAACTTGGAAACAGCCCATTCACCCATCCGTTGGAAACGGGATAAAGAAGATGTGCTTTTTCAATAAAATGAAATATTACTCAGCCATAAAGAATGAGGAAATAGATTCATTCATAGGAAAATGGATACATATTGAAGATATACTCCTAAGTGAAATAAATAAGTCACACATGTGTAAATACCAAATAGTTTCTCTGGTGCGAATAAACTGTAATAATACATAAGATCCTAACAAGGTTACTGACATTGTGAGATGGGAAGAAAGGGACTATAAAGATTTAGGGAAGGTGGAATGGGTAGGGGAAGGGTAATAAGGGAAAAGAAAAAAAGGTGAGATAATGAAAAGATGGAAATAAAGTGTTTGTAAATTGGGAGGGAAGGAGGAGGTAAAGGGAGGGCAGGGACAAGGGGAAAAAATGAGAACCAAGACCTGTCATGTAAAGGTACAAGATTCCAATAATGAATGTAACTGTTCTGTATACCAAAAATGTACCAATAAACTCAATTAAAGCTGAAAAAATTTTTTCAAAAGTTGCTATAATGTTGAAAGTGAAGGATTCATTTTCAATGGTATGTGGCATCCTTTGAAAAGGAACACTCATATGGATGGTATTTTTCTACTAATACTTTAAATATTATAAAATGTGAAAGGCCATATGGACCAAATCACTTGAAAGATAGTCTCAAATGAATTATTTGATTGGGAGATTCCCAAATTAAAATATTGACTTGAAACCATGCAGGATAGTTTTAGAATAGAAAGCCTTTTACCCTCTTTTTCATTCATGCAAACAGAAGATATTGCAGACTGGCAGGAAATTTTTCCATAACACACAGACAGGGATGAGTAATGAGAAAGCTGTTCCTTTCCTCATGGGCTGCCAGTTTTCTTTAGTTTGGTTTGGTTTGTTTTGGTTTGTGGTGTGCCATAGTGGATAAATGGAACTTCTAGCAATAACAAGGTTAGAGACCACAGCTCCAGCAGTGAAGAGATTGAGTAGCACCACTCTTCCTGCCCTGCTCCCAGCAGCATGAGAGAGAAGAATGATGTGGGATATAAGCAGGCATTGGTTGTGGTGGAGCAAGTATCCCCCCATCCTAATGCAAAAGAGGAGAGAGAGGTGGAACTTGAGCAAACTTTGGCTGTCTCCACAGTGGCAACATGGGTAGGGTTCACTGACAGCACTCCTCCCTGCCCTGTTCCCAGCAGTATAAGAAAGAAATGTGCCAGTGGAGTAGAACAGAGGAGGCATAGCAAGTGCCAAGAGAATCCAATGGTACATGGGACAGGGAGCAGTCTGCGGTTGTATCTGTCTGAGGCAACTCAGCAACTGGGAGAGCAGTGCAGAGACATATAGGATAGGGAGAGCTAGGCGGACTACCAAAGAACATCCAGAAAGTTGCTCACTGAAAACTCTAGTCCCTAACCCCCACATCTGCAGGCCAAGGTCAGCGCCACACACAGCACTAATCCTCCTGCACACTTGGTAGTGTTATACAGCAGAAATGTGGGCTCTGATCTGACACTAGCACAGAATTGAAGACACTGGAGTAATTTCTTGCTTTGTTTTGTTTTCTTTACTTTTTTCTGTCTTTTTTATTGTTTAGGTTTTACTTTTATTGCTTATTTGGGTCATCTTTTTTCTTTCTGTTCTCAAGTGTCTTTCTTGATTTTTTGATATTTTCATGTGAGTGTACATTGTCTGTAGTCTTTTGGGTTCACTTAAATGATTTCTCTCCTGTCCTTTTCTCCACTCAAAGCTTGAATGATTATTCCTTGTCCTCAAGTGTTGCTTCTACCATATTTCTCTTCATTTATCTCTCCCTTTTCCGCTATCCCTCTTAAATGTACCCCATAGTTTAAAATCACTCTGCTAAGAGGAAACACACTGCACACAAGTTCCTACTTTATGTTTGATTTTGTTATATAAGTATAGATCTTGTTTCTATGGTTAAAGTTACCAAATTAATAGCTACCATAGTCTGTCAGTTTCTAGGCTATATTTGATGGTACTCTTATTGTGAATTACACTACTTTAGCCAGAGTGTCATACCTATTCTAATTAGTTGTTCTCCCCAGTATGACAATAATGTTTGTCTGGGGTCACAGTCATCACCCTAGACCAATGCCAAAGGGAGCAGGGCAAAATAGATAGCAATTTCTCATCTCCAATAAATTGTGAAATTAGGATCTTATGAGAGATCCAAAGGCCAAGAGAAAACTATAATTAGAAGACATATATGGATAATGGACTTTTCATAGGGAAGCTTTGATACTAGGGATCAAGCTACTTAATATAAGCAATTTATAAGCATCAACACAAAAGACAAACTTTTAAAAATATAAAATTATAACTGTAGAAGCAAAATGCAACTCTGGGCTTCCAGTCCACCAAGGACAAATCCAGGACACAATGAGATAGAGGAAATCAAAAGCTACCAGCCTGAAATTTCTGAAAGGGTATCAGCAGAAAAAAAAGTGCATGAAGATATAAAGAAAATAATATGAGAAATAATCTCTCAGGTAAAAAAAAAGTAATGATGGGGCCAGGGTTTTAACTCAGTGTTTCCTCTGTCTGCCTCACAAGAGCAAAGACCCAAGGTCGATCAACAGTACCAATAAAAAGGGGTAAAAAAGTAATGATAATCACAGTAAAGGACTTCTTCATTGAAACTAGAATAGACACAGATAAAAAATATAGTTAAGGAAAATTATGGAAACCATGAATGCTCAACATAAGAACAAAATTTAATCCATGAAACAGACTCAGATATCCAGGAGATTAAAAATTCCACTGATTATCCCATTAGGATCTTGTGTACACATGTGTGATTTATTTATTTCACTTAGGAGTATATCTTCAAAATGTATCCATTTTCCTATGCATAACTCTAATTTCTCATTCTTTATGGCTGAGTAGTATTCCATTACCTAGAATGTACCAATAAGCTCAATAAAAAGAAAAAAAAATCCACTGATCCTGTACATTATCAGATCACAGCACAATAAATTGGGATATCAATAGAATGAGAAACTGTAGGAACTTCACAAACACATGGAAATTGAACAACACTCTCTTGAACAATCAATGGATCACAGAGGAAATTAAAGGAGAAATCAGACAGTTTCTACAAATAAATGAAAATGCCAATACAACATACAGAAATCTATGGGACACAATGAAAGAAGTTCTACATGGAAAATTCATAGCACTGAATGCCCTCACTAGGAAAATAGTTAGCTCAAATAAAAAACCTAATGATGAATCCTAGACTTCTAGAAAAACAATAGCAAGAAAAACCAAAAGCTCAAACAAGAGAGGAAATTATAAAGATTAGAGCAGAAATCAATGCAATGGAAACTACGAAAACCATACACAAAATAAATGAATCAAAGAGTTGGCTTTTTGAAAGAATAAATAAAATTAATAAACCTTAGCAAACCTTATCAAAAAAAGGAAAGAAAAGGCTCAGATCCATGCAATCAGGAATAAAAAAGGCAAAGTCACAACAGATCCAAGAGAAATCCAGAGGATCATTAATTCCTACTTTGAGAACCTGTACTCTAATAAAATAGAAAACACAGAAGAAATGGACAGATTTCTAGATACTTATGAATTGTCAAAGTTGAACAAAGAAGATAAAAACATTTTAAACACCCCAATTACAATCAGTGAAATTGAAAATGTAATTAAAAACTTATCAAAAAAGAAAATCCCAGGTCCTGATGGATTCACTGCTGAATTTTACAAGACATTTAGAGAAGAACTACTGCCATTACTCTTCAACCTTTTCAATGAAATTGAAAGGGAAGGAATACTTCCAAATTCATTCCTAGAAGCAAGTAGCACTTTGATTCCCAAACCAGGGAATGATGCAACTAAAAAAAGAGAACTACAGACCAATCTCCTTAATGAAAATAGATGCAAAAATCCTTAATAAGATACTAGCAAACAGAATTCAGAGGATCATCAAGAAGATCATACATCCTGACCAAGTCGGATTTATTCCAGGGATGCAAGGATGGCTCAACATACATAAGTCAATAAATTTAATACACTATATTAACAAAGTCAAGGACAAAAAACACACGATCCTCACAATAGATGGAGAAAAATCATTTGACAAAATTTAACACCCATTCATGATAAAAACCTGCAAGAACTTGAAATAGATGGTCTATATCTCAACTTAATAAAGGCTATCTATGAAAAACGAACAGCCAAAATCACATTAAATGGCCAAAAACTGAAAACCTTCATGTTAAAATCAGAAACAAGTCAAGGCTGCCCCATCACTACTCCTCTTCTATACAGTTTTTAAAATATTAGCCATACAAGAGAAATAATTTAAAGGAATAAAGATAGGAAAGGAATAAGTTAAACTGTCATTATTTCCTAATGATATGATACTCTACATTGAAGACACAAAGACTCCACCAAAAGACTTCTAGACTTAACTGACACTTTTAGCAGAGCAGCAGATACAAAGTCAACACCCAAAAGCCAATAGTCTTCTTTTACATAAATAACAGACTCACTGAGAAATTAGGGAAACAATTGCTTTCACAATAGCATGCAAAAAAATGAAGTATTTAGGATTTAACCAAACAAAATAAGCAAAATACCTCTACACTGAAAACTATAGTACTCTGAAAAAAGAGATCAAAGAGGATATAAGAAAATGGAAAGATATCCCCTGCTCCTGGGTAGGAAGAATCAACACAGTGAAAATGGCCATACTACCAAAACTGTTATACAGATTCAATGCAATGCCAATTGAAATTCCAACACTATATTTCACAAAACTAGAAAAAAGAATCCAAAACTTTATTTGGAACCATAAGAGACCTAAAATAGCAAAAGCCATCCTAGGTAACAGATACATGGCAGTGGGTATAACAATTCTCAATTTGAAACTATACTACAAAGCCATCATGATAAAAACAGCATGGTACTGGCAAAGAAACAGGCCTGAGGATCAGTGGAACAGACTGGAAGACACAAAAATGAAACCAGATGTACTCAGCTACTTCATCTTTGACAAAGGAGCCAGCCATCCTCACTGGAGGAAAGATAGCCTCTTTAATACGTGGTTTTGTAAAAACTGGATTTTGCCATTTTTGAATTGGCCCTTAGGCTGAGACAGGATTGTTGTGAGTTTGAGACCAGCCTTGACTGCATAGTAAGTTCCAAGTCAGTCTCAACTACATAGTGAGACCCTGTCTCAAAAAAAATAAATAAATTAATGAATAAATAAATAAATAAACTTCTGCACCTCACAAAAAGCCATGGATAGAGGTAAGAAGATAAAAGACAACCTACAATGTGAGGGAAAATTTTTACCAGCTGATCCTCAGACAAAGGTCTGCTATCTCAAATATATAAGGAATTTAAAAAGATCAGACCCCAAAATATAAAGGCCCAATTCAAAAATGGGGAAATGAATAGACATTTCTCAGAGAAACAAGTAACAGCAGCAAATAAACATATGAAAAAAAATGTTCAATATCACTGGTCATTTTAAAGTTGCACATGAAGATAACACGAAAATTCCACCCCAGATAGAATAGCTGCTATCAAAAAATCAACCAATAACAAATGCTTGCAGGGTTGTGGGGAGAAAGGAACTCTTCTTCACTGTTGGTGGGAGTGCAGAGTGGTGCAATCACTGTGGAAATCAGTATAGAGATATCTCAAACTACTAGGGTTAGAAATCTCATTTGACCATACCATTTCAACGCTGGTTAGCTTCCCAAAAGAATTAAAAGAATCATACCACTATAATATATGCTCACCCATGTTTATAAAGGCACAGATTGTAATAGCTGAAACTTGGAAACAGCCCAATTGCTCATCAACTGGAGACTGTACAAAGAAGATGTGCTTTTTTTTAATAAAGTGAAATACTACTAAGCAATAAAGAATGAGAAATTAGCGGCATTTATAGCCCAGTGGATGCATATTGAGCATCCTCCTAAATTAAATTAATAGAACACAAGTGTAAATACTAAATTGTTTTTCTGGTATGAAATACTAAATTTATAAATAGGCATCAATGTGTGTAATTGATATAGTGTGATAGGAAGAAAGGGTCTAAAGGAGTAGGGGAATTGTGTGGGTAGTAGAAATGTAAGAAGGGAAAAGAAAAAAATGGAAACAGTGTTTGTAAATCAGGAAGGGTGGAGGGGGTGATGGGAGGGAAAGGGAACGGGGAAAAAATAAGAATCAAGATAAGTCATTTACAGGTACAAGATCCCAATGATGAATGTAACTGTACTGTATACCTAAAATGAAACAATAAACTTAATGAAAAATTTTAAATAAATAAATAATTGTAATTCACCATATTAACAAAGTCAAAGGTCAAGGGTGAAAATACATGGTCTTCTTAATAAATAAGAAAAAGCATTTGACAAAGTTCAACATCTGCTCATGATTAAAACCTTACAGAAATTTGGAATAGATGGTCTTTGTCTCAATCTGACAAAAGTCATCTATGACATACCAACAGCTAATATTATACAAAATGGACAAAATAGAAATTTTTCACTATGAAATCAGGAAGATGAGGATGTTTAATATCACCACTCTTGTTCAATACCGTTCTGGAAACAGCTGCAGCAATTGGACAAGGGAAGGAAGGAAAAAGAATAAGGATAGGAAAAAAAAAGCTAAATTATCATTATTTGTGGATAACATAATTCTCTCCATAGAACATCCCCAAAATAACACCAAATGACTTCTAGATTTAATAACTAAATTTTGGGGAAGGGGTGGTAACAAAAAGTCAACTCTGAAAAATCAGTAGCATTCCTGTATAAAAATAACAAACTCCCAGATAGTGAAATGAAGGAAACTACAACTTTCACAATGGCATCCAAAATAATGAAATACTTAATAAATCTAACAACTCTTTAGAGTGAACACTACACTGCTCTGAAAAAGGACATTAAAGAACATATCAGAAAATAGAAAGATATCTCTTTCTATGGGTAGGAAGAACCAAAATAATGAAAATGGCCATACTCTCCAAATTTCTATATAGACAGTGTAATTCCAGTCATCTTACTAATATCATACCCCACAGAGTTAGAGAAAACAATTCTAAAATTTATTTGGAACCATAGGAGTCCTAGAATAGCAAAAACAATTCTAGGCAACAAAGGCAAGGCATCACAATACCTGACTTGATATTATCCTATAAAGCTATTGTTCTAAAAATATTATACTTGCAAAAACAAAACTGAACAGACCCAAGGATCAATGCAACAGATTAGATGTTGTAGAAACTATTCAAAATACATTCTGCCACCTTATCTTTGACAAACAGGCCAGACATCTTCACTGGAAGACAGATAGTCTCTTTCATAAATGGTTCTGGAAAATGGGCTTTGCCCATGCTGAAGACTAAAACTATGTCCATGGCTCTCACCATAGACTAAACTAAAATAAAACTGGGTCAAAGATCTAAATATTAGAAGAAAAACACTAAATCTTCTGGAAGAAAAAGTAAGAAGAACTTTTGAAGACATGGCTGTAGGCAAATAATTTTTGAATAAAACACAATTGCACAAGATTCAGCAACTAAGATCTCACCTTTTTAAAAAAAGCTTTTACACAGCAAGAGAAATCAACAATAGTGAAAAGAAAACTGACACTATGGAAAAAAATTTTATCAGCTGTTTCTCCGACAAAGGACTGCAAAGTTGATTATTTTCCTTTATCTCAAAATCGTCTATGTGGTTGTATTGTTTAGATCTAAAATGTCTCCCAAATGTTACATGTTTGAAAGGTGAGTGGATTAAAGGTTTGTTATACTCCTCAGTGGAATTCAATTGCTAGTTGTGCAGGTAGGAGGTGAGGCCTGGTTTGAGATAGGTCACTGGAATTGTGATTAGGAAGTGTGTGTCTTACTTTCAGGTCGCTCATTTGCCCCTCAGCTTCCTGGACAACAAGAAATGATTAGTTTTCCACCACACTTCTTACACACTGGAGCCTGCAAAGTTTGCACTGAACCCACTGGAATACGTGAGCTAAATGAACATTTTTTTCTCTAAATTATGGGTGTTTGAGTATTTTTGTCTCATGACAGAAAAGGGACTAATACAATGCTACAATAAATCTTCTATGTATAATGTTTGAAAAATAAACAAAAATATGCCAGTTTATTTTTTCAAGTTATTAGTATATGTTTCAGTACATAACTTTTGCATGCCTTGTAAGGAGTTGGTACATGTACATAAAGCGTTTTAATTATATTTGGCTTCCCCTCCCCTCCTTATCCCTTCCTTCATCTCTTGGTCCCCTTCTTCTAGGAATTAGCCCTAGGTTATTCTTATGCTGACATTATTAAGTTTTAATTAAGGTTGTTAAATTATAGGAAAATTTCATATTTTAAGTACATTTTTACTCCCAAGAATTTCAATTGTAAAAAAGATATCACATATTTATTTGTTCTATGACATTCACTTAATTTATCTTACAAAATATTTCACATAATATTTCTTTGAAAACAAATACAAAATCAATAAGTAATGTAATATTTTCTTTTCTATATCTCTATTTCTTCAAATTATGACTACTATTACTTTGTATTTCATTACTATTTATTATTGTTATTTTACTGCTTCCTAGATTGACCTTCAGTTATTTTGATACTTTTGTATGGCTGATACAAATATTCAAATACATTTTTCTAATAACAATTTTCTAGTGAACCAATAAAATCAGTACCAATGATCTGTCTCAATTAGCCAATACACCTTGTTTTATTTTTATGTAGTTTGTTTGCATCTCTCATTTTTTCACATCTGTTGAGAAAATAAGGTTTGTGCAAGTATCTTTGTGAATATACACACAAGTATTGAAATACTCACTAGACTGTTATTATTATTATCATCATTATTTAGAACCACTAGTGTTGTCCTGTTCTCTCCTTTTGTCTTCAATATCACGAAAAATCATTTTAAAGATAGTTTTAGGTAACTCCTCACCACTTATTTCAGAGAGAGAAGACATAAAAATAATCACATCTTTTTTCATGCCAATTGCATTCGTCATTAATTTGAGGTTTCAAAATTACAAATTGTTTTTCTTAGGTGTAACTATTATTCACATTACATTGTGATATCTTTTTAATTTGACCAATGAAAGTCATTCTTACATTGTTTTAGCGTTGTATCTAAAATGGTTGAAAATACTAACTCAATCAAGATATTATGAACCAGACAGGCAAGTTAACAAACATTTGAAGTCCTAGCACCGGGATACTGAAGCAGGAGGCTTATAAATTGGAGGCCACCCTGTACAACTTAATTTCTTAGCCAGGTACTATCTACAAAATTAAAATAGGCTCAAGATATATTTAGAGTGAAAACCCTGGGTTCAGGTTCTGATATTGCAATCAAGCAATCCATCAATGCTGATTTTGTTGTAATACATGAACTAAACTGCTATAGTTTTTGTAGTTTTATAGAACTATAACTATATACTAAAGATAGATCATAGGAAAATTTTTGAATAACATTTACTAAAGAAATGAAAAATGTCAATTTTATGCTGAAAGATTACTTTAATAACTGATTACTTTTAATTCAGTAATACAATGATGAAATACTAACATATACAGATGATCTCCAACTTAGTATAACTTGATTTAAACATTTTTAGCTTTACACACATTCAGTATGATACTATTATAATGGCTACTAGACATATGTCAATGTTTATTATTCACATGATGGATTTCTGCTCGCAGTAGAATTTTCTACAAGTTACAATAAAATATGTCACACTTAACTATAAATATTGACTTTCTGTTCAATGATTTTGCTCAATTGACAGGTAAGTGTCCTGAGCTTATATAAGGTAGAGAAGTCTAAGCTACAATACTCAGTATATAAGCTATATTAAATATACTTGCACCTTAATAATATTTACAATTTTAATGGTTTTACCATCTCATATCCTTATCATAAATCAAGAAGCATCTGTCCATATTTCTCAATTGCTTATTCTATTGCTTATATAGGTATATACTCATATTCAAATTTAGAAATGTACATTTCTCTCATATAATCTTCACATACCCAGCATTTGCAAACATTTGTCAATTTGCTGAGAGACCTCTACTTCATTTTTGCCTACTACTATGCCAGACTTTGATGGTCTGAATATTTGCAGTCACGAAAATTTGTATATTGAATCATAATCCAACTATGATAATATTAATAAAAAGAAGCCTTTGATAGCACATTAGGGCCTGAATGTGAAGTTCTTAGGAATGAGATCAATGTCCTTATGAAAGATGTCCAAGGGAGATCATTTGTTCTTTCTATTATGTGTACACATTCAAGCAAGTGCCAACTATGAGGAACTGGCCAGCACAAATCAGCAAATTGGGCAATGTCTTGATCCTATCCCCTCAGCCTCCACAACTAAAAAATAAATATTTATCTTTTCTAAGATATGTAATTTATGTCATTGTGTTATAATTGCCTGAAAACACCTAGATAACATAAATAAAAGGAGGTACTAACATAGTGCCAAATATGTGCTGTTCACTATTTTATGTATATTAACCCCTTTTATTAACTATTAAAACTACTATATGTGCACATTTTGCATGTGAGAAACTAAAAAAACTGAAAGTTACACATTTCTAAAAATCTAAGATACTAAGAATTATGGTTTTAGGCAGAAATTGAGCTGAATGACCATTGCCTTAATGATCTCATTCCAACAATTTCATCTATTGAATAAGAAGCTTAATTTAATACATGCAAACTATTGCCATATCTAAACCAAATTTATTTGATAACACACTTTCACACTAATGGGAGAAAAATGAAATTAAAGCACCAATCTTAGCTTTGTCAATTTATTTTAAATTTGACCAATTACTTTTGCTTGAATTCTGGATTGATTGAGAAATTGTAACATATATGCACATGTAAAATGATGTCGATAAAGCCTGCCCAGTGTAAAGAAAACTCTAAATTTATACATTTTATTGAAGAATATTCCCACAATTTTTCTTGTAGTTGATATTCCTCATATTAGTGTAAGGTATGGTAAAATAATTTGACCACTTTATAACTAGTTTCTACTGGGCATTTCTGTTCACTTTTTACCCCAAAGATGGAGCCTGTTCTTTGTAGTGTTACCAATATTTAATATAAGTCAACAGAAAAATAGAAACTTGACAGTTTCATGTATAGAAAGAACTTACTTTTCTAAATATAAGTAGATACTTTTACCTTGTAAACTTTCTACTTCTACTTCTAAAGCATTATAATTTTGTTTTTTTTGTTTTGTAATAAAATATATTTTCTAAGAAGCTTACATATTACAGAAATTTCTTTTTAAGTAATCTTTAAATATTTATGTCATTTTACTTCTTTAAAAGAATGAAACATGAATGGCTTTGGAAGCATATACATTCCATGGGGAGGTATATTGAAAGTAATTTGAAATTCTATTTTTTATATGTTCTAGGGCATTTTAGATCTAATTTAAAAATGTAAATAGCATCGCAGGAATTATACACTTTAAATTAGACTGCTATAATGCTAGTATCTGAATTTTCTGCCCAAACTTTGCATTTTGCAGCATACTTACTTTGCTCTTAAATTTAGACCTTATATTTACATAACTCTTTAACATTGATTTAAATGTTCAAAAATAAATTTTAAATAATTTTAAATGTCTTGACTTGTTTAGATGTATTTCAATTGTCATCTTAGATAATACAAGTTTAACAAGCTAAAAATGAAAAAAAATGCAAAACCATAAGAATTGTGATTTTTTTTCTTACACCAATATTCACATCTGAATATTGAAAAACAGGAAATTTCTGTTTAATGTCATTTTAAAATTTATATTTGACATTATTTTTACCTCAAACTTACATTATGCTACAATTTTATGAAATTATTTTTTGTGAAATAAAAAATTAACCTTTGAAATTCAGTAAAATAGAATTTAATCGTGGTAGACTTCATTCAAAGTGATTCTCTGGTTGGGAAATTTATCTGTTTATTCTTCCTCAATCAGGCATTAATTAAATATGTTACTTTCCCTTGCAAAATATTTTGGTATAATTCAAAACATAACTCAAAGTCTTCTAACTAAATGATTTGTTTAAAACATTTAGGGCTAGGGATTTAACTCAGTGGCACTGCACCTGCCTTGCAAGCACAAGATCCTGAGTTCCATCTCCCACACCAAAAATAAATAAAAAGGATTTAGTATAAGTGACCAAAGAAGTTAAGAAATCTCTTGGCACAAAATTCATAATTTAGAACATTAAACACAAAGTGAATAACACAGGGTTTTTAAAAGCCATCCCTTATTTTTTTACTGTACATTTTTACTTTGGTATAGTACTAGCCAGCTGTGCATCTTAGCCCCTTTCACCGAGGAATACAAGAAGCAATCTTTGTATTTACTCACTTAGTACAAAAAACAGAAACGTGTGCATGTGTGCAAAATTGTAAAACCAAGATTTGCACCCATATTATGCTCCGTTTAAGAAGTTGTATGTATGTTTACTTGAGCATCGCAGAAGTTATAAAACACCCATAACACTTTCTATTTGTTATAAAAATAATTTCTTTTGATTTTTCTGGTTGAAGTAGTCCAAATCATAACAATGTAAAGTGAAAAACAGATATGCAAGTTTTGGAGGAGGTCAAAAGAGAATCATCAGATTTTTCATGCATGTATGATGAAGATGATCCATTGCGGTAAAATACATATTTTCATAGAGGAAGAGTGGTGTGCATGGATGATGATTAAAATGACTTTGATGTTGGCCATGTGAGCCAAATTTTCTGTGAGAGTAAAATGCAGCAAGAATTAACTGATACATACACAGACAATGCAGACCTCTTTCATTCAGATGGTGAAGAAACCAGCAATGTGGATGCAGAGTTGACTATTTACAATGTTGCAATACGATCTTGAAACAAAATGGAATGATCCAATGTTAGAATTGTGTCTGAAAATATAGTGAGGATCTAGGTAGATGTGAAGCCTATTGGACTGGATGATGGGACTTCTGTTCAATGTTGGAAACTATAAGACAAAATGCTTTAAGATGCTGAAAAATACAAAGGCTGAAATACAAATTAAATGTTCTGTATGCACCAATAGCCATACTCATGTATTTATTATGACATGTCACTAGGTGATTTAAAGTCATTCAGATGTTTGCTGCACTTAGCAGGGCTTTCTCATAGTAATCACAGGAATGTAAACAACTTATGGAAAAGGGATGAATGTGGGATTGAGTTTCATAGAATAAAAATGACCCTGAAGAGATATGTTTTCCTTCAGAATTATCTGAAGTTTCATGACAAAATTACCTATCAAGAAAGAAGAACAAATGATAATCCAGCTGCTTATCTGGTCATTGTTTGACATATTTGTGAGTAACTGCCAATTGTAATTTACACACCATCTGAATACATAGCTACTGATGAACATCTTACAGCATTTCATGGCCACATTGAAAAAAAAAATAAACCACCTAAAGTATGGCATAAAAAGTTACACTTTGTAGATGTGAAGAATTATTGTGCTTTCAGTTAATAAATTTATCCTGAAATTCAGCCATCAAGTACTGATCTGTATAGTAATAAACCATCTCCCTAAGTAATTGAAATGTAGCATTTCACATTTACCAGCTTCCAATTGATATTACATTTGCTAATACAGCACTAGTTGACCATCACAGGAACTGTGCACAATAACAAAGCAGAAATTCAAAATGAAAAGCTGTAATTTTAAAACAAAGAGCTGTGTAATATGATCTTTGGATGTCAAAAGAATTACATTGGTCTTGTATGTGGAAAAGAAAAAAATGAGTACTTTTGATGTAAACATTGAACCATGATGTAAATATCAATAGGGAAACTTGGACAAAATGGAAGCCTGAAATGGAAACTTTCTACAAAAAAATGAAAGCCAGTTTACATGTTTTTGATGAGTTATGCAGCAACTATGATGTCGTTTAAAATATAAAGCATTGGTCAATAGTTGTATTTTACTTTATCCTAAAAATGTGTGGGAGAAATAGTTTGATGTTTCAAAGAAAATAACAAGTACAAAACACCATAGAGAAATTGTCTTAGAGGACTGGGACTTGAACTCATAAGAGATCATTTATAGCAGAGGAAAACAAAATGTTTCTGTCAGGGAATTATGCAAAGAAATTGTGGAGCACACTTGTGAACTGACAAGTGAACAAACAGTCTCAGTATACCAAAGACCTACTATGACAACAGAAAATCAAAAAGATAACAACTGTGCCCTGCAAGAAAGGACAGGAAAACAAAACGTACATGCTATGAATGCAAGTGATACATGTGTTCAAAATATGAAATTTTCATGTGTGAAGATTTCTTTGGGCATACCAATTGAAGAAAAGATTATTTTTGTTTACAGTTCATTTTGTATTTTCCTTGTAGTTCACATAAGTTTTTATTTCTGATGTTATCTTTTTGGTTTTGTAAGCAAGTAAACAGGTGATGTGAAAATGTTGATATCTATTCTAAGCAATCAATACATATTTGATATTTTATTTTATTGATATTTTATTTCCTTGCTAAGAGCATGTTGTACAGCATAGTAGGAAACTCCTGACAATACAGGAAAAGAAGAGAATGGCCTACCACATACAAAGGAAAGCTAAGCACATTGCTGTGTAAGACTTGTGCATGAAACATGCAGTTGTTGCGTGTGAAGACTACCTTGAGTGTGACAGTTGAAACAAAGACTATTTCTGTGGTAGACTTTTGTGTGTGTTTACTTTCAAGTTCATGTGTTTTTTTTAATTACTCATGCTATATTTGTGGTTTTGTAAGCAAGTACACCACTGATGTAAAACTATTGATGTTTATTCTAAATGCACAATGATATCAGGAATGTTAGAGTTTATTTTTGAGGTTTGGTATTCCTGTTAACTACAAATTATATAATATAATAAGAACCTCCTGAAAAAACAGCAAGACCAGAGAGATGCCAAATATGTTGTACAAAAAGTACAGAAAAGCAAAGCACATGTGCTGTCATTGCATGCAATATGCATTTAAGGAACAAACATGCTATTGTCATTCATGTGTGAAGACTGCCTTAGGTGTAATAACTGAAGCAAAGGTTATTTTTTGTAGAATGCTACTGATATTTTCATTGTATTTCATACAGGAATTTATATCTGTTGTTCTTTTTTATATTTTGTTCACCAAAAACAGTTGATCTGAAAATTTTGATGCTTTATGAAGAATACATATTAAAAATTAAATGTTTTATTTTCATGATTTTTTTTCTTCAGTACATATTGTTTAATATAATAAAAATAAAATTAAAATTGATACTTTATCAATAGAAATATTCTGAATAATAAACATGGATGTGACATTAATTATGACAAAATTAGTGTTATGCTCCATTAAGGGCTTTAGATTCATTTCACTTTTCTTGTTACTGTCTTTTCACCAATAGCTAATAATGATCCACCATATAATGTTAAGTGCTATTGCACATTGTTATTTAGAGATGCCCTAGACAACACACATTGTGATCCTTAATATGTGTATTCACAGTACTTATCTAATATGTTTTCACACTGCATAACATAAACTATTAAAACTTGTGAAATGAATCTATAAAACATGCAGAGGTTACAATACAATTTTAAAATATTATAATTTCTGCCTTGAAATAGATATATATTGTTAATATTTTTCAGTAATATGTGTTTCCACATATGTATTTGAATATTGAGTCTTACACATAATGCATTTTATTTTATAATCTATGGCCAAAATGCTCAAAAATATGATTCTAAATGAAATAAAATATACTTGAGGAGTTATTCATAATTTTCTCAAAAATATAACTAAACATTATAATTCACAGAATAATGTTAGCTTTTTAAACTCCCTATTACCTGTTTTGCTTTTCACTCTTAGTGGAATTTCATTATATTTTATAAATTTCTGAATAGCTTTTTTTTTTTTTTACTTCTTAAAATTTATCTGCCACCTGATTCATTTTGCTGTAATTTTTAAGGAGGCATGTGTCACCTGCCTATGATATATTCAGATCTCTCAAATCACTGGGAATACAAGGATAGATACAGCATAGTGCTCACCTTTAAAAACCTGATGATTTACTGGTGAAAATAGAATAATAAACTTAAAAAAGTATTTCTCAACTAGGTGTCATTAAAACTCACCAGAGATAATAAGTACAGTGAAAAATGAGGGGCAGAATCCTACTTTTTAAAGGAATTTAAGAAAATAAATTATCTAGAGATTATAAAAAAGTGATTCCATGACATGAAGGACTAAAATCATCATCAGGTTACTTGAAACTTGATAAATAAGAAAATGAGCAAATATAATACCTGGTCCATCAGTATTTAAAAATTAAATAGCCTTAGAATAACCCATCTAGTTCTGTGCTCCCTGTCTCAGGAAATAATTTCAGATGTATTGGTAATGAAGGAAACAAGAAACTTATTCTTGCAGAAAGATTTATGCTGTGTGAGAAACAACTTTTTGTGCTGTTTTGCCATTTTTCTCTATTGGTGACTGAACTATAAAATCTCCTACCTACTTTTGCAATACAGATATAGGACTTCCTTTAGGAAAAGCCTGTACAGCCCCTAAAGAATCATAACTCTGCTCCAGTATATGCCATATGTAATTATTTCTACAGATCTGTTTATTTAAAGTCCTTATCAATTTATGCAATCTTCTGATCCATCTTCATAATTGATTTAACTAAAGAAAAATATTCTCACATGCTTCTTGCCATATGCACTTCAGAATTTAATTGGCTTTTATGAATTCATTAAACATTTCTCCATCATGGAGGCAACATCAGGGATAATGCTGTTATATAGTAAATTGTACTGAGCACCAACACTGTCAAGGAGGTGAGGATGCAGTGATAAACAACAACAATAAAAAAGACGTAATCCTTGCCTTTGTTGGGTTTACTTCCTGGTGTTAACAGTGCAATTGGAGACAAACAGAGATAACACAGAGACTGAAGAAGACAGCGTTATCAGACACCAGTCCTGCTTTTGGCCGATGCAATTCATGGCAACTCTGATAAGGGACATTGGAGGGAAAGCAGGTTTGGGAGCAAAGAACAAAACTTAGTGTGAAAAAAATTGGCTAGGTAGTGTGTTTAGGTGTTTATTTTTTATCTAGTCAAATTGATTGATACATATTAGTTATACTTAATGATCACATCCATTAGAGGGAATTTTTACCTGTACATGCTGCATCTTGATTTTTATTTTTCCCATCCTCCCACCCTCCCTTCAATCCCTCTTCCCTTTCTTATTTGTGAAAGCTTTATTTCCATTTTCCATCTTTTCTCATTTTTTTCCTTTCCCTCCCTTCCTTTTTTCCATGCCCTGTCCCTAATTCCCATTCCTATTTGAACATTTTCTCCCTATTTTTCAATACATATTTCATAATTTGTTCCTCATTTACATTTTCACTTTCTCACACCAGAAAAACAATGTTGTATTTATACATGTGTATTCAATTTATTTCACTTAAGTGTTTGGTCTCAAGGTACAATTTTGTGGTTGAGTACTCAACTGTATAAACGTACCCCAGTTTTTCTTTATCTATTCATCAGTTGATGAGCGTTTGGGCTGTTTCCAAAATTTTGCTTTACAAACTATGCTGCTTTTAACATAGGTGAACTGTAGTATGATGCTTTTAATTTTTCAGAAAAAATACTAAGAAGGAGAATACCTGGATCAAATAGAGCCTATAATTTTAGTTTTTTGAAGAATCTCCACAAAGATTTCCACAGTGGTGGAAATCCACAGTGCTTCCCCAGTGGTTGCACCAACAAGGAAACTGATTCATTTCTCTCCACAGTCTTACTTGCTTTTGTTATTAGTTGATTTATTGATAACAACCATTCTTTCTGGAGTAAGATGGAGCCTCAGCATTGTTTTTTATTTGTTTTATTTTGTTTTTGTTTTTGTTTTGCATCTCATTAATGAACAGTGATGTTGAACATTTTTTCATGAATGTTGGCTCTTTCTACTTCTTCATCTTAGACATATCTATGCATTTCAAATACCCATTTTTGGATTGTGTTTTTAATTTTAGGATATTATTTACTTTTAGTTCTTCATGCATTCTAGATAGTAGTACATTTTCTGAGGAAAAGCTGACAAAAAAGGTTTTTTTTTCCACACACTGTGGGTTTTCTCTTCACTCTGTTGCTGATTTCTCTTGCTGTGCAAATGCTTTTAAAAAGAGGAAATCCAAGTTGTAGAATTTTCAATATTACCTATACTATCGAATTTTATTCTAAAAGTCTTTACCTACACTAATGTCTTTGAGAGTTCTATCTATTTTGTCTTCCAGAAGATTTAGTATTTCTGTTCTAATACTGAAATCTTAGATCCATTTTCATCTATATGGGTTTAGTTTCAGGGTTCAGCATATGGAAAAACAGTTTTTCCAACACAATTTATCAAAAAGGATATCTTTCTTCCAGTGAAGGTGTCTGATTCCTAAAATACAAGGTTTTAATCTTCATCAAGTGTAAACCCATTTTCCAGCAACATTTATGAAAGAAGATATTTTTCTTACAGTGAGGATGTTTCACACCTCATAATATAAAGTAGCTGAGTATGTCTAGATTAGTTTTTACATCTTTCAATCTATTTCATTGATCCTTAGGTCATTTTTTGCCAGTACCATGCAGTTTTTATCACAGTAGCTTTGTAGTATACTTTAAAGTCTGGAAATGTGATGCTCCCTGTCTTGCTTTTATTGTCTAGAATTATCTGTGAAAATCTAGTTATTTTTCTGCTTCCAAGTATTTTTTAAAGTTTATTTTCTGTAATTCTGTGAGATATTCTCTTGGAATTTTGATTGGAATTTCATTAAATCTCTATAATAATTTTGGAAGTATGGCTGTTTTTACTTTATAAGTTCTTTTTACCTAAGAATAAGGGATATATTTCCATTTTCTGATATCCTCTACAATCTCTTTTTTCAGAAAACTGTAGTTTTAAATTTAGAGGCCTTTTGTTTTCTTCATAGATTGATTCCTAGATATTTCACTTTTTGGATGCAATTGTGAAATTTGTATTATCTTTAATTCCTCTCTTAGTGAATTAGTGATTCATTCACAGGAAGACCATTAATTTTCAAGTTTTGACTTTGTATCTAATTATGCTACTGAATTTGGTTAAGTTTAAGAGTTTTTGGTGGAGTTTTGGGGTTCTTCTTTGTGGACTATCATGTCATTGGCAAATAATGGTAATTTAACTTTTTCCTTACCTTTCCTTATTTCATGTATTTCTTTCTCTTCTCTAATTGCTATGGCTAATATTTCCAAAACTGTACTGAACAAGATTGGTAAAAGTGGGCACCCTTGACTTCTTACTAATTTTAGAGTGAAACTTTCATTTTGTCCATTTAGTATGATGTTGGTTGTTGGCTTGTCAGAGATGGATTTTATCAGATTGAGGAAAGGGCCATCTACTCCAATTTTCTGTAAAGATTTTATTATGAATGGGTGTTGAACTTTGTCAAATACTTTTTGTTTCTATTGAAATGATCATATGGTTTTTGTCCTTGGGTCAGTTAATATAGTATATTACAGTTATTGATTTGTGTTAAATCATTCCTGCATTATTGGAATAGATCCTACTTGGTCATGGTGTATAATCTTCTTGATGACTTTGCTACATTCTATTTGGCAATATCTTTTTAATAATTTAATGTCTATGCTTTTTAGGGAGATGGACCTGAAGTTCTCTTTTTTTGGTTGGTTCCTTCTTTATTTTTTGAATCAAGATAATGGTTATTTTTAAAAATAAATTTGGGCCAGGTGTGGTGGTACACACCTGTAATCCCAGCACTTGTGAGGTTGAGGCACTGAGTTTGAGACTAGCCCAGATTACATAGTGAGCTCCAGGTCAGTCTCTACATAGTGAGACCCTGTCTCAAAAACAGAACAAAGCAAAACAAAACAAAACAAAAAATAAATGAATAAATAAACCTGGAAGTATTGGTCCCCTTTCTATTTCTTTAAAGATTTAAGAAGTAGATATATTAGGTCCTCTCTAAATTTCTTTCAGAATTCAACAGTGAATCCATCCAGACCTGGACTTTTGTTTTTTTGTAGGTTTTTAATTGCATCTTCAATTTCATTAATCGGTATTGGTTTATTTAGAATTTTTATATCTTATTGATTCTGCTTTGGTAATTCATATGTATCTAGGAATGTGTTCATTTCTTTTGTATTTTATATCTTATTAGAATACATGCTCACTAGGTGTTGATGATCAGGATTTCTACATGATCTGCTGTAATTTCACCCTATTCACACCTAATTACATGGATTTGAGTTTTTCTTTCTTTTTTTGATGTTTGGCTAAGGGTTTGTCAGTTTGATTTAATCTTTCAAGGACTCAACTGTTTGATTCATTAATTCTATTATTTCCTTAGTCTCCTTAATTTCTGCTGTGATCTTTATAATTTCCTCCCTCATACAAGCTTTAGGGTTTAATTTCTTCTTTTTCTAGAAGCTTGAAGTTAAACATGAGGTTGTTTGTTTGTGTTCATTCTGTTTTCTTAGCATGGGCACCACTGTGTATTTCCCTTGTAGGACTGCTTTCATTTTGTCCCATATATTCTGTTATGTTGCACTGATATTATTTAAGTGTAGAAACTGTCTAATTTCTTCTTTATTTTCATCTGTGACCAACTGCTTGTTCAGGAGTGTTATCCAGTTTCCATGTGTTTATAAAGTTCTTGTGATTTCTTTTGCTGCTTAATTCAAATTTCATTATACTATGATCTGACAGTATGCATAAAATAATTTCAATTCCTTTGCATTTACTTGAGCATGTTCTATGAACTAGCATGTGGTTTATCTAGGATGGACCATTCTGTAGACATTTATTAAGTCCATTTTTGCAATATTTTGGTTCAGTTGTAATATTTTTTTGTTGATTTTTTGTCTTGTTGATCTATTTGTAACAGTGGGATGTTGAGGTCTGCCAATACAATTTTATCAATGCTTATTTGATTTTTTGTGTCAAGCAATATTTGTTTTATATAGTTGGATACACTTATTTTATATACATATCTTTAAAATTGTTATCTCTACTTCTTGAACTTTCCCCTTTTCAAGGATGTAGTTACCTTCTTTATCTCTCTTAATTAGTCTTGGCTTAAAATCCACTTTGTCTGTAAATAGAGTAGCTACCTCTGCTTTTTTTCTGTATTCCTGTTGCATGGAATACTGTTTTATATCCTTTGACTTTCAGTATACAAATTTTCTAAATTAAGTGTATTTCATATGTGCAACATATTATTGGATCTTGCTTATTTATCTAGTCTGCCAGTCTGTTTCTTTTGATTGGTGCATGGAGAACATCAATATCAATGGTTATAACTGATATGCATTGATTTATTCCTGTCAGGTATTCTTGGCTCCTTTCCCCCCATTTAATGTATTTCCTTACCTGTTGGATTCATTCTATTGGAGTTCATGGAACTGCAATCCTCATTATTTATATCTAGAATATCTTAAGAACATTTTGGAGTGGTGGTTTGATGTTGATGAATTTCCTCAAGTGTTCTTGGTCATGGAAACATCTTACTTCTCCATGAACTTTGAAAGATAGTTTCGCAGAACACATCAGTCTGGGTTGGAGGTTGTTTTCTTTTAGGACTTGAAATACCTCACTTCAGGTTCTCCTTGACCTGAGGGTTTGTGTTGAAAAGTCTGCTGTGATTCTGATGGGCTTTCCTTTGCATGCGATTTGTTTCTTTTCTGTTACTGCTTGTAGTATTTTGTTCTTCTGTTGGGTTTCTGGGATCTTAATAATTATATGTCTAGGTGTAGATTTATTTTTTGATCATGGTGAATGGGAGTTTGATATGCCTCTCTTATCCCTATATCAAATTCCCTGTTTTGGAAGTTTCCTGCCATTACTTCTGTGAATAGTTTTTTAATGTAATTTGTGCTATCTCTTGCTTTTTATGGACTTCAGTCAATCTTATTTTATTAGTCTTTGCACCACCTAGCAGCTGTTGGATTGATTTCTCATGGTTCCGTGTTATTTTTTAAAAATATTTCTGTTCTTGATCATCAACCACAATCTTGTTTCTATATCTGATATTCAGCTCACACATTGGCTCATTCTGCTGAGTATACTTTCAGTGGAATTTTTAATCACCTGAATATCCACTTGAATCTGTTTCATGGATTCCATTTCTTACCTGTGCTGAGTAAGAAATATTTTCCATCATTTTCCTAAGCTGCTCTATTTTTAAAAATCTGTATCTGCTTTAGATAATGTCTTTCATTATCATATCTTTCGTTGTGGTCACCAGTTATCTTTTTTTTTTTCTCATTGAGTTTATTGGTACTTTTTAAGTATTCAGTACAGTTACATTTATCATTCCAATCTTGTACCTTTACAGGACAGATCTTGGTTCTCATTTTTTACCCATACCCCTGTCCTCCATTCATCCCTCCCCCTCCCCTATTTATAAAGACCTTGCTTCCATGTTTTTCATTTTCTCATATTTTTTATTTTCCCTTTTTTTTTCCTTTCCCCTACCCTTCCCACGTCCCCTAAATGGTTTGATGTTTTTAGAGCCTTATTCATCTGTTTTGTTATTTCCACTGTCACCACTTCAGATAATTAGAGTGGGTGGTTTTCAGATTGTTCAACCTCACTCTCCCCTGGTTTGCATTTGGTGAGCTAGAAGTCTGGGGTTACAACTTGTTTAAGTGTATTCTTATTTTTTAATTTTTTGTTGTTATTTTTAGTTTAATTCCTGGGTTAATGCTTGTAGATTGTTTATGGTAAATAGCTTCATTGCTAGTATTTATAATACTTAGGAAATGATGACTTCTTAGAAGTGTCTTCAAGCTGTAGGCAGCTTTAGGGTTTTGAATCTGTTGTAGGATCCTCCCTCTTCAATTTATTGGTAATCAGAAGTCACTGCCTACTTGGCCTAGCCCCTGGTTCCTTGGCCCTGACTTATAATATTTTTTATGACCTTAGGCAATCTCAAACTTAGTACACCAAGAAAAAACAACTAATTAGATTATGACATGTTGGCTAAAGTAGTAAAATGAGTAATAAAATAGCATCAAACACAACCTTAAAAATGGTAAATTGTGGTAACTATTAATTTGTGACCATGAATTGTATGAACTATATTTGTGGTTATATAACAAAATCTAAAACCAATCAGAAAACTGTATGCAGTAAATAGGCCCTCAATATAGCAATAAAATATTAGAAACCATGTTCACACTCATAAAAATAAGGACAAACAATAAAGAATAATACAAAACAAAAACAAGAACATGAGAAAAAAAAAAGAAAACCCTTGAATGTGTGTATCTTATCTCACTGGTAAACAACACAGAGGACAGATTCAAGATGATTAATCCCAGGAAGCTAGCAATAGCTTTAGAGTGGGGTAGGAGATAATTTCAGCAAGTTTACACCTTTAGCTCCACCGACATTCAGGCTAGTTTCTCCTTGTGAGGGTGGAGCTGGACCTAGGGAGCCTGTAACAAGTCTGTTCACTCTTGGCTGGCTCAAATTGAACTCCAAAACTGACACTGCAAGCCACTAGATGGAGCCACTTGCAGGTATTCAGAGATCTGAGCAGTTGGTCCCTCTTTAAATTGGCTACAGGCTGATTGCTTTCTTTCATGGGACACTTCCAAATACCAACAATACACTAACCACTACAGCCTAAAGCATCCAACATTCTACTCTACCAGTGTGTGTCTGAGTGAAGATCTCTGGGGTCAGGTTTGTCTGCAAGTTTGAGCCTCCCTTTTTATAAAGTGTATCCAGGATCAGGGAGGAGGTATTTCCTACTACTTACT
The DNA here is from genome assembly GCF_012274545.1 of Fukomys damarensis. NCBI lineage: Eukaryota > Metazoa > Chordata > Mammalia > Rodentia > Bathyergidae > Fukomys > Fukomys damarensis. The sequence continues at coordinate 20,513,442 of NW_022900942.1, forward strand.
TCTTCTTTGTTGAATTCTCTCTTTTTCTTCTCCCTATGGTCTTATATTTTTTCCTCAGAGCCTACCTGAGTCCAGGGACCCACTTTCCTCCTTCCGTTCTTCATGTTGCTTTATTCTTGTACTTGGACAGCAAACCTTAAAGAGGCCCTGTTTCTGCTGCTCACCACTCTGCCATCTCAAATGGAAATATTAAGTAGGTGTATGTACAAATAGGGCTGATATGAGGAGTCAAGGCTGAAGACAAAAACACTGAATCCATTCATCTATAGAAGCAACATCATGAATGTGATATTCAAATAAGAAAAATAGAGTATGGAAAGAGTAAAAGTCTTCAATGTGTGTTTTGAGATGCACCAACCTGTTCATGAAAAGTACAAAAAGAAATTCTAGTATGTATTCCACTTGAAAACAGAAATATACAACAGCCCTAGGCATTTTAATGCAGCTGAATTCGGAGTGTATTACCCTGTGGTATATAGTGTGACTATATCAGTGAGGCATTCCACCATATTGTCAGCTTCTTTAGACCAAATGTCTTGTTTGGAATGGAGTCTATAAAGTAGAAGATGGGACTTTAATTAATAGATTTTTCAAAATTAATTAGTTTATGTGGATTTCAAAATCAATTTAATATATTTTAGATAGAACATAACCTGAGTGATATGATTTTTTGAGCCATAGATTCATTGAGACAACTGAGTAAAATAATCATTTTATTTCCATTTCACCGTTTACAAAGGAAAGTGTGAAAAAACCACAACTTTTTATTGACAAATTTACGCTACAAAAACACCCAGGATCATTAATGGATGTTGTCAGGGAGCTAATCAAAAATACTTCTTTTATATTCTCCTAAAATAAAAATAGTAGTAGATTAAGGAAGGCTTATTTGCCTTCTTATGTAAATCAGAAGATCTGCATCCCCTGTCTGCTGTCTAGAAGGATTTCCTGGACTAATTTGGCCAGTGGGATGAACTACAAGGCATATTCCACCAATATCAGGAGCAGGTCTTAAAAGAAGTTAGTTTCTAGCTCTCAGCTTTTGGAGCACTTGATGCTGGAATCTGGCCACGACACCTTGAGGAATGTATTATCTTGAAGAAACCCAGTGAGAGACTGGCCAGACTCTGAATCCCTAGTCAATGGAAAGCTATCATCAAATTACCAAAGAAGTAAAGATGCTATGTTTAGTAGATCCTAAAGTACTGTACCCTGAGCTTTGTGAACCTGAGCTGTGTGTGCCACATCCAACTGAATCTTGTCCAAATTACATATTTAGGAGCAGGATAAGTTCTTTTTATATATTTTACAAGAGAATAGACAGAGAAAATAAAAGCTATATTTATGTTAAAGCTGCATCGGAGAATGTAGATGGACTCTTTACACATAGGTTTCTTAAACATAAACATCCCCTCAGCATCTTAACTTCTGAACTGTCCAAGAGAATGTCTGGGTTAGCAGAGCAGCTTCACACAAAGTCACTGCTCCTTGCGATCCAGCTGTGAGGAAAGTGAGAGAATTAACTCTCTGAGAATCATATCAAGAAGTATTGGAAACAGTGAAAGATTCTTCGTGAAATCTCCCAATATTTAGAATTCATTGCAGTTTATAAGACTTGAAAAAAAAACATAACTCACACACAATTTCTTTGTCATAGTATATGCTAAGAAATTTCTTCTCACAGCCTCAAATATAACTCTGCTAGCAATGGACATAATTTTGGTTTTACTTTATCTATTTATTTGCCAATGATGTGTCTAATTCAAAATAACAAGCATGTTTTAGCCAGGGAAATTTGAACATAGAAAATAAGAGAAAAAAAATTATGTATGTGTGTTCTATGTCAACAGTAAAATATTTAATGAGAAAATGAAAAAATGGAAATAAAGTGTTTGTAAATGGGGAGGGGAGGTGGGGGAAAGGGAGGGTAGGGACAAGGGGAAAAAATGAGAACCGAGACCTGTCATGTAAAGGTGCAAGATCACAATAATGAATGTAACTGTACTGTATAACTAAAATGAACCAATAAACTCAATAAAAGAAAAAAAATATTTAAAGATGAGCTTTTAAGATCATGTTAGAAATTAAAGTTTCAAGCTAATTATTTGGGTTTAGGAAATTTTATCTGATACTTTCCATGTTTCTTCAAAGATATAAACTAAAGATTATTTGTACATAATATTTCTATAGTTAGCTGCATCTTCTAACTGCTAACATATAAAATAAGTATGTATATACATTTTTCATATTTGTCTTCTATTTTCAGTGAGACTAATGTTATGCCTATGCCTCTCCCTTTCATTGCATATAAGGCTAAGTAGAAACCAATTTTGCAAATTATAATTATTGTATGTATGTTATTAAGTAGCAATATATATATATATATATATTAGGTATGTTTTACCCCTAAAAAGAAATATGAAATATTTCCTTTACCAAATTACAATAGAATTATTTTTAAAGAGACATATTGAAATAGTATTTCAGCAGAAGCTGAAATATTCTTCCTAATTACTTTTGTTGTATTATAAAAGTTTCAAATTTAATTAATTCATACTATTATAAAACCCAAATACAGATATAACTATCGTTTATCACTAAAGAATTTAAATTGATGCCATTTCTGCTACCCACATCATTCAAATCATAAGATTTCATTTAAACATATGATCATAATCTTTTTTAAAGTATAAGCTAAAATAAAACATGGGAGAGAAGCTCATCCCAATGATCTCTCTTGAGCCATTTCATCTTTTGAAATGTAAATGTTACTATTTAGCAAATCATATCTGTCAAGACAAAGAATTAGTCATTCTTTAGAACTCAAATACGTTAAAACAAAATAGATAAATTATGGTCAGTTTTATAATATTACATTTTTTATAAAAGCTACTACTTTTTCTTTCATTATGGAGTTGAAAGTTAAATACATTGAACATATTCTTTCTGATATCTCTTATAAAAATAATCATGTCCAACAATATAAGGTTTGTATATCATCCTAGCTAGAAAAACAAAACTGGCTACAGTAACCTCCTTTGCAGAAATTTAAATACGTTCATCTCAATATTTGTTATTTTATTTGATTTATACTTTTAGACCAATACTTAAGCTAATAGTGTGGTAACTGAAAATATTAGATGATTTTTAAGAATCACTATATGATCATCTGATTAATTTTGTTAACTTCATAATATCCTGTTTAGCTAAATCTGCAGAACTGAGATATTGACTTAGTTTTATTGTCCATCATTCTTGAATTTGAAATATTTAAATACATGTTGGTTGCATCTTTTATTACATTTACATTTGCATTTAAATATTAAGTGGATATTGTTAACGATATGGACAGGTCCTTCTGAAGTTTACCAACAGTTTTGTTATTTTAAATGCATGTATATTTTTGTCCATTTCCATTGTTTAGCATTTATTCATAATCATAAACATAGCTCTGAAATCCATCTAGATTTGTAAGGGAGTAAGAAAAACATGGAATTTAAAGAACAGCAATGAGAACATAAATAGAATAGGATATTTTGAGCAGATGGGATTGAGGATTGCTCTCCCGGGGTACAGAAGGAATGGTCTGGTGGTTCAGATACACAGAAGTCGAATGTAGTAGAGTTATCCACAGACAGCCATGGTGATCCTGCTGTTCTTGCCATTTGGGAGGCAAAGCCATCCTTGGCTTCCATGGTGTTCTTACCCTGTTCACCTTCTGAAGGCCACATTCTTACAGTCAAACCATCCAGACTTGGCAGTGCAGAGAAAAGAAAAGGATCTTATTGCTCCAGTATTTGTCATGAACAAAATGCCAAGACTTGTACACTTCAGGGTGAAGTCCTTATCCTTCAATTTCTCCTCCTAACCTTACCACCAGTGCCACTGTTGGGTGTGAAATCAGGACTCTAGCACATAAATCCTGGAATAACTCTGTGAAAGCAGCAACCCTTGTAACCAAATTCTTTCTATCCAGTGTTCAGTGAATGAAAGCTTTTGCTGTCTTTGGGACTGTATCTGAAAACAACTTGGAGGAGAAATAGCCCAAGGGCTTGCAGTAGAGGGTGATACAAAGAAAACAATGTTATTGACCAAGGCTAATGGCGAGCAGCTACAGGAAATAGTAGAGTCTGCAAAACCCTTACTTTTATTCTGAGATCACAACATAGCTTTCCAAGCTATGCCACAAAAACTTATTTAATAAAAAATGGCAAACAGGGCCAGGGATTTAGCTCAGTGGTGTTGCTGCCTGCCTCACAAGTGCAAGAATTTGATCCTTGGTTTTAAAAAAAATAAAAAAATAAAAAAGCAACAAGCTAGGAATATGAATCTAAGATTCTCTTAAATCTTCTCGAAGAGCTGACAAAGGAAATTGAAAGGCTAGAAAAGGCATTTTGTTGGTGTTTCTAGCTTCTACCCATTTTGATGCACACTCTCACAGTGATCATGTAATTCATACCATTTTATTTCAACTAATGACTTTAAAGTCTGCATACACCAAATTTCTAGATAGATTATGCTGCTCTAATCCTTATGGTGTCTCGAGCCCTCCAAAAACCTCTATATGGAATTGCTTTCATTTTCCAGCTACCTACCTTGTTGATTTCCTGGCTCCAATCACTTAAAATTCACTTTTCCCCAAGGCAACTCATCATTAAATGAGGTTGCAAGAAAATAAGCTCAAAGTTATAAAGAGATTAAGACTTATGTAAAAAATACTGAAAACATCCAAACTGCTTTGGGTCATTTGCATTTTAAGGTGATTTGTTAATACAAATTTAGATTTAATTAGTTGAATTTACAGTAAAACAAATAACATTTAATAATTTATATTTCTGGTGGTTCTCTCTCCCCTTCTAAATTCCCAGTTTTTTACTGTAATTAATTTTAAGGAAACTTACCCTCCACTGACAAGTTATATCCAACAAAAAGTAGCCTTTGGATAAGAAGGAGGGGGATCACTAAGGCAGATATCACTTCTCTCTCTCTTACTTTCTCCCTTTGTCTCTCTTTTAACACATCTACACACACAAATATATACTCATGTACAGTGTGTATATATGTACTTCATAAGTGAGCACGATCGATATTCATTTCTCAAAAATTAATATGAATATGATTCTCTTTTCTACTTATACACATAACTGCCAACATGTTCTCATCTGATGCTATCACTTTAATTTACCAAAGATTTGCAATTTTATATTCAGAACCTCTTTTTCTAAATTTCAGATTCATGTGAGCAAGATATTAAACATCTCTATATATAGAAATATAACTGCATTACAAGTTTAACATATCCAAAACAAAGATTTGATTATCTTTTCATGATCACTCTTACCCCAATTTTACTTAACCAGTTAGTTTCTTAACTGGGAAATACTGAAGTTATACCAACCCTTGTTTTGCTCATCATACTTTTCAGGCTGATATATCAATCAGTTCTTTCAATCAATTCAGCCATACTTTCTGAATATATCTGGAATACAAACATTTCTCAGTTAGTGCCAACAATCGTAGCTAAATGTTTTCATGCAGATGCCACAATAACACATTTCAAGTGGAAATGCTGGAAAATGCTTTTATCGTTTTCCTCTCACAAGAAGCTCCATTCCACACCCAGTAAAATTTCACATCTTCTAACATATTATAAATATTTACATGACAAAACCCATAACTCTCAGTTCTTATATTTAATCATTCTCTTTTCACAGATTCTGCTTCTGGATCTCTGGGTTGTACCTATACCAAAAAGTTTTCTTTCTCTGTGTATGTGGAATTTTTTTCCGCTCAGCCTAGCATTTCCTTTCACAGATCTTTATGATTTCTCCATCGCTGTATTCAAGTGTAGCATTTTCAGGCAGGAAATCCCTGACAACTCTATCTAAAATGCAATTTAGGCTGAGCGTGGTAGTGCACACCTGTAATCCCAGCAGTCAGGAAGCTGAAGCAGGAGGATCCCTGTGAGTTTGAGACTGGGCTGGGGTACATAGTGAATTCCAGGTCAGTCTCAACCACATAGTGAGACCCTGTCTCAAAAAACAAAAAAACAAAAACAAAAAAATGAAATTTATATCTCTCATATTAAAATCTTTTTTTTTTTGCACCGAACATAAAATAAGCTCAAGAGCACAGGATCTTTGCTTTAACATCTATTAAATTGTCAATGTTGACCACAGTAGGTGTTTAAAAATAATTGACAAAAAATCTTGTGTTAATTTTCTAGATTTCTATTGCTTTTGCTCTAATGAACATATTCACTTCTTTTCTGTCAGAAAAAGTATGTTTTGTTACTTTAGGTAAATGTATTACATGTCTCCAAAATGTGAACAAAAGGGCTCACTGAAGGTTTAGTAGAGTTGGAGGTCAATCATTCCATCAAGTTAAGGTTCATGCATGAGATACCCTTAGGCCTTCTATCAAATTCAGAATTCTGAATGAACACGTAGATGAAAGATGGATATATGGTAAATTACTGATTCAATCAAGCACATTTCATTCATACAACCTTACTTTATCTTTGCCACTATTGCCTCCCAAAACCTATGTCAAAATTTACTAAATTTCCCATATCAATTTTCTCCTTTATTTTAATACATAAAGCCCAACTTTTAGTAATATGTATGGCTATCTGAGTTGAGTTTACATTTTCTTCAGTCTTTTCTGAATATGATAAAATTGTTCATAAATTGTGATCAGAGAGATGCAAAAGACAAAAATATGCTCATAATCGCGGTTTTGTTTTTAAATCAATTCCTTATATACATCTACAAGAAAGATAAGACCTAGAGTAAAGCCCTGATTTACTTTATAGGTTTCAGAACCATAGTATAAATTAAATTGCTCATCTTTACTATCTTATGCTAAGACAAGTAAAACGATGGAGAAAGATTAAAACTCTTATATTGGGTGACAGACTCCTGAAGATAAAAAACTCAACCCTCAAATAATGTGACATCTTCCCTCTGGCACAATCAGTCTTATTGCTCTTTGTCTGAAAGAATCAAAGTTATCCTACTAAATATATCTTTAATTTATTGTATTATAGTTATCTTACAAAGGGATTCTCCCTAGAATAAACCCTGGTTTTCCTTTAAGAGTATAAAATTATTTGCTGGCCTGCAGCAGATATAAAAGTAAATGGCTTGGCAAAAAGCATAGTCTGAATGAACTATCAGCTTTATCAACATGGTCTCACAATCACAAGAGAGTTCACTAAGGCAGTGTTATAGAAGGTACATAAAACAAACAAACAAAAATCATCTTTATTTAGAGTGCACTTGTTCACAGTTTTGAATTTAAAATTTTGGCTTGATCCCTGGTGAATGAAAGTCAGATTAAGTAAGGTTTAACATTAATGAGGTTCAAATAGTATTATTCTGGTATATTCTAGAAGAAAGATTACAAAGTGAAGCATGAGGACAGTGGATCTTATATGCACAAATTAATGTGAAGCCATTGCCAATGTGAGGACTAGAAGGGAGTGGTCTTTAACTACAGCAGTAAGAATACTTTGGTGACAGCCACACCAATGCATGATGGGTTTTGGGGGATCTCTGTCTGCATGCTAGAGTTATACATGAGGAATAGCACAATGAGCTTAGCTTCTTGGTCTGAATGAGTGAAATGAGACTGGAAGGTAGAACCAGTTAATGGTAGAGTAGTACCTCCATCCGTGAACATAATTTGTCCTACAGTTTTGGGAAAAATGGCCATGCTTTGTCTGTGTGGGAAAGATAGCCATAGTTGCATTAGTCACCCAGTGTAGAGTTTGAAACTAAAACAAAATTTTGTCAAATGCTTCTACTTGTGAACCAAATCATTTGTAAACAAAAGTGTTCATGAATTGAGGTACCACCGTACTTGAAATTCAGAGGAAAAGTGAATCAGAGAGATATTGATAAAAGTTAACAACAAGGGTGTCATGACCTTCAAATTGCTTTGGACAACAAAGTTTTGGTAGTAGCTAATCAATCTTATAGTTTCTAAAAATTAAATTCGTAAACATACTACTAAGGTGTTTGACATATTTAAGGGAACATTTGTTTCTAAATGTTGAAATGGTGTTTATTGTGATGAGGAAGACAAAGTTTATGGTTGTGGAACTGTTTTCCACACACACACATCAGTGCTATACAGTGAACGAATAACAGGGTTACCTTTATAGAGGTACCTGCAGAGATAAAAATCCTCTCAAAGTAATGAAAAATCCAGGGGTATTGACTCCTCTAAGATCCTCATATGGTTTATTGAGTATCTCTAGAATCAAGTGGATGTAGAAAAACAGAAATGGAGGTAATGGATTTTAACTGTACTTCCAAAATATAGAATACATAAAAATTACCAAAGATTCATATCAAAAAGAATATTATGATTGAGTGGGTCTAGAATGAAGTGCCAGATTCATAAGCTTCCTTATCCTTGGAATATAAACTACATCTTCTAACCAGGAGACCTTGGCAGGTGATCAGATGGTGAGAAGAGAATGAGATCAGATTTCCACATTCCCATATCCATCCATTCCAGGATGTGCTGGCTGATTTGATTGGCCAAAGATCTCCGGTTCCTTTGGATGATGCTCTCCGATGGATTCTGAAAAATTCCTTCTCCACTCTGTCCTTTCATGCATGTTATGCTTCCTGCTATGGCCTCCTTTTATACATTTCACCCAGTCATTTTGGTTTATTTTCACTCTGCTCCCACTACTGTGGCTTACTTCAAATATATCAGCGGTTTGTGGGTTATGTTTATGGCTGGGGCCCTGATGCATATACCACTTAACACAGCTATGAACACAAAGGCCCCATACCTCTTGAGATGGTGGCAGTTCAACAAGATAAAAGGAAGCTGTGTGTGTCCTTGAATGACTGACTGAGGAGAAGTGGTCTCTGCAGAAACCTTGCTCACCAGACTGTAGTAGAAATAAATTATAGTCTGCTGTCTAAAGCACTATTTTTTTTATATATATATTTTTTTATGGGGCATCGAACTCAGGTCCTTGCACTTGAGAGGCAGGCCACCAAACCGCTGAGCTAAATCCCTGGCCCTATTTTTTTTTTAATCTCTTGTCATAATAGCTTGGCTCATAACCTAATGAATTTGCCTACTGTGTGCCCTACACCTGAGGGAATTACACACAATTTCTAACCGTCTTTATAAAATCCCTAAGAGCTTGCCATTATTAATCACATTTTATAAATGAGAAAATTGAGCTTCAGAAGCAGAGTAATTTGCCCATGCTTAAACAGCTAACAGGTGACAGAGCTGGGAATTGACAGAAATGTATCTTATTCTGACGTGTGTAATCTCTCAACTGTAGTTCACTGTCTCTGGAAGTTAGTTTGCATTTCTCTCTGCAATCTCAGGAGCCACTCTGGAGCTAACTCACAATAGCAGATTCCCTCCCTCAGTCTGTGGAATGCTGTGCTCAGCATGCTCCGCACACACATAATCCAAGAAATCATTTAAAACTTCCTTACAAGTAATCTATCAATATTTTATGTAATGCTGATCAAAATTAGAAAGTAACAATAAAGTATTTTGTGCACTATAACTATAATCGTCAAAAACTGAAGTGCTCTTTCATAGAGAGTCTAATTGCAAAACAAGCTGGTATTCAATAAAGCCACTTATCAAGGATCTACATCATTTGCTTGAACAAATCTGAAGGGAAGAATGAACTTTCTTTAACTTTAGCAGAGGCTTTTATGCTGCCAACAGGACCATAACCCTGAAATGGTTAACAGAAAAGAAATAAATATATGATGGCAAAGTTATTCACTGTATATTTTGAGCAACATTGCAACAAACTTTTCCACTAGTGTACATTCAGACCCGGGGAAAGAATCATAATCCCAGCATTATAACACTTTGTTTCAAGTTTCCATGCACTGTTTCCTCCCATTCTTTGACTTTTCCATACTTTGCAACTAACTCAGTGGTATCTCCCAATGTTCATCATGCCGAATCCATTGAGAACATGGGTAGTGTGACATATTCAAGGTTTATGAAAGAGTCAATTGAGAAGAGATGTAAGATTGTAGTGCAGTCATTTTCTTAAGAGTAAACCTTGGAGAAGTACCTGGATTCTGTCATTTATGCCATTTTGACATTACAGTAGAGCCCACTGAGAAAAGTTTAGAGATGTGGAACGGATGGCTCCATTTTTTCACAGTACAGAAGACTACTGAAAGACTAGATATGCTAAACACATACAAAAAATACTCTTATACCTAATTTTATAGTTTAGGTATCCCACAATTCACTTAGAAATTATTCTTAAACTGCTTTGTAGGAAGGAGAACTGGATTATATTAGAACGCTTGTATTCTGATGTCAACACTACCGCATGCAGGTTTTCTGATTTCTATAAATATCGTTCCCAAGGATGAGAATGAAGGTGGGAAAGACCTTCACAGTTTAGCAATTCAGTGCTAAAGAACACAAGCTTTAGAGCGAGGGTTTTTAGGTTCAAATGCTAGTTTTGACACTAACTCTCTGAAATTTTAAAATATTTACCTCTGCCAACTCACATTTACTGAAGAAGTTTCTTCTATAATTGAGAGAAAGTTTTGATGAACAGCATTTTTAAAACAAAGGACATTATTTAGCCAGGACTTCAGAATATTATTTTATTTTGGCTCATTTTAATTTTTAATGAATACTCTTTGTGCCAACTGAAGGCCTTGTAATGAGAGAGCTATTGGTTTCAATTTTATCTGAAAGAGTGTGAAAACCTACAGTAAATACCACAGAGATTTAATGCACTTCTTGCATGCATTGGACACTTTGAAGTATTTATTGAAAGAGTGTAATATTTTCATGCATATCCAAGAATATATTTACCTAAATACATTTTAATAATGTGTAGTGTTATAATGAAAAAATGATAAATTGTGTTTAAATTTATTATTCTATAAAGATTTTCTGAACTAAAATTTAACAATAAAGCAGTGTCTTGTCTCCTTAGCAGTTGCAGAGATAGTGTTTGGATCACACAGAATCCTATTCATACAACTTCTTTCTCAGAATGTTCATGTTGCTTCCTTCTAATGTTAAAATATTTTACAATAGCATGCTATCCCTGCTATTTTATCTATTATTCACAATTGTCCTATGAAAAAAATGTATCATTAACTTTACTATATAGTTACAAAAGATTTAAAGAGCTTAAAGCTAATACATATACCTAGTCAGTGACAGACTTGGGTCTCATACCTTGGCTTCTGCCTCAAATCTGTTACTCTGTTCTCCTTATCTTGCTATGTTGCCTTCATTTTTTTCATTTACTTCTCCACTGATACACTTCAACACATCACAGTTCTGTAAACTACTTCTTATTTTTATATTTTAAAATTTTATACAATCTCCACACATAGAGGGTTGGTTAATTTTTTAAAGAAATATTCTGTGCATCAGACTCGAGATTCCAAAAGAGAGTTGTCAGTAGCAAAGATACAGGAAAAACATAACTCCAAACCTGCTAGATATCAGATGTGCTGAGTTCACGTCCCCTGAATATTAAAGATTGTATTCCAAGGGACAACAGAGGTTAAGAATAGGAAAGGTTTATTAAGAAAGTGTTCCTAAGAGATAGAAGGGATCCCCAAAGGGGTGACGACTGAGGTCTTTTATCAGAGGTGATTTATACAGCAAAATCACAATGCGGGTACAACATGGGTAAAACTATAATCAATCTATAGAATTACAAGTATAGTTGCCTACCTAATATTGATCCAGAGGGAAATGAGTCACATACCAAGGGTAAATGGAAAGAGCAAAGGCATTTGGGGGGAAAGAAAGGGGAGTATGGGTCTGAATGTCCTATGTCACCCACCTATGCCCCTGATGTCTGTCTGGGCCCGTTGGGCCAGGTGATGCTAATAACGGCATGATCTCAAGTTGCTGTTTACCTTGCAGACCTGGCTATTGTGTCTTCATCCTGAGGCCTGGCTCACTTCAGGTTCATTTCTAGCCACAAGTCTGATGTCTCTTTTAATTTTGTGCTGACTTCTTTGAGGGCTCAATCACCCTCTGACTGTATATATATATTTTTTTGTTTCCAAAATTCACGAATTTGTGACTTTTAAAGATATACCTAAATCATAACTATTATGTGTAGAAGAATATGTAGAATGTTTAAAGAGTTTGGTGGATGCTAAAAAATATGTTGAATCAACAATCTGAAGAAAGAGTTTTATTAACAATTGCATCTTAATGCATGCACATTTTTTAACTACTTTAGGTTTTTGTTTTTTGTTTTTTTTTTATTTCACTGCATTTTCAAAAAGCTTTGAACAGGTTCCATTCTATTTGTAAATGTCAGTTAGCAACTTGCGGCTTAGTTATCCTTCTTTGTAAATTTATTTTTAGTTGATGTCACCTTGAATACACTGTTTGCTCTACATGGGATTCTGTAGTCCAGAATCTACTTTCCAAAGACTGAGTGTGCTCCTCCGGTCTAGCGATGTGGGACTAGGCCACGTGATGTATTTTGAATGACCCAGTGCTAATGTAAAGCAAGCGGGGAAATAGCTTCCACGCGCCAATGTTGTCTGCTTTAACTCCCAGACTGTAATGCTCCTCGGGCGAAGGGCATATCCTACAATCTGGCTCCCAGGACCAGCGCTTCCAGTTCTCCTCTTTCCTACTGCGCCAAGTCTGCATCTTTTCAGAGCCCCACAAACTAGACACTATCGTTATTGTTTGTAACACTGATATTCATTTCTTTTTGTTAATATGTTTAACACTTAGTCTTTCTGTTCTTTTGGGAAAACATTTTGCTGACTGTATTTAAGTTTTGAAGATTCCTTTTATTATCGCTGCGATTCTATGGCCCTGTGTCATTAGGATACTCATCAGTTACCTCTGGCTTCAGCACAGACACTCCAAAACTTTGTGTGATAAATACTAAAATATTTTGTTATTTCTTAGAATTTAAGAGAATGACTAGGTGTTTTTTCTTCTGGACGCAGTGCCCGTTAGGGTCACTCACATTGTTGCATTTATATTCACGGTTGGTATAAAAAGTCTAAGACTTATTTAATCTGGGCCTTTCATACTATGATGATGACTGTTTTCTCTCACGTGGACTTCCTCTTCTCATGACATTTAATGTCTTCCCTCTCTACAAAGTTTCTCTTGTCAGCTGGAAGTGACATAATTTAATATACACTTCCTTTTTTTGATAAAAGTATGACATAAAATAAATTAATATTTTTATTTCTTCATCTGAAGAGTGTTAAAGTCATGGCAGGTACCCATTTTTAATTGGTCTTTGAATTTGAGAGTCTAATATATATTTTTTAAATAATGTCTCATCTTCTTTTTGCTTATATTATTCACAGCCTTTTCTTTTTTGTGTAAGGATGCATTTTAATTTCCCTTGGAATTTCATTTTTATTTTTTTAAATTAATTTTATTGATATATTTAATGCATACAATATAATGAGATTCATTTTTGGGAATTTGTGTCTTTACATAATCAATCCTGGTTCTTATTTTTTCCCTATTTCTCTGCCCTACCTTCAACCCCTCCATCCCTCCTTATCTAGAAAGACTTTGTTTCCATTATTTTTCATTTTCTCATATTAATTCCATTCCCTTCTTTCCTTCTCTAGCATGAGAAACTGAAAGTAAATAAGGACTAACAGGTATAATAGATAATGTGAAACAGGAAGAAAAGGTGCATTCTTTTTCTATTTAAAATATTACATCCACATTAAATTTATCATCTCAATTCTAGCAACTAAAGTTTTTTTTTTAATTCCAAAATGCTGTTTTGTTGTTTCCATAAATTTTTATTCATTATCATTAGTGTCTCTTTGGTTTTCAATGATTTTAAACATATTTCACAGATCTTAATCAAGTGAACATCTGCAAGCCTAGACTGAAGATAACTGATGTACACAAAGGATTAGTCTGTACTTCTATGTATCTTGCAGAGGTAAGGGTGTGGAACAACCTAGGCATATTCTCCATTCCAAGAATCATTCCAGGTTCTTTGGTTAACTCTTCTTTTTACTTCAGACTTGAGAGGTAAACTCCATATCACAGAGCTAATGTTCATATTTGTAGTGAATGGATCTCAAACTTAGTATCAGCACTGGAATATGTCTGCATTTGTATTTCTTTTTGTCAATTTTTTCCCTTGTTTTTCTTTTTGTTTTCTGAGATGTTTTTTCTGAAATCTAGCAATATATGGCCAATTTATTCTATATAGGTTGATATTGAGTCCTCATATTGCTAGGTAGAAATTTAATAGTCTTTTTAGTACAAGAGATTTCAAGAGAAAGACCAATTGCCTTATTTTGTATACTGGGCTATTAAGTTCTTATTAAAGTAGCCGTACCTAAAAGAAAAGAAAGAGAAAGAAAAAGAAAATAATTGTTTAAAATCATGGTTAGATATTGTGAATATTGACAAGTGATTCGTAATAGACAGATTGAATTTATGGTACTATTTTCTTTTCATAAATTTATTCGTGTTAAATTTCCTCTTTTGTGATTTAGTGGTTGAGCTTCTAAATTGCCTTTGATTTCCTATAATAAGAGCCTTTATTCTCGATTTTCCTCTTCCCTTCTTCAGTTGATAAGGAATACATGGGACAATGGAGGGTTTTTTGTAAGGTCTAGATTTTCCATTAAGCAGTTAGAGAGTTTCTTTTGCCATAATTTAAGAAGAATAATTTACTTTAGAAATTTTTGCTTTCAGGAAGTTTCATTCTTCCCACTGGGTTCAAAGAGCCATCTCTAAACTTCAGGAGTCTTGACTTCAGTGGAAAGATTAAAATGAAGGATGGAATGTCACAAGCTTCTCAAAATAAACAACATTCTTCCAGCTGTGAATATAGTCTTAATGTAGGATAAAGTGACTATGGATGGGATAAATACCTTGAATGTCTCTTGAATTACAGAAATGGATGGGTTACTGGCTGTGATTTATGCATAGCTGTTTTTACAGGTGAAGCGAAACGCATATGCATGCTTTATTTAGTCTTTGACGCTATTGTATTATACATACAAAGGGTATGCTCAGAGAGGGTCCTGCTCTTTTCTGTTGTAAAATAAGTCTGAAAACTGTCAGTATTTTCAGTGTACGTTTGTTCATGTCTAGAATGAATACTTCAAAAGGATCAGAAAAGAACAATAAAAAAAATTGATAGTTTACTCTCTTAAGACAGAAATAAAAAAGATACCTGTTCAGTTTTCCATGATGTTGGGTATCTCTTTTCTGAAATTATATTTCTTTTAGACTTAGACCTATCCCAGAAGAAATTTCAAGTTATGCATTTTTATATATTTTTTTTGAGATGATCTATACTTGACGAGCTCTGACATGAGTGTCAGTAGACTAATTGGTGGTTTATAAATCACTATAATAAAATATTTGTAACAACTTGGAAAATAAGCAAGTAACACTCTTTCTTTTAATTTCCCATTACAGGTGATATTATAAATATTTATTATTTTGAAAATATATTTCTAACATGGTTTTAATGTATTTCATTTAAATAGAAGAACTCTTCAAAACTTCAACTTTTTATAATTTATTTAATATAAATTTATAAGTTTAATATTTATTTGCAGTGCCAGGGCCTTCACATTGGTCTATATCCTCAGCCCTGATTTCTTGAGACATGTTCTCACCAAGATGCTAAGTTGCTCATCCTGAGCTCAAACTTCTGATCGTCTTTCCTCAGCCTCCAAGAATGTTACAGTTCCTGGTGTGAGCCATCATGCCCAGATCTTTTTATTTGTGTTAATACATGAAAAGTTTCTTGCATGTTTTGACTAAACATAGAAATTTATAAATCATCCAAAATTATACCTATATGCCACAAAGCAGTTCATTAAAGCTATAGATTTATCTTAATATTAACATAAATACTAACATAATTGTTATAAATTTTCTTGGTATTGCCAACATCAATCAAGAAGACATCCTTAAGTAATACAGTTGAATTAACTTGCTGAGAATCTCATAGATATTGTATTTATCATCCAGCATGACATAACACAATGACCAAAACAATAATGTTAACTGCTTATGAATTTGTGTCAGGTAGGTTTCCGTGACAACTTCACCGAGGCTTCTCAGGCTTACAGGACTACAGCTGCATGTGCATTGGGGTGGCAGTCATGGGCAGGCTGGATGGGGAACAATGTGATTCAAGCTCAATCATACAAATATTGACAGATTCAGTTCCTGTGTACCATTGGACTCAGGCCCTTGGTTCTGGTTCTTCCCCATATGAAGGCTGGACTCAACCATCTCCTGCCACACTGGCCACTAAACAAAGCAGCTCACACATGGCCAGTAGCTTCACAGCTCAGGCATTACAATCAAAGAGACTGTAAAAGTGAGATGGAAGCCTCAGTCTTTCTTTCTTAATTTTGGAAGTAGTGTTATTATCATTTTTGTCATATTCTATTTGCTAGAAACACACGAACAAGTCAAATTCATACTTCATGAGAGAAAATTCCACAAAAATGAGTATCGAGCTGGTTGTGGTGTTTTACGTCTCTAATCTGAGCAGGAACACGACAAGTCCGAGGTCAATCTGAGCAACTAAGTGAATGAGAAATTCCCTGTAACAAAATCAAAAGAGAGGAGGGGGTGAACGTAGCTCAGTTTGAGGTGCTGGGTTCCATTCCCACTACTGCTAAAAAAAGAAATATATGGTTGTTAGGAGGCTAGAGCTCTTGCCAGCCTGTGCAGAAGCTGCCTTCTGTTCAGATGAAGTGATACCTGAGTAAGTATGTCACTGAGTAGCAAGTTTTCAAAGAACATTTGTGTGCTATAAGTTGAATCTGAAACATCCCTTAAAGGTCTGTATGATGCTGGCTTCTCGCATTTAGGAGGTGGAATCCAGTGAGAAGTCTTTAGAGCTGTGCCTTGAAAGAGACAGAGAAACCCCAATCCTTTCCTTTTCCTCTCTGTAAGCCTTGAAGTCAGCAGTTTTATTCTGCCAACTGCATCTGCACAGCTGTGCCACAGGCACAAACCAGTGCAGCCAGTAAGTCATGAACTGGAACTTGTAAACTTGTGCACTACAATTTCCCTTTCCTCTTTTTAAATTACTTGGTCCCAGGTATTTTGGTACCGGAGACCGAACTCAGGACCTTGCACTTTCAAGACAGCCGGCAGAACCACTGAGCTACATCCCTGGCCCAGTCCCAGTACTTCTAATAGTGGTAGAAAAATAACCAACACATCCTCTGATATAAAGACTCTATGACTGCAAATACCTCAACTCAAAGAACTTGACTGAGGGACATACTCACATAGTTTATAACACTATTCCTTGACAGTGTTTACATGACCAATCTAGGACTAATGAGATTTTATTTGTTTTCCTTGCATTACAGAGTGAAAAGAATTCAGGAGTGGTGAGGAAGACTTGAAATCCCATCACTTGGGAGGCTGAGGCAGGAGGATTATAGTGAGCTTGAGGCAAGCCTGGGCTACCTAAGAGTTCAAGGCCAGCTTGAACAACATAAGGCCCTATCCAAAATCCATCCATCCATTCATCAATCAATTAAACAAACATGAAAAGAGTTTATAAATTGAATAAATTTTAGGCCTAAATACAGGAAATTTACTTCCCATTTAATTCTAAATATAGGAACTTTGGTTATAATAAATTTAAACTATTTATACAAATACTATTATTGGCTTTTGTAGTGGTTTGATATCATGCATGGAAATGTTATTTTTACCCATAAAAATTTTATGTATATGCATATTTATTGTATAATATGCATATTATATGATGAGTACAATGGTTCTTTTTTCTTTCTTTCTTTCTTTCTTTCTTTCTTTCTTTCTTTCTTTCTTTCTTTTTTTTGGTACTGGGGATCAAACTCTGGACTTTGTGCTTTCAAGGCAGGCAGCAGAATCATTGAGCTAAATCCCCAGCCCCCAATTTCATTTTTAACTATTAAAAGTTTGTATTAACAGTCTGTTTTTTGAATTTTTGCTGAAAGGAATGGAACATTCCCCTAGGGACCCATTTTAATCTTACTCCTTTTGTAACTGTCCCCCTATCTTTTCACTGAGGATTTAATCCAGGGCTCTACCGTGAAGCTGAAGTACAAAGTGGCTCTGTTTATTTATTTGTTTGTTTTATTTATCTGTTGGTTTTATTTAATTAGAGAAAAATATGTTGTGGGTTCCTCTGGAAATACTCAAACTTGTGATTCTCCTGCCTGCTGCCTTAGTGCCTCTGGAGTGATGATCACACGTGTCAATGTGTCTCGAACAACACCAGCTGCACCTGACTTTCTTTAAATAAATTCTGCGTCAATCTTATCTAAACTTCTTTGGATACTATTTGTAAATGCTGAATGGGTTTACTTGTTTCTAATTTATTCCTCTAATTGCTTTTAAAAAATGGCTATGTAGAAGTCACTAGGGCCAACATTTTATTTAAAATTAAATGAACAGATCACCAATTCAATTTTATCTGGTAGATAATGATTTAAATTTCTTGCTTATTGTGGCTTCTTGCCCCTTCCCTACAGAGTGGCCAGTGATGTAAGGCAGTAGCAACAATATTTAATCACTGTAACTTTCAAAAAATGGGCTGTATACATAAATCAGTAAGCTTTTCGTTGTAGAATTAATTTATTAGTCAGCACATTTCTGCAAAACGAATGGTAAAATATTGATGTTCTATTTCCCATTTGTCTGAGATATTACTCTTTCTTAAAATGAAATGCTTTTTGATCAATATTTGTAACAAAATTATTAACTATTTAAAATATATTGGATCAAATTAAAAAGTTAAACCAAGGGCAGGGGATAAAGCTTAGTGGTGAATTGTATTCTTATTATGTATGAAATTGTGAGTTTGATCCCAGCAACTAAAATGGAAAAACAGAGAAGAAAGAAAATCAAAGTATTATTATCAAAACCATAGTTTCTGCCAAAGGATCATTTCTCCCTAGATAAATATCTTCCCATCTCTCACACTTTCTCACAACTTCTTAGGGTTTGTGTTTTCTGCCCTTTGATACCAGTTTCTTTTTTTGTGCATTTCCATAATACAGAGATGTTTCTTTGGTTTTCAATATGTAAAGTATGTTACAGTTACATAAAAGTTAAATTCCCACTGGGGGACATAAACACAAAGTTGGAAAGTTTATAATCTTATTCACAAACTTAGAGGACATTTTCTCAAAGAAGTCATTTAGCTGCTAAATAAAATGTGAATATTTTCACTCTATTCAGTTCTAAAAACTAAACTATTGCATTAAGATATGGAATTATAACACAAAATTACTGTATAATAGACAGAAAATTGAAGTAGGACTTTTAAAAAATGCATTACTTGAATTTGAACTAGACCATACAAATTTTCAAATTCCATATATCATTAAACTCTCCCTTTTTCTGGTCAAATGACTCACAGATTTTCTTTTTAAAGCCAGGAACTACTTTAAAACTAATGGTTATTGTGAATGTTTAAGAGACCTAGTTCTTTGATGGCATTCCAGGGCAATCTGGATTTGTCAGTGGTTCTGGAATATACAGCAACAGGTGAAAAAAATAGATAAACTCTGCCGAAGCATAATAACTCTTTTAATGAGAAAATTCTCAAAACCTCTAAAAGTCTTCCAGATAGAAAAACACAAAGAACTATGCAACAAATCAAAATCTATTTAGAATCCATTGTATGATTTATTTTGATTCAGAACATAAAGAATGTAATTTTTCTGTTGAATAAATACATTAACAAGTGTAAATAAAACTGTGTCTTTTCTTATGTATATGGCCAAGTGTTCCTGAGATACAACAAAATAAATATAGGAACTTTTAAAGATAACACAATAACTTATCATGATATTAAAATTTAACAATGTATAAATCTAGGGAAGTCTGAAGAAACCACTAGAATTGTTGTAAGAAAACTGTTTTCTTTTGAACTCTCCACAGACAGTAATTATGAAAACTGGATAAATATTGTTCAAAGCCACAAAAAATAAATAAGAAAGTGGAAAGTTAAAATACTGATATTGGAAGGGGAAATAATTTGAAATTGAATTTAAAGTTTTCCTAAGTACAATTGTAGGTTTGAAAGTAAAAATTTAAAACCTGGTTTATTTTATTTTATCTACCAAAAGTTGAGGTCAAGACAGATAAGCCAGCTGGAAATATAGCAGTGATATTTGGCAGCAAGGAGCAATACAAATTCAGTACGAGTCACAGTACTAATATTAAGTTTAGAATATCACTGACTGAAAGTAAAAAATATGTGAATGGAAAACACAACAGGGAATTGTTTAAAAAGTAGTAGGCTCAGAGTGAAATCTAATATATCTTCTTTAATAGAGTTACATCAGATACACTTTTTAATTTGACTACTTCAATGTGAGCACTTAGTAGAAATCTAAAGTCTCATATGCTTGAATTGTTAGAGAATAGAGCCCAAGGAGAGCAAAGCAACTAGAAATGAAATGGACATGTCTAGCATCAAAGAGAGCAAAGAAGGTGATCCTCGACATTCCACTTATGAAGGAGTGGCTGCTTCCTCTTCAGTTCCTCGGGCGATTATCCAAAGACACAAGGTGCATCCTAATTAAATAAGGAATATATAAAATGACAAAGAAGGTATTTGTGATGAATCCAATGAAAGAAGTTACAATTTTCATTCATGTATTAGTGAGACTGAAACAGTACTAAGACAAGAAGACAATAATCAGAATAATACAAGAAGATGTAAAAGGAACAGTAAATTATTTTCCCTAGTCCTATTTATTTGTTTATTTATTTATTTATTTTCAGACTGAATCTCACTAAATTGCTCAATTGCCCAGACTGGGATTGAATGTACAATTCTCCTGCTGGATTAGAAATATTTGTTATCAAATCCACTTACAACTTCTTTAAAAGTTAGTCTAATAGATTTCTGAAAACCAATACAAACTATATTTCATTTTCAACAGTATTTTCACAGTGACAAACTATTTTCCTTAGAATGTTTAAATGAGAACTTTTGCATAATACTTCAGTGTGAATACAGAAGGAAAAAAACAAGTCATTTTTGTGAATGTTAGGCAGATACAGATAAACATATGTGTTCCTTCTTACCTGGTTTTCCTTATTTATTTTTTATCTTGTTTTCTTTATTCTTTCCATCTTTTATTTCTTTTCTTCAACCTTTCATTTTTTTTT
>NW_022900942.1:20534733-20573382 GCF_012274545.1 Fukomys damarensis
TTATTCTTTCTCTTTTATTTCTTTTCTTCAACCTTTCATTTTTTTTTTCATTTCCTCAACAAATAACCACTGACACTTAGAGGTGCTAGACATTGTGTTATATGTTAAGGATTTATTTCTCTGTGTAGAATCATGACTGGGGATATTTTAACTGAATGTAAGCAACATATTTACTCTTTTTAACATGAAATCAAATTATGAGGTGACTGTGAAGTTCATATTGTGATTCAGCAGAAGCAAATCCCAGAGCACGTAGAGAAATCAAATAACTATTGCCTTAGCAGGACTATTTTTGGTGTGCTTGTATTTATATAACTATAACCTCAACGTTTTGGCACCTAGGACTTATTTATTGATGGCTAATGTATATCTTGAGTGACAGCTGACAAGTCAGTGATTTTAGAACATTATTGCCCCCGAGAAACTTACAGGGTAGAATAAATTATCTGCAGAAATTTCTTCGTAGGTCATTTATTTTCCTCGGTGTTGTGAGTGATGTGCTAAACTTTTTTAACAGAATTAACTTTATCGGTACATTTTAGGTGTACAGTATAATGACATTCATCATTTGAAAATTGTACATTTACATAATACATCTTGTGTCTTATGTTTTCCCCATTCCCCTGCCCTCCCTTCATCTCCTCTACCCCTCACTATTTACAAAGACTTTGTTTATATTTCTAAAATTTCTCATATTAATTTCATTCCCTTCTTTCCTTTCCCCTACCCTTCTCACATTTCTTCCCCTTTGCCCCCTTTCTTCCTGTTATATCTATTATACCTTTGGATCCTTATTTACACTTTCGATTTCTCATACCAAAATAACTATTTGATATTTACATGTGTGTCCTTTTTATTTCACTTGAGTATCACCTCAATGTGCATGCATTTAGATATAAATGTCTCTAATTTCTCATTCTTTATGGCTGAGTAGTGCACCATTTTATATTTTTAAAAAGGCACATTTTCTTTATCCAGTCAGCAGTTGATGAGCATTAGGGCTGTTTTCTAAATTTAGCTATTACAAATTGTGCTGCTATAAATGGGGATGTGCATATATCGCTGTACTCTGATGCTTTTAATTTATTTTGGGAAGATACCCAGTAGGATAGCTAGGTCAAATTGGACCACTATTCCTAGTTGTTTGAGGAATCTCCAATCTGATTTCCCCAGTGATTGCACCAGTCTACACTTCCACCTACAGTGGATAAGGACTCCTTTTTCCTGTGACACTGCCAGCATTTGTTATTGGTTGATTTTACATTAGCAGCCATTCTTTTTGGAGTGAGGTGGAATCTCAGTGTTGTTTTATTTGTGTCTCATGAATGACCAGTGAAGTTAAAATTTTTTCATATGTTTATTTGCTTTTTATACTTTTTCATTTGAGAAATGTCTCTTCATTTTCAG
This sequence comes from Fukomys damarensis, assembly GCF_012274545.1. Taxonomy (NCBI): domain Eukaryota; kingdom Metazoa; phylum Chordata; class Mammalia; order Rodentia; family Bathyergidae; genus Fukomys; species Fukomys damarensis. The sequence goes on from NW_022900942.1 coordinate 20,536,141, forward strand.
ATGTTCAGTTTTGGATATGGTTGCTAATTTGTGGTATCTGATAAGATCCTAATGGTATAATTGACAATGTGAAATAGGAAGAAAGGGCTAAAGGTGTAGGGAAAGTGGGAAGGGTAGGGGAAAGGGAATAAGGGAAAAGAAAAAAAATATGAGAAAATGAAAAAAATGGAAATAATGTTTTTGTAAATAGGGAAGGGAGGAGGGGGTGAAGGGAGGGCAGGGGTAAGGGGAAAAATGAGAACCAAGGCCTGTCATGTAAAGGCACAAGATCCCAATGATGAATGTAACTGTACTGCATACCTAAAATGTACCAATAAACTCAATGAGAAAAAAATAAATAAATTTGTGGTATCTTATTTTTTAAGTCTTTATATGATCTAGATAGTAGACCTCTTTGTCTGAGGAACAGTTAGTAAAATATTTTTCCCACATTGTAGGTTGTATCTTTACTCTGTTGATGATTTATTTTGCTGTTCGGAAGCTTTTTGTTTGTTTGTTTTGTTTTGCTTTGTTTTGTTTTGAGTCAGGGTCTCACTATGTAGTTGAGCTTGGCCCGGAACTCACTATGTAGCCCAGGCTGGTCTCAAACTCAGAGTGATCCTCCTGCCTCAGCCTCCTGAGTGCTGGGATTACATGTGTAAACCACCATGCCCAGCTGTTCAGAAGCTTTTTAATAAGATTAGATCCTAGTTGTTCATTCTCAGAACTAGTTCCTATGTGACAGGTTTTGTTAATAAAATATTTTCCTGTGTCAGTGTCTTGGAGAGTTCTACCTAACCTCTTTTCCAGCAGGTTTAATTTTTTTTTTTTTTTTTTTTTTTTTTTCTGGGGTTTTAAAAAAAGTACCGGGGATTGAACTCAGGTCCTTGTGCTTGCAAGGCAGGCCACAGAACCACTGAGCTAAATCCCTGGCCCAGTTTTTTTGTTGTTGTTGTTGTACTTTTAGTATTTAGATATTTGATCTATTTTTTGTTGTTGTTGTTTAGTGCATGATGATAGATATGGGTCTAGTTTTAATCTTTGATAAATTTAAATCCTTTCTTTCCAGCACCATTAACTATCTTTCTTATTATCCCACAGGATACCAGAAGGAAAGAGCAGTTCTTGCTAAGTTCCAAAAGAGATGTTGAATGCCTTTGTTTTTGTCTTGACTAGAAAATACTACCCAATATATGTGACAAGAAATGCATTATAGAATAACAGTATTTCTTGTATCTGTAATTTAAAAACATGAAATATTTCAGCTTATGTACTTTATAGGAAGTTGCCCAGTTTTAATTAATGGGGGAGGAAAGAGAAGCATCTGTAAGATCAGAGATTCTAATTTGGTAGTAATATTTTTTCAGCCTTAATTGAGTTTATTGGTACATTTTAGGGATACAGTACAGTTACATTCATGGTTGGGATCTTGTACCTCTACATGACAGTCTTGGTTCTCATTTTTTCCCCTTACCCCTACCCTCCCTTCACCCCCTCCTTGCCTCCCCATCTACAAACACTTTATTTCCATCTTTTCATTATCTCACATTTTTTTTCTTTTCCCTTATTACCCTTCCCCTATCCATCCCACCTTCCCTACATCTTTAGCTCCTTTCTTCCCATTTCTCAATGTCAGTAATCTTATTAGGATCTTCTGTATTATTGCAGATTATTCACACCAGAGAAACTATTCGGTATTTACACATGTCCCTTATCTATTTCACTTAGGAATAACATTTTTTTTTAATAAATGAAGACAGTTTTTAAATTAACTGCAATAGGGCAAAAGTCAAGAACACAGTTTTGTTGACATAGATAAATGATAGATTAATTGATGGTGTTTGTATATTGGTTGTAGATAGACATTATGAAGAGAGAGTGATGCAAAGAGACGGTGGGAAAACAGAGAGGGAGAGAGAGGGAGAGGAAGAGAGAGAAGTACAGTTGTTTTGATTCTGTGGTTTGGTGTAACTAATTTACGGGGCTACTCTGATGTGTTTTTAATCCCTATTTACTAGAATTTAAATATTGAAATAGACTAAAAGATACAATAAATAAATACCACAAATGACACCCTACATGAAGCTGCTGGAGCAAGTTACCCCCGATAGTCATATTGAGAAGGAATAAATATGAGAAAGAAACTGGAAGTGAGACCATGCTCTATAGCTTTTATTATATATACAGGATTAAATGAAATGGGAAATAGTAATTGACATACACAATGTCACTAGTAATAAGATAATTTTATGTAAAAGAATTATTTTCAGTTGTATTTGTTAGTACTTCGAAAAATTCATATAATCTGTATGGTTTAGAGGAAAGGAACACTTTTACTTTTATTACATTATTTGTTTTCCTTCTATAAAAATGAGATGGATAAAATATCCTTATGTTTGTCATTGGGATGTGGAAACAGAAATTTTTTTTCTTTGATGTTAACAGAAATTGTTAACTCTTCAGGCTTTGATTAAACTTGTCACTGATGTCACCACTTCCAGATAGGGAGAGTCAGGTTAGATTTCTCCCCCGGAGCTGATACCAGGTCCTGCCAATGGAAGCCTTCTTGTCCCTCTCAAAAACTATGAGACCTAATATGTACAATCAAAGCATCACAGTAAAACCTCACCAGCAGGTTATTTAGTAATCAATGCAGGCAATTCTTAATTGTAGCCTGTAGAATATACCATGGAAAAAACATGTAGAGATACTTCGCAGAGGCCCTGGATATGTATCCAGTCTTCAAATTACTGAAGACTCCCAATATATCTCATATTCTCTCTCTCTCCCTCCCCCATCTCCCTAATACCTGCTTTCATCATGAAGACCCCATCTCCCTAATACCTGCTTTCATCATGAAGACCTCACATAGCTCTCTTATAAACATGAACCTGACCTCTTTGTTTAGGGTAATACCTTATCATATGTCCAAGTGACTCATAAATATGTGAATTGCCTGTCATTACAGTTTAGGTGTGTTTTTTTGTTTGTTTGTTTGTTTATTTTTGTACTAGGGATTGAACTCGGGACCTTGAGCTTGCAAGGCAGGCAGCAGAACCACTGAGATAAACCCCCGGCCCAGGTGTGGTGTGTTTTGACATTCTATTCTTTCAGTGGAGAAGAAGTTGCGGCTATTAACGTGGCATAAGAGGATGTTACACTTCTCTTTAACTCAGGCTTTCACAACCCCAAAGAACCCAGACCAGCAAAGCTATACAATCAGTCAAGGTTCAGTGGAGACCTCTAAGAGCACATAAGTGAAATAAAATGCTATGGAAAGTAATTTTCATTAGAAAAATAAAGATGTTAAAAGCATCCTTCTCAAAAAAGTAGCATCATCTACTTTGTATGCTTTGTGAACACATGCATGAGTGTATGTGTGTGTGTGTGTGTGTGTGTGTGTGTAGAGGTATTGTGGTTAAGGATAAAGACACTGGACTCAATCTTCTTGAATTCAATTCTGGATTCCATGTTTCTTTGCTGATGGAATCAATGTTTTACCAAATTCTGTCTCATTCTTCTCATATGTGAAAATTAAAATAGTATGTATCACTTAAGAATTATTGAAGATTAACTACACAAATGCATGTAAAACTGTTAAAGAGAGACAAATAATAAGCATCTTATGGGTAACTTTTCAAAAGAATTATTTTGGAATCTACTTCTGTCTTTTGAAAATGTTCCCTAAATTTTCAAAATTACCTATGCAGGTGGTACTAGAATCACCAAGATATTCACATAGCTGAGTAGCCATCTCTCATCATCATTTTGGGAGCACATAAAGTCCATCATAGAAAATCATGATATGTGTACAGCATTGTCCCTCAAGGAGACAGATCAGGTTGCTCAGGCTGCTTGGTTTTTGTGCAAAAGTTATTTAGAATGTCCCTTTCTACTCAGTCTCTCTGTATTCAGACTATTTCACAAAAGCCTGCAAGACTTAATCCTGGATTCAAAAGTTTAAAATGATTCCATTATCCTTATGAGAGTCACAAGGAACGATTGTGACTCTTCCCATCTACATTTTTGTCCAGCCTACACTAGATAGGTCCTGTGAAAGTCTTTGTCAAGTGCATTATTGGTTCACAAATATATCATTGTAAATGATAATTAGATACAATAAGAAAGACACTTTCATACTTACTAGTGTGAATAAATATTACTTCAGAACTTGAAATGTAATTTGGGAACATATATCAAAACTCCTAAATTATTCATTCTGCCTAAATTCTACTTCTATAAATATGTTCAAAGGAAATAACCAGAGAAATCAACAACCATGTTAATAATAATATTTGTCAAAGCAAAAACTGAGGGAAATTCAATGGTTAGTAATAGAATTGGGGGACTAAATTACGGCATACTAATCAATGAAATATTTTGTACACATAGTTATACGTAAAAATATAAATAAAGACCAAAAAAACATAAAACCTAATTAGTTCACATTTAAAATAATATACATTGTTTATATGACATATTATCCAACATGTTCAAAAAGAAGAAAGTTGAAAATCTATATATCAGGATAAGAGGAGGTGAGAGAGCACAGAGTGGGAGGAGAAATAAAAATGATTAAGACACTATATGTATTTGTTCCAAATCCTCAGGATGAATGTAATTATTATATATCAGAAATATACACTAATAAAACTGTACTTCTATGTTCACTAACACCTCATTATTTCCTTTAACAAGATCAGTTCTTGCTTGTCTAAGCGTTTCTCTTCTTTTTCCAAAATAACACCAACACTCAGTACATAGGATCATATCAAATTCCAAACCTCATTCACAACAAAGGAAATAATCATCAGAGTGAGTAATGATGTACAGAATAGAAAAAATTGCAGCTATTCTTCAAACGGAGGCCCAATATCTAGAATTACAAATAAGTCAAAATACATAGACCCACAAAAGTAAAAGAACCAATGAAAACATGGGGAACTGAAATGGATAGACACTTCATCGAAGTACAAATGGCCAATAAATATATAAAAAAATGTTCAACATTGCTGGCTATTAAGTAATTGCAAATTAAAAGAACAGTGAGATTCTACCTTACTCCAAAAGGAATGACTATCATCAAGCAATCAATCAATAGCAAGTACCTGGGAGGCCCTGGGGAAAAAGGGACCCTTCTCCATTTCTGGAGGGAATGTAAACTTGTACAATCACTATGGAAATGGATATGGAGATTTCTCAAAAATCTAAAAGTACAAATTGACCCAGTAGAAATTTTGATCAAGCTCTTCCCCTTCCCGGTATTTTCCTTAGTGTTAAAAACATCATATTACAGTAATACACAGATACCTATGCTTAGGGTAACATGATTCACAGCAGTAAAATCTTGGACGTGGTCTTTACACCCATCAAAAGAACAGATACAAAATGGAGTAATAATTTTCCATAAAAAACTTGAGTCATTTGAACAAAAGTGGGTGCACCTAGAGACCATAATATGAAGTGAAGTAAATCAGACATACAAGCTTAAATATTGCTTGGATTCTCTCTTGTGAGCAACTCAAAATATAAATAAAGAAAAAAATTAAAGACAGATAGTAGGAAATGGGGAGATAGATGTCTTGCAAAGGGGAAGGGAACCAAGAGAAGAGGGGAGTGGGCAGGGAGGGGAGGAGATCTGGATGAAGGAAAATTATCCAAATATATATATTCAATGCTACTATTAACACATTCTTTCAGTAATTATGCATAATACTTTCAAAATTCAAATAATTTACTTCAAACTTTATTTTCATTTCCTGGTACTCCCTGCTCTGTTTACTGACAATGACAGCAATGTTAAATTCCAATAGACTGTATTTCTGAAGTATTTTTGTCAAAAGCCCATTTCTTATTATCCTATGTTGTACTACAACATATCAGGCAACGGAATCAAGATTCTCTAATGAGAGAAGAACAAATTTAAATTCACTATCGTTACTTCCAATTTACAGCAGATCCCAATGCTCTGCCTAGAGATACTATCAAGAAACATTGCAAGTCTGGAAATCAGTAGAGAATCAATATTTTAGGATGTGTTGTGTGCGCAACATTCACAGCAGCCCCACACACACTGAGTTGCCAAGCCAATGCTGCTTCATATTTCAGCATAATTCATCCTATACTTCTGTTTCTAGATCATCTGCTGAAGAAATTTTACTCCTTGACCATCCTCTGCTAATCTGTTCTTCCTTGCTGAAATTCAAATGAATAAAGGCAACTAAGGTTTTGTGGCCTAAATATAGCCTCTGGAAATTGATACCACTTTACAGAATGGTTTATAGTATCTAGTAGCTTGTTCAGATAAAATATTTTACTATCTGTAAAGGTGGGCACAAAAATTCTAATAGCACGCAAGGCATGCTAATAATATAAATATTATATGTATCAGTTGAGTCAAAGACAGAACTTTGAGAAAACTTTGGAAAGAAGAAATGTATTTCAAAGTTTACAATCAAGCAAATTTAATTTTCTGTCCAAAAGAACACAGGTAATAAAAATATATCACCCTTAAACTGACTTTGGAATGAACCAGTATATTTGAGACAGTTACATAACTGAGATTACATGAGTAGGAATTTAGTATTTAGCCCCAGTTAAGAAATCACCATTTTTTACTAGAATGACAATTTCATAACTAATAAGTTTAACTCATTAATAGTTATAAAGAGATATTGAAGACTTTATATAAGTGTGTATAAATATAATTATATAAAAATTTTTAAAAGAAGAAATGCAGTGCTCCCACAGGCACACCCAGGCCAATCAGAGGATGCTACACACAGTGATACTTTTCCACCACCAGGATTGTCCCTGTATGGTATAGCAATCATACAACACAAAGAAAATGGAAAAGCTAGGGGAAAAAAAGAGAAGTTGCACATAAGCCCAGTCTTCCCAAGACATTCAACACACAGCAGAGGCAAGGGGTCAGTTCATGCAGGGCACCACCCAGAATCTGTGATAATAACAGTAAAAAAGACCCCACAATCACTGCATGGATCTCAGTCCAAATTCACAATATTAGCCACCTTGTGCAATGCACAAAACTTTCAATTTGATGGCCAAAGCTGGGCTCTCATCCCAGATGCCATTGTCCACCAGTCCCATGATCTCCATGGCTCTCTACTATGACATGGAGCAGTATCCATGATTATAATACCAAACAGATTTCTGGACTCCAAGTGTGCATCCCAGCCCATGTCCAATAATGCCTCTACCCTGTAAAATGAAAAAAAAAATGTTCAGGGGAAGAAACCAGGAGGCAGCCAACCTGGACACTCACCATGATGCCACTAACCCCACTGCCTCTCCAGCTCTGCACACTGAGAGATTCCAGACCTAAAATATATTCAGAGGCCTGGAACAATTAGAACATGCACGGCTGTGGGGAGGGTAAGAGCAGCATCCCTCACTAAGTAATGTAATCTCCTTAACTCCAGAGCTACTGAAATTACGGAGGTCTGAGTAAACTGAGAAAAGGGAACCTGTGGTTTGAGATAGTGAGAAGAGATCAGAAGGATAGAAGGGTATCAGTCTGAAAATGTGTGGCTAGTAGAAGCCCCTACTTGAAACTTACTAAAGAGAGTGAAAGCCCCACCAAGAATCTGGAGGAAATGAAAGACTGTGGAACGCAGTAGGTAAAGTCCGCAGTGTGGGAACCAAGCAAAGAATTGCCTTTCTCTCCAAACCTTCTTACAGTCAGTGAGTGACACAGACTGGGTAACCTGCAGGCATCCTCAGACTCCTTCAATCCCCAACTGGGAGTGTGGGTCACAAGTGGGTATGCAAATGTGTATGAGTGCAGATTCACATTTAAAATTCTACAGTGAGTCACACTGACCTTTTGAATTCGTCCTCACCGAGGGTCATTTCTTGTATCTTCTTGCGTTCAATTTCTACAGTCAAGGATGGGTGATTAATTGGTTCCAATGCCCACAAAACTTCTTACACTTCCCACTCTTATTTTCTTCTTTCTCCCTTCCCCTTATATTACCTCTCAAATCTCCCCCCATCTTTTGTGTTCAGCTGGAAAAATAATACTCTTAAAACTAATTTCCCCATTTTTCCTGCTTTTCTTTGTATTTCATTTTTCTTCTTTTTTCCTCCCAGTTCTTAGATTATTCTTTATCACTACTATTTATTCATCTTTCTGGGTTGTTGAAAGGTCGAAAACACTTTAAACAAGTTTTAAATAAAGTGTTGAAATATGATGTATTCTTTGTACGTTATGCTATTTTGTAATCGTTCTGCTCATTCCAGGCAATGACAAGAACCGAACATAGTACTTTGAATAGTTGCCTACATGCTGAGCCCTACCCAAATCCAAGGACACAATGCAGGCAGAAATCTGCCCACGGAAGTGAACTCTACCATGGTGTCACAGTTTTCTATTCCAACTGATCTATAGCATTGGATCAAATGTTCAAGAATGTCGATAAGGGCCGGGGATTTAGCTCAGCGGTTCGGTGGCCTGCCTCGCAAGCACAAGCACCCGAGTTCAATCCCCGGTACCAAAAAAAAAAAAAAAAAAAAAAAAAAAGAATGTCGATTAAACAAGGGAACTAGATGCACCCCAAAATTTCTGACTCACCAAAAGCTCATCTAACATGCTCCAAACAGAATGAATTTTTAAGACATATAAATGTCATCGGTAAAATGACTGAAGAGATCAAAGAAAAGATAAGCAAGCAGATGAATAAAATAATTACTGACATGTTCAAGGAGTTCAATGAAGATATGAATAAGCAGCTAAATGATTCGTTTGTTAAGATCATTGATAAGTTGAACAACGATACAAATGAGCTGAATGATGTAAGGAACATTATACATCATTTGAATGACCACTTTGGAAAAGAATTACAGTTTATGAAAGGAATCAGTCAGAAATCCTGGCAATAGTAAACTCAATTTAAACTATCAGCAATAAGCATGATCAGTCCAAAGATAATATCAGACATGAGGGCATGTTTCACATAGACTCAGTAATATTCCAAAAACAACACACAACTAAAAGATGATCCAGAAACTCCCAGACTATTTGAAAATAACAACCTAAGAATTATGAAATGAATGAAACTTTAGAGAGAGACTCTAATGGTATAAAAATTTTAACCACTGAATCATTAAAGAAAAAATTCCATATCTGGGAAAGGAAATGACTATCCCAATAAATGAGCCATGTAGGAGCACAAATAGACATGATCAGAAAAGAGCCTCTCTATACCACAATGACACATTAGTGTCAAAATCATTCAGAATTATTCAGACTTTCAGAATGAAGACAGAATATTAAAGGCTCTTAGAGAAAAATTCCAAGTAATAAATAAAGACAAGCCTAGCAGAAAAACAGCAGATTTATCAATAAAAACCTTGAAGGTAGAAGAGTCCAATGCCAAGTTCTAAAAAACCCAAAATAAAATAATTGTCAATATATATGACTATATATTGCACAGTTATCTTTCAAAACTGAAGAAGAAATCAAAACCTTCTACAGCAAGACAACTTAAAGAAATTCATGATTGCCAAACCTGAATTTCAGAAAATATTCAATAGGTTCATAAACAAAGACAACAAGGCCCCCCGCGACAGAAACAGAAAGAATAACATCTAACTAACAGAGGACTTAAACAAAAGGAAAGAAAAAAAAAAAGCAGCAGTACTGGAAAAATAATATAATGACAGGAATAAGTAAATACCTTTCAATACTAACAGTCACTGCAGTACTAACAGTCAATGCAAATGATCTTAACTCACCAATCAAAACACACAGACTGGCAGAAGTGATTAAAAACAAATCTAACTATACAAAAACACAATGACTAAAAGTAAGAAATAAAAAAGGTTTGTATACAGCCAGAGGCCAAAAGCAAGCAGGAGTAACTCTTTCAATTTCTTTTATCTTTTTTTTTTTTTTTTTTTTTTTTTTCTGGGGGACTCTGGTCCTTGTGCTTGTAATTCTTTCAATTTCTGATAAGTTTGATTTAAATTCAAAACTGATCAAAACAAGAAAAGAAGATCGCTATATACTGATAAAAAGAGAAAATTCCCAACACCAAGAATAAAACTAATATTCAACAAATGGAAAGAAAAGGTCTAAAGGTGTAGGGAAGGTGGGATGGGTAGGGGAAGGGTAATAAGGGAAAAGAAAAAATGTAAAAAAATGAAAAGATGGAAATAAAGTGGTTGTAAATGGGGAGGGGATGAGGGGTGAAGGGAGGGCAGGGACAAGGGGAAAAAATGAGAACCAAGACCTGTCATGTAAAGGTACAAGATCCTAACAACGAATGTAACTGTACTGTATCCCTAAAATGTCCCAATAAACTCAATTAAAAAGAAAAACAAAAACCCAAAACAAACAAACAAACAAAAAAAAATGAGATTATCTTAAACTAAAAACTTCTGCACAAGAAAGAAAAAAAATAGAGTAAAAAGCCTACAGATTGACAAAAAAATTTTGCTGGTTACTCTTCTAATAATGAATAATATCTAGAGAATATAAAAAAAAACTTTAAAAATTAGACTGCAAAAACCAACGAACCCAATGAAAAAAATCAACAAAGGAAATGAATATGCATCTCATAAAAGAATTACAAAAGCTCAATAAGTACATAAAAAAGTTCACTATTTTTGGTCATTAGGGAAATGCAAATTTAAAAATTCTGAGATTCCAGCTTACTCCAAAATGGTTAACTTCAAGAAGGCACAGACAATAACTATTGGTGAGTATGTGGGGAAAAGGAACTCTTCTACAGTTTTGTTGGGAATATAAACTAGCACAACCAGTATGGAAATCAGCATAAAGATTGCTCAAAACACAAAGGTACAAATTCCATCTGACCTAGCCCTATTTCTTCATGGCATATTTCCAAAGTTAAAGTCATCCCAGTATAGTAACATGTGCATATAAAAGTTTATAACAGTACAGTTAGAAAAGATAAACTATGGAAATAGCATAGATGGCCTATCAACAGATAAAGGGATAAAGAAATATAGCAAATATATTCTATGGAATTTTACTCAGCCGTACAAAAATAGATTCCTGACCTTTGTGGAAAATGAATAGTTCTTAAGACCATAATGTTCAGGGAAATAAAAGGTTAAAAATCACCTTGTTTCTTTTACATGAGAAACCCAAAACTAAATAAATTGTGATGTAGGGGAAAGGAAATAAGGGAAAATAGAAAAATATGAGAAAAGGAAAAAATGGAAACAAAGTCTTTGTAAATGGGGAAGGGAAGGGGTGAAGGGAGGGCAGAGGCATGGGGAAAACATGAGAACCAAGATCTGTCATGTAAAGGTACAAGATCAAAATGATAAATGTAACTGCATTGCATTCTTAAAAAGTACCAATAGACTCACTGAGAAAACATTATGGTATAGAGGAACAATTGTAGAGAACAGAAAGGAAGGTATGTGGGGGATGGGGAAGGGTATCAGAGGCAAGGGGGGAGTGAGAGGAAAAAGAGATAGAAAATAATCAAGATATTACACACACACACACACACACACATATATATACATATATATTCCCCAAAATGTAATTATGTATCACAGGTATGAATAACATTTTAAAAAAATTTATATTCCCCCAAAATTTAACTATGTATCACAGGTATGAATAACATTTTTAAAAAATTTATAAGAATTTTAGAAGCTCTGTTACTGTTTATATATGACACAAACATTTTCAAACTTAAAATAATATAAATTTCCATCTTTAGAATATTGGCAAAGAATTTCTTATGGTTTATATTGCAATTGTTTTCATTCATGTTACTGCACTCCTGCTATTATGACTCAAGAGAGGTCATAAAATATTACATGAATGGCATATATAATGAACTGATGGTGCTACAGTTTATCTTCATAATCATCAGAGAAAATCGATCAAATCTAACTAAGTTGTCCAACAAGATACAGACAAACAGATACCCTAGTACATCATACAAATAACAAATGCAGAAGGGTATATGATGCTTTAAAAAAAAGAAATGCTAGTAGTTCTTGGTATTTAGAAATTTATCTATGTAGCACATTTCTACAATTTTTCAATAAACCTCTTTCTTTCCTATTTTTGAAATCCCAGACCCATCCTTACAGTTACAATAGCCTTCCAACAAGATATGAAGAAAGTTCTTGGATGAGTTTTGTTAGTTTATTTGTAGGAACTGGCACAAATGAATCCATTGGTCATCCTCTTCTGGAAAGGGCTGAGAAACAGAACCAGAGTATTTCAGTACAGCGCTCTGAAAGTATGTGATGAAGCCAATATTTATGGTGGTGGCCATTGTTTTCCTTTCAGACAGTAGCAAGCAATAAAAAAAGTAACGATAATGTAAAAGAAGTTATAAAATTTTGTTATAGACAGAAAAGAAGCCTTGACAGAATTTGTTCTTGCATTCAGATCAATGTAGAAATTTTATTCATTTTTTCTGTGGATTATACCAATAATCTCCTAACAGACTCATCATTTGTTCATTTTACTATTTTAGCTAATTCACTTTGTTTTATGTTCTTGATCCCAAAATCTCTGAAGCTAAATATACATTCTAAAAATAGTGACTGAACATTGCAACTGAAAATAGAATACATTGTCTTTGAAATATTCTCTGTGCTCTTTTATTGAAGCAAAAGGAAAGTGGGCAGAGTAGTGGAAAAGAAAGAAGGGAATGGAATTAATATGAGAAAAAGAAAAAAATGGAAACAAAGTCTTTGTAGATAGGGAGGGGTGGAGGGGTTGAAGGAGGGCAGGGCAATGGGGAAAAATAAGAACCGAGATGGATTATATAAAGGTGCAAATTTCCAATGATGAGTGCCATTGTATTGTATATCTCTAATTTACCAATAAAATTAATTTTAAAAATAAATAAAGGAAAAGATTGTCACTCCTTGTTATGGCATAAACTTGTTTACCTTCTGGAAAATTGATTGAAATTTAATCATTACCATGAGATTTTAAGTGGTTGAAGTAGATGGAATCTTTAAGAGGCAATTATTGTTCCTCCCTCATCGATGAATGAATCCATTCATACACCTGGTGGATTAATGGGTTAATAGATTACCTTTTAAATGAATCTGCTATAAATGCCAGTTTGGTTAGGCGTCTCTCACACTCCCTATCCCTGATAACATCATATTTTGAATTGATTCGGGACTCCACTGGCAAGAAAAGCATCACCAAATATGGCCCTTTGAACAGGTTCTAAAGCCAAGAACTGAAATAAACCTCTTTCTTTATTTTTGCAGTCTCTGGTGTAGTTTTCAACAACAGAAAATAGATTAAAATGCTCCTTTCTATTAGTTAAATTTTCAAAGCAAAAATGACAAATACCACAGTAAAATTTAACATTTGAATAGCGCATGCTTGGCAATCTCTAATGTTAAAGAAAGCAGTGGCCATAGCAGTAGTTCATACAATAGCAAAGACTAGAATATATCCAAATATCCATACACGGGAAAGATAACTAAGATATATGAACATAGTATATGTTTTATAGAGGTAATATGAACGAATCATATCTATTATATCAACAAAGATGGATTTTAGAAATCATAAAATTAACTAAAAATCTAAAAATATTTTATGATACAAAAGTGTGAAAATCTGAAATATATATATATATATATATATACAGAGAGAGAGAGAGAGAGAGAGAGAAACAGAAAGAGGAGAATAAAGTCTTATAAAATTGTTAGTAAGGACATGATAATCATTAGACTCAGAATGAGGGAGGCAAGGAGAGGAATAAAGGACTATATTGTAGCATATAGGTGTGTGTACTCTACTTATAAATGTGGATAGAAAATAACATTGAAGTATGATATAACTGCAAGTGAGCCAATGATGAAATACGGAAGTCAACAGATATTGAAAATCTAAATCTTTTGTTAATATATTGTAAATCCAAAATATATTAAAATATATTGTATATTCTATAACTTTTATTTTATATTTAAAATAATATTTTGGAATATATTAGCTCATTATTAGTCCAGATTATTCCATTATTGTAATGTGTAGCACAATTTTTTTCAAAGCTAACGATAAGGGAGATAAAGAGGTCATAAATGAGATGAAATAATGGTCTATATAGATTCAATGAGAAGTAGCACAAGCAATGAGAAGAGATATTTCTTTCTGTTTCTCTACCTCACTAAATTATTCATGATTTTTTCTTTTTTGTTTATATGAGCATGAAAGTCAACATTGTATTCAGCATAGACTGGATGATATTGAATATGGACTGTGAATTGGAAATTTATGCACCTGTAACTTGATTGAGAATTATGAGCAAGGTGACCTGATGCAATTTCTGAATAATTGGCTCTCTCCCTTCCTAGAAAATTTCACCTTTATTATCTCAGCATGATACTTTCCAAGTTATATCTTATCAGAAAGGACCTACCAAGAAGTTTCTAGTCGTTTGCCTCATACATCCTAAAAATGATGTCTTATTGAAGAGAATGAGAAATGTATTTTTCATGTACCTGAATTCTATTACCATAAGAATGATCTGACTGAACTACATCTCTTTTGATTGTGATTATGTCTATAAATAATATAATTTTATTCCTTTCGCACTCTAGGTGGAAACTAAAGGTCTATTTCAGGCTACCAATTGCCCTATAATGACAATGAAGCTTGATCACAATGGTGTATGTTATGAAATGGATTCTATTCCAAGAGATCTTTAAAGTAGGACAATGGCCTATCTGACAACTTAAAATCAGGATCTTTTTGTAATATGTTTTACTTTAGGAGATTTCTAGTTTCTTTGCTGACTAGTAACTATATATTACCTTAGTCATCAGGAGTATTTTTGCTCAAATTAAAATCACTGAGAATTTGAATGTGACACATTCATAGACTATCCAGAATAATGCCATTGACTGCAATCTTAGCAAGAATATATACTTTATAACTGCTTTAACTTATAGACATTTTAGATTAGAAAATAACTGAAGCAATTATATGAATTTTGCCCATGATACTTGGGCTGAATATTCTAGTAATTCAAACCATTTTTCAATATAACTTATTTCTGTTTATATATTGATTTATATAATAGATTCAAAACCAGCTATTTATTTATCCTTTCTCTTCACTAATAATAAATATTTAAAACAAGCTAACATTCATTTTGAATTATATGTAGGGACAATAATAAGCTTATCTATGTTTATTTATTTTTTTATCTTGAGTTTATTGGTACATTCTAGGCATATAGTACAGTATAGTTACATTCATAACTGGGATCTTGTACCTTTACATGACAGGTCTTGGTTCTCATTTTTCCCCTTGTCCCTGCTCTCCCTTCACCCCCTCCCCCCTCTCCATTTACAAACACTTTATCTCCATTTGTTCATTTTCTCATTTTTTTCTTTTCCTTTGTTCCCTTTCCCCTACTCTTCCCACTTTCCCTACACCTTTAGCCCTTTTCTTCCTATTTCACATTGTTAGTTATCCCATTAGGATCTTGTGTACTATTACAGTTTTTCACACCAGAGAAACTATTCATTATTTATATATGTGTGGCTTACTTATTTCACTCAGGAGTGTATCCTTAAAATGTATCCATTTTATCTATGTTTACTAATAAGAACTATATTGCAAAATTTTACCCATTACTTCCATTCAGTGCAGTCACTTATGTAATGTTCATTCTATTTGTAGTATCAGTTTCTTTGGGGTATCTTGAGAGTCTGTTCAATCATCCTACATCATACTCTTTCAATATTTAGGCATATTAATCTAAAGTTGAACTGGTGTTACTTTCGGAATTTCACTCATCTTATTAGTATTTTATTTTGTGATCTTGCAAGGATATAGGTTCTTAGTTACCTAATGTCAACAATATTTAATTTAGGTACTAATTACTTTTCTATTTGAAATTCTTTCTCTCTGGAATCTAAATTTATTCAACAGAGTTTTTCAAGTTACTCCTTTCACCAAGCTATTCTTCACCTAAATTGTTTAATAACATCTAACCTGTTACAAAAATGTTCAAGCTATTCAATCTAGGAAAGTTCTCCATAAACTGGCCCAAAGGCACCGAGCAGCTATATACCTGACAATTGTTTTTCAAGGATCTCTCTCCTTTCTGCTGACTAGCATCATATCTGTTTTAGCCCAATCATTTATGCACTTTGAAATTACATCTCTTCTGTTTGTTTGTCTGCATAGTATTCATTCTTGGATTCTATCTCACTTTCGTAAATAATATGTACTCTTCTTTTGCTCCCTTTCATAAATATTTTCATTTTGGAACAACCTAGAATCTCATATTTCTCAAAGAATCAATAAGTAACGGTATTCCAAAATGATCTCTTTTTGCTTGACTTCCTGAAAAATCTCAATACCTCAGCCACTCGTGTGCCTCTTATTATAAATGAACTTCTATTTTGGTTATTTAAATATGTACTTTTGCGGCAACCCACACAGTGTGGGGTCGGAAGCTGGGGAGTGTGGTGGGAAATGAAGAAACTGGGAAGAAATGACACATACCAAGAATATGCTTGGAAGTTGGCACAAGGTAGAACCATAGCTTGTTGGGATCTAATGGCCACCTAGAGCACCACGAGCTCTTTAGTTACAGTGGAAGGCAAACGGGAAGAGACGGTGTGGCTCATAGTGCTGCATGGCCTGTATGCCCTAGGCAGAACTTAGGGTGATTGTTTCATGATCAGAACATGCACAGGAAGGGACCAGGGAAGGATAGATACAATTTAACTGTGTCCCCGGGCTGTGCTATGCAGGGTTTACAATATGAGTCAGACAGTCCATTTGACTGATATGTGGAGGAGAACGAGAGCGGGGAGGAGAAAGAGCCATATTCAGGCTCAATCCACTGCAATTTAACATTTGTTTTGGCCTGGAAATTATTACAGATATTTTTTAATTCATCTTAACAGTTTGCCTCCCTAGTGAAAATTTGTAGTAATGCTTGCTCTTATGTTCTTATCTCGTGCCAGATAGTCTCTGTGAATCTGCATGTACAATTATAAATGAACGAGGTGGCTCTTTATTTCACTGAACTTCTTGTAATAACATATTCAGTATCTATCGGTCTTTAAAACATTTGCTTCTCTCAATTGTAGGTTCTCTGAGTCAGTCAAGAATGCCCAAACATTTTTTAATAATAAGGTTCAAATAGAAAATTTCACATTCCTGTTCAATAAAGTAAAATCTCTACCCTGTCCTTAAATGACGGGATGCTTGTAAACTCATGGATAATCATTGTGTTGGATAACACTATGTATACCAAACGAAGTTTTCAAATTTCTAAATTGAATTCATTACCTCATACTTGACCATCTGTTCATTGTGAAAGAAAAATTTATTTAAAGCTCCCTAATATAGCTCAAGAGTCACAATTCCTTTTTTAATATTAAACATATTATATGCTGCCATTACATTATATTCTGCTATCAATAATCAGTCAAAACAAGTGTCAAGAAAAACATTATCATGTGGCCTCTCAAATGGCTAAATTTTCCAATTCTGATTTTGCAAAATATCAGTTTAAGATTGATAAGAACATTTTAAATGTACTGTGAAAGATTTCCTACTGCAAGTAATTAGGGGTATTTTATACCAACCCCTAGAAATAAAATACCAAATACAAAAATTTTAAATCACTAGGACTTCACCAATGCTCCTGAATGAATAGGCACTGATATTAAGTAAAAAATATAAGAAACTCAACCTGCTCTGATTGAATACAAAGCTGCCTTCAGAATGCAGGGTAAGGAGCTTTCACTTTCCAGTAAAACAAAATGTAACTTGCATAAAGCAAAATAAATTTGACCTTAATCAAAATAAATTTGACCTCCATATTTGAATATAATTTGACCCCAACAGCCTTTGTATATAGTGGATGGAATACTAAATTTATATGTGAATAAATAGTAACCTATTTTTAAAGCAACTTGGTAATCAAGTGACTGGTCTCAGCCAATTACATTAGTGAAGCATCAGCCAATCACAGTGTGCCAACTGACAGCATCGTGTGTGTGTGTGTGTGTGTGTACTGCAGCCAGTCAGAATGTGTCTGTAAGTCTTGCTTTTTCTCTCACCATAAAATCTTACCCAGATAAGTGGAAAGAAATGTTCTAAACAACCTCTCTTTAGTGTGGAATCTTGCCCAGTTCTAGAATATTCCCACGACCCTCCACTCGATGTGATCTAATCTGTGTGCAGGACAGGTGCACATTAGAAGAGAGGACACCCTCCTCACTCAGCTCCCCATCAAAGTGGCTAATGGGGCAACAGTGTCTGGGTAGTGGCCCTGGACAGCAGCCAACTGGTAATGCCATCCAACAGCCTGTTATTAAAAGATTTCTAGGAGAGACTGTATATGGCACATGTCAGATTAATTCTACGTAATTTTATTTTCATTTTTACAGTACTGGGAATTGAACTCAAGATCACTTACTAGTAAAGAACTGTACAACTGAGCTATATCCCAAGCTCTGTGCAATTTTAAAATAATTCTGAAATATATTAAATCTGTGGCTCAGAAAATCATAGGTAAAATCTGTCATCATAAAATTACAGTGGAAGGAAACTGACAACCTGTAAACCTGTAAATTTAATGATCAAATGAAACTTGGACATTAAAATAATAAAAAGAGAAAGAAACAGAAGGATGAGGATATAAAAAATAGAACAAAAAATGAAAACTCAGTGTCTACAGTTACTGTCTGTTGTTTTTCTGAATATTAAGTGCATTTTGAGGAGAAATAATTGCATGAATAAAATGCTGTCACCCTGCAGTTTGGGAAGACTTGACTATTTACTCTCATGGGTCCAAAACACTGTTGGAGGAAGAAATATTTTGCACCCTTGAGAATTTCAACTCTAGATTTGTTTACACACTTAGTTTGTTTTTGATGATTGATAAAGTAACTCTAGAGGTGTAATTTGTGAATATTACATTTTCCCAACTTGTTCAGGGTTTATTTCATTGTATCATATATACAGGATATAAGGTGTGTGTGTGTGTGTGTGTGTGTGTAACACATTTTATAGGAGAATGCTATCCAGATGAAAGCAAAACAAAACAAATCTATGGGGATACTCAAAGTGTATGCGCAACATATGGTGTGTTTGGAGGTATAAAATGAATCTAAATGTTTGCAAAGATTTTCGTGCTTCCCAATTTCTAGTGGTATCAGAGTTGATCAAAATTTGTGTTATATAAATGACAGAGTAGATGCTATGTAGTTCTAAAGTTTACAGTATCTGCATTATGAAAAGTAATTACAAATGAATGATTTCTTATGTGGAGGAGTGCTTCAGGTTACATGATAGTGTATAACAAATCAACTACAAAAAGAGCAAGTTGTCCATCCATCCAGGTTGGAAAATATCCAGTGGTACCGAGAATAAATCAAGACATTTGTGACTTCTTCATAAAAAGGAGCAACTTTGCTTTCAGACAGTCTAAAAGATTTGTTTCACACCAAGGTTTCCTGAGCAAATGGAGTACAACAAAGGCTCATCAATACAGAATAGTCTACCCAGACAATCCAAAATGATAGTCCCATGTTGGAATATGCCAATCTTCAAGAGTTGTGAGGCAGACAGTGTGCAGAATTTTGGATGTGATACAGGTTTCTCTCTCTCTCTCTCTCTCTCTCTCTCTCTCTCTCTCTCCCTCCCCTTCTAAGACTTATTAAGAGACTAAAGATTCTCAGCAGTTATTATAAAAAGCACTTTATAACCAAGTATTCTAATGAGAAAATGAGAAGGGAAGAGAACAATCAATTTGTTTATTTCAGTCTTTGGCAAATGGACTATGAATTGTCAGATGTGCAGAGATTAAATAAATATAGTACATATATCTTGATTTAGTTATTCAGTAAACTTTATGAAGAGATTTAACCTTCATTGATCAATCCTTTTTTTATTACTATGGTCTAGATAGATATCATGTCTTGAAGAGTAAGCTAAATACTTGGGTCAGAATAAGGACATGGTGGTGATATTCAAAGTATATAAATGTTTCTGGGACAAATTTTGAGAACATTCATTAAGTAAATGATCATTCAAAATGATGGATTTTATTGAGCAAACAGATAGCTAATAATGATTTTTGTCTTTTCTCCATGTTACAAATTTATAAATTTGAAGCATTATTTTCCTTACTTGTTAAAAAATATTTATTTTACTAGTAATAATTTGGAATTGTTGTTAATCAGGGGTAATTTTATTATTTGAAATATAGAATCTGTATATATATATATATATATATATTACATTTAAATTACATTTCTATATTCTAAAACCTATATAGTTTTAGTTAACTTGTGCCGGATAACTCTTCTTTTGCCCTTAAATTCTTTAATATCTTAATTTAAATTCTGTACTTATATACTATTTTCAATTACTGATTAAGCTTTACTGTTTTAAGAATAGTTACTTCTATAGTTTCCATAACTCCATATCCAGCTCTTTTCTATTTCCTTTACATTTCCTCCATTCCTCACAATGTCATTATCTGTCTTACAACAAAATTTCTCACTTGTCATTTGCATCCCTTGAGAGTTACTGAAACAGGCTTTGCAGGTGGGATTAATTTCAAAGAAGTTTCTTTAGTCTCTTGGTCTATTTTGAATATGCTCACATGGCTGAAGTTTTCAGAAGTGGAAGGGAGAAAAACTTTTCAAATATTTTTAAGATAAGATTAATTTTATTTAAATGGTACTCAATATTACCTTATTATTTCCTCTAATTAGCTAATGTAATTGTCTTTTGTATGGATTCAAAATATTTAAATTTAAAGTTTTAGTTCTGTTTTCCAAATACTCAATCATATTTACCATGTCACCAAAACATTCACCATTTAACAAACTGAACTAGTAAACATTAAAGATATTTTTCCAACTATCAAGGCTAATTTTTTGCTCATCCCTGTAAGAGCTGATATCTTTCTAGGTTCCCAATGTATAAATATGCTTCAGTTCAACATTATTTCCTTATAATGCTAATATGAAAATCATAGTATTCCAAGTCTTCTAAGTGATTACATGCATTCATAAATTTATAAAGCTTCTTAAAAGGCTTATTTGTTTTACATTTTCAACAGCCTTGCAGTTAAACTATTTTTTCCACTTTTAAATAATATGTTAAATCACTAATCATAGCAGCAATTTGTTATAATGACATAATTACAATTCTCATATTCTGATGCACTTTAAACTGATCTACATTAAATAATTTAAGTTGTTTTTAAAATGTTTTAAAGTTTGATAACCACAGCATTAAGGCCACTTATAATCTAGAGTATTATTTTAGATCATATATCAAATAGCTTTAGATCTTTTAATTTACGTTTACATGTTTTAAATATCCGTTTCCACTTTTTCACTGACCTGTTCTAAAAGGGCTATAATTGCA
Organism: Fukomys damarensis; assembly: GCF_012274545.1. NCBI lineage: Eukaryota > Metazoa > Chordata > Mammalia > Rodentia > Bathyergidae > Fukomys > Fukomys damarensis. Next base: position 20,557,523 of record NW_022900942.1, read on the forward strand.
AAACCTCAGTATCATTTGACTCGGTATTGACTTCTTGCATTTCGCATTTCCAAATTTTAGTCCTTTACACACTAAGATCAAAGATCTTTCTGAAAAGAAAAAAAAGTTGCTATTTCCAATCAGTTGTTTAACAAATTATAAATAAGTGGATCTATTTTTATGTTGTCCTAACAAGACTAATTAGAACCACTAAGAAGTCACTTCCAGTAAAAAAACAATCATTATTTTATTATCCATGGGTGACACAATGATAAAACAAAGCTGATTTTATTTTACAAAAAGTAATCACCTATATAGATTTGGGGTTTTTGTTTGTTTTGTTTCATTTTCTTCTAAGAAATGATGTTTTTGAAACTTAATACTGCATTTTTTTTCTTTGCCATCTAGTTTTTTTTTTGCATTAACTTCTTACTTTGTGCCTTATGTTTTAAAATGTTATTCATATGGAATGCTAGATTTTATACACAATACATATTTTAAAAAATTATGCTTAAATGCCATACAACTGTGAGTCACAAGGCTGCAGGAATGGAATAACAATTAACTCATTTGCAGTGAAGTGGACTCATTATCAGGCCAGCTGCTGGTGTTTTCCCATCCAGGATTCTTTATGGCAAGCAAGGTCCCAGGGGAAAAGCCTTCCATCTGACTAAAAACATAACCCTATAGTTTAAAAATCTTCTCAAATCTGGAATGTATCGCTTTAATAATAGTAAATTTCAAAGAAATCTATATCTGTTTTTCTAGTGACTACAATACGTATAATGGATTCATATATACAATATAATCTCAATATATCTTATATGTCAAAAATTGCAATATTGCATATAAGTTATATGTGAAACAACTTTCACGTTATGCACACAAGTTTTTAAATTATACATACAAAATGTAAGTCATCAGTTTTAATCAGAAAAAGCTTAGATCTTAGAGATACATATTTGTATACACATATATACATAGATAATATTTGTTTTATTTATGATATAACATTTCTGACACAATAACCTTTATCAAGTACAGAAAGTAAATGACAATCTGTTCTGTTATTTTTACATATATCTGATTAAATGTCTAATTTAAAACCTCTTAATGAAATTATGTACAAAATACTAATTCAAATATAACTGACCACATAATGTAATTATCACAACTTCTTTTGTATTTTCCTTAAATACATATATTTTCAGCACACCTGCCTTTAGTTTGCAATGGCCAATAGGAAAAATAAAATTGAGGGTTTTCATATTTTTTTAAACTTTTAGTACTACAATGGTTATCATCAACATAAGCTGCAATGTTGAAAAATGTTAAATTCTCTCATTCAAATTCTTTAAAATATATATAAATAGGACTATATATAAATATATTAACCTACTGTGTTAAATATTTTGAGTAAATTAAGGAGATGATTTTAGCAGAGTATTTCCACCCTTATATTTTGAGTGAACCTTATATAACATTGTTCTGATTCCTTCCACTCCTTTTTCTCACTAGGCACAATGTTTCACAATATCCAAGGAACTAAAATCTCTGAATTAAAAATAATATTTCAAAACTTTCTCTATCTTCAGATAAACATGAAAGCAAATATTTTTAACACACTTAGAAAAATAATAGCACAGTGGAAAATCAAAACTACAGAAATATGATTGTTTAAATTTGCCCTGAATCACTGTTTTGGTTTTTCTTTTCTTAAACTCAATGACTTCTATGGGAATAAATTTCAGACATTTAACACACTCCAAAATGCTATTTGGAAAATTCCAAAAAATGGCTGGAGAGCGTTAACAATTTAAAATATGCCATGGTATATTTGATAATGTCCAAATCAATTAAGTACTTTGCCATGATTCAAGTATTTTTTTTCAAAATAGGCATACCCAAAAATGATAGACTACAAATTCTTAAGTACATTTTTGTTTTGTTTAAGTGTACAATGTATAATGTATCAATATTTAAGAACCAGATGATTTTTAAAATTTTTTTCAGCCACTTATTAGTGTCCTGTAAGCCAATTTTCAGAAAAGGGATGAGTGAAGAAAAATATAAGCAGTCATTTTAAAAAGTGGCACCAGTAAATTTTATCTTATATTTTATCAAAAATCCTATTTAAGTAGTCTATTTTATACGCATATCTTACACCTTATCAAAAACACCAATTCCCTAGGAGGTGACAGTAAATGTACAAGAGCACTCACTTTTGAATAAGAAGCAAAGTATTTTTAAATAATTAGCTCAAACCATACGCCAGTGCAGTGTGAGTGGTACCTGTGGGTGTGCCAGTTGTAAGAGGCCAGCACCAGTCTGCAAGAGATAATTTAGCAGTAGGAGCATCTGGCTCCTTGGCAAGCTCTTCGGGCATTTTTCTTGGCACCTGTTAGTTACCTCTTTATTGATCGCTTGATGATACATTTTAAAAAATCTATGAATTATTTGGCTGACACTTAACCTGTGCTTATTCCTTTTTTCTATTTAATCGATGTTGCCATTATCAGGTCAAATGCAAAATATGGTGTGTGTGTGTGTGTGTGTGTGTGTGTGTGTGTGTGTGTGTGTGTTTGTGCTGTGAGTGCCTCAAGGCTAATATTCTGAAAGATGAAATAGATAATTTAAAAAAATGTTCCAAAATCTGTACTCACATGAAACTGTGTTTCAAATCATAATATGAAATATTTCTTAATAGGCTAATCAAGTGATTCATGCTGAATAAAACATGATGTTTCCAGAACTATATTGAACAGGAGTGGTGATAGTGGGCATCCTTATCTTGTTCCTGATTTTAACGAGAAGGTTTTCATTTTGGGGCCATTTGATATGATGTTGGCTGTTGGTTTTTCATAGATAGCCTTTGTTAAATTGAGATAAAGACCATCTATTCAAATTTTCTGCAGGGTTTTTGTCATGAATGGGTGTTGAATTTTGTCAAATGTTTTTTCTGCATATATTGAGATAATCATATGGTTTTTGTTCTTAACTCTGTTATTGTGTATTACATTTATTGATTTGTATATGTTGAACCATCCTTGCATCTGTGAAATAAATCCTACTTGGTCAGGGTGTATGATCTTCTTGATGATCCTGTGTATTCTGTTTGCCAGTATCTTATTAAGGATTTTTACATCTATGTTCATTAGGGAGATTTCTCTATAAAATGGAGTACTACTCAGCCATAAAGAATGAGGAACTAAAGTCATTCATAGGAAAATGGATGCATATTGAGGCCATACTATTAAGTGAAAGAATAAGACACACATGTGTAAATACTGAATAGTTTCTCTGGTGTGAAAAACTAAAAGTGTAAATAAGATCCAGATGGTACAATTGACAATGTGAAATAGAAAAGGGCTAAAGGTGTAGAGGAAGTGGGAAGGGTAGGGGAAAGGAAATAAGCGAAAAAAAAATATGAGAAAATGAAAATATGGAAACAACGTTTTTGTAAATAGGGAAGGGAGGAGGGCAGGGGTATGGGGAAAAATGAGAACCAACACCTGTCATGTAAAGGTACAAAATCCCAATGATGAGTGTAACTGTACTGTACACCTAAGAAGTACCAATAAACAGAATGATGATAAAAAAGATGTTGAAGTCTCCCACTATCAAATTTAAATATGAAAAAAATGACAAAAGAGTGCTAGATATGCTCCTGACTGATCTATAGTTTCTACCAATTATAACTGCTTGAACACAGACAGTGCATTGGTAAGAAAACCGAGTGGAATAGAGTAAAATACATTACATTTCGGTGAAAATACATTATTGCAGATACACAGGCATGGTTAATTCTCTTGCAAAGTTTTCCAATAGCCATTGCTTAAGCTAGATGTGAAATTCTTTTTGAGTCAGAAGTATCAATTTCAGTCTTTGCAGAGGAGTATGATATTTGGGGATTATCTCTAAAACCCATCACGAAATATTTGACATTCAGCAAATTCCACTGAAGTTAATACTTGTATTCATACGTGTGAATGATCATGAACATATGTATATATGAGCATGTACCTATATAGGTATGTATTTATGCATCAAGAATATATGTATGGTTTGGTTGAATTATAAGCCCATTTCTTCATGCTGCTACCCATCCATGCAAATTCCATGAAGATTCCTCTGAAAGTAACACTTTCTTCTGCCACTCTAACATGGGAGTCAACCCTCATTTTAATTAGGCTGCTGAGATGCTAACCAACATAATGAAAGTAAATTTGAAATAAACTTTCCTCTTGAACCAGGAACCCCTCTGTCAACACAAAGATCCATGGATAAAAGGATCATAGGAAGCCTGTGGTTGTCATTTAGCAACTAACAATTGATGACTGAGTTGACATCAGTTTATATTTTCAACACATTTTCATGATGCTTAGAGTTATTGCACATGCTTAAAATTGAAACTATTATTATTACTGTTTAATTAGTATATTTCCTATTTAGAAATAGAACATTATATAATATTTGCATACATGGGTAGAGAAGATCATAGAGGAAAGATAAAATATAAACCACCTGAAGCAAGCAAATGTTTAGTCCATTAGAGAAAACAAACAAGCAAGCAGGAAAATGTTTGCATATATTCTAATGTTAGAATAGAAAGAAAACCCTTAATGAGCACATAAAGACACATAAAAAGAAAAAAGTACATGTAAAGGGATAGAAATTGAATATACAATGCAAAAATTGTAAAAAAAGATATATTACTTATAATATAAGATATATGATATAAGATATATCAGTGAAGGGCTGCATAGTGTACATATCATATTCCCATAAAACAGTAGTGGAGCCAAAAGTTTCCCATCACCTAGCAACAATGTAGCCATGATCACAGTGACTCACAGTGCATTATCAAGTGTGTGTGGTGATGCGAGTATAAAAAAACGTGTTCTATCAGTGCTATAAATGCAGAGCATATGCAATTGTGTAGAATATATGATACTTGAGAATAGAAGATACTGTCACTGATTTATACATTTATTGTACCAAAGTTTCATCGTTGATTTAGAGTGTAATGCTTTTCTTTATATATAAAAATAGTTTACTGTAAAACAGTATGCCATGTACATTAGAGCAAGCCTGCATGAATTCTGTGCTTAGTCTCTCTCAGCAATGCAAGACCATACATTATGATTGAGCTTTCCATCTAGGATTGTGTAAGTATTCTCCCATAGATGAACTTTCCTACCAATGCATTTTTCAAATGTGTTAATGTCTTTAAGGAATACAGAACGGGAGGTAGCAAAAAGTTAGTGAAAATTAGCACATATCATTAACAGTAGTTAAAGAAAATGCTAATGATTAAAAATGCAAATGGCATAATGATGAATATAACTGTACTGTATAAAATGTACCAATAATCTCAATGATTAAAAAAATACAAATTGCAATTGGACTTCAGGAATAGAGATGTGTGCCTTATTTTACAAGTCTCACTGAAATTAATAAGAAGCAAATGTCATTGATAACAGTTTAGAATGTAATTGTTTAGGACAATAGCCTTTATAGACTGTGAATTGCAAGCTGTTTGTAAGTGGTATGACAAAATCCAATGAAGAAAAAAGAAGATAGATTATGGTGTACCTTTCTTCCACATTATTTTTCTTACTGAAAAGAAAAAATATCTACCTATATATCTATCTATAACATTTATTTACACGACAACTATAAAAATAGAAATAGGATAGTGTTCATTAACAGAGTACTGAGTGAATACTTCATGATTAAAAATACATTATGTCAGAACTAAAAAAGAATATTTTCAGATTATATATAATCTGAAGTTATATCCAACTAATCTTATTAAGATAAAACACATTATTCTAAAAATATGTATAGGGCTGGGGATTCAGCTCAGCGGTTCGGTGGCCTGCCTTGCAAGCGCAAGGACCCGAGTTCAATCCCCGCTACCAAATAAATAAATAAATAATAAATAAATAAAATGTATAATTCCACATACATAAAAAAGAAACACAAATGATAAATATATTTCTATATGTACATATGTAAATTCCCATATGTTCAAGTGAGCACAAAAAGATGTGGAGTGATTCTTACTAAGCTTTCAATATTTTGTGGTTTTCTTTTAAAGGGAGAAGAGGAATTTACCAGCATCACCATCTAGATTTTTACACCTTTTTGCAATAGGATATTCTTATGATTTTATACTTACAAATCCAAAACAGTTCTACAATGGTTAGGTTTATGTTTTTCAGATAATTTCTTAGCCTCAAATATTGATCCGTAAATATATTCATTCTATGCTCAATCACTCATAAATATATCAACATTCCTGAGTACAAGAGATAGAAGGCAAAAGTCAGTACATAATACAGTACAATCATGAAATAAATAATGGCGGAACACAAAATAAATCCCTCCTGTAAGATGAATGCTTTCAAGAATTACTGCAGCATCATCACTTGCTCTTGCCTTGAGTGTCAGTTATCTATCTTGGGGATGTTTCCTGTAATGGAAGGTCTTCCAACCCAGTTGTACTCTCCATTCTTTGTTTACTTCAGCATCTTCTCTTTTGACATTTTTGCATTTAGTGTAAGAAAAATTGAGTTGAATGCTGAATAATTCTCAAATTAGCATATCAATATCTTTTACCAAATTGGTACAAACTTAATAGTTAACTTTTACTTCATTTCTGTCACCGGCTCAGGATCTAGCACATTGACAGGGATAGAAAAGGCATTTGAAAATATTTTCTGGTGGGTAGATATTTATTTACATTTTCAGTTGACATAATTTAAATCTCTGCCAAAAAACTTTTCTAAATGTTTTCTCAATTTCTTCTTTAATGTGATGTTAACATATTCTTAAACACCTTTTAGAACAAATAATAAAAATGATATAAAAATTAAAAAATTTAGTGTCTCTAATGGATTATGAAGTCAAGGTCTAGGCCTTTGAACATAAAATATTTAGACATTAAAGATAAATGTTTTTATTAGAGTGTCTTTTTTCTACCATTTTTTTTCACATCAAAAGAACCACCTTTGACCATCAACTCTGCAGAATTAAACAATCCTACATGAAAATATCCTCAGAGCTCTATTTATTCTAACAGTGATACCACTTTAAAAGAAAGCCTGGAAAGAAAGAAAAAGAAAACCGGTTCCTACTGTTACCAAAAAGAGCATCCTATTGTCTACATTCATATTAAATAATAATAACCCACAGTACTACCACAAAAAAGTGCTTCTGCACATTCCCTTTTCCTAGCTTTTATGTTCCTAATAATGCCTCTTTATTCCTTTCTCTCTTTTTTTATTTTTTATTTCTATTAGTGCATGTTTGAAGTACATTGTGTTTATATTCTTTGTGTGGAGTTCATACAGGTACATAACACCTCTTAATCCCCTTTTTCACATCATTTTCCTCCCCTCTCCTCTCCTCCATCCATCTCTTGATAAAACAACAGAGCAAAGGCCATTCTTTACTGCCCTTCACATATTCCATAAAAGGCCCTCTGTGCTATTCCCTTACATAAAAATGACAGGAAAATCTTATAGTTATACAATGTATGCTACATGATTATACAAAAGAAGTTATACACAATGAAATTTGTTTAACTGTAACAAAATATAAAGTTAGATCTATTTACTATATTGCTCTTACATGTGAAAGAGAGTGAAATAACAAGCTTAAATAGTATATCCAAGTTATGTTTCATTAAATTGGATAAGCAGGAGTCCACCTAATCTACCTAACTCCCCCCAAAAAATATGTTTTAAGATTTCTCTCTCAAAATCACGTACCCTCTCTTCAACCCTAGTCATTTGAAGGCAAATTAAAGCATGCATGCATACAAACTTTCACATATAAACCAAAGCACATATAAATAGAATCATAAAACAATAACAGCAAAATGACCTAAAATACTTTTGGAAGTTCTTCTGACATATTTAAATTCCTAACAGTGTCCTTGACTCTGGATACATTTAGATTCATCTCACAAGCTTTGAGGAAATATCTCCATTTAGTCCGTACTACAGACCCTATAACATCAAAACTTCCAAGTAGTACAGGAAGCATTGTGTTGCTCAGCTTTCTGTTACCGTCACATTAAATTAAGAGACAGAAACCTTTACTGTGGTTCACAGTTTTAGATGTTTCAATCCATAATCGTTTGTCCCTGTTGTTTTGAGTATTTGGAAAGTCAAAAACATCATGATGGGGAGGGAGCACGGAAAGAAACAAAACTGCTCACCACAGAGTGGCTGTGAAGCCAGAGAGAGAGAGAGAAAGAGAGAGAGAGAGAAAGAAAGAGAGTGCGTCCCTTTCAAAGACAAACTCTCAATAATGGACTTCCTTCTCCTAGGCCCCACCTGTTAAAGGTCCCAGCTGGTCTGTGGGGGCATTAAGATCCACACTGTATTTCTTTTCCTAGTAAAAATTACTTACTAAACAAGTTTATTCTGTGGAGTACAAAATATTTGATCCAGGACTTTAAAGGGTCTTGTCTTTTTTCTCAGGAGACTCATTATCCTGCTCTTTAATTACCTAATATTCCTGGTGTAATAGTTAGGTATCTTGAATAGAGGTTGATCTCCTTGTTGTGACTGTCAAAATCTTTGAATCAAGGGCTCCCTAAGCTTCCCAAAATTTTATGCTAATTTTTTTTTATCTGAAAGTGATTTCTCATCTGGCTTGAGATCAAGCTCATAAGAGCCCTAACTCCCTTGTCATGCAGCATTTTACAGATCGTCACATTAATTAGCATCCTTTCACACAGGGAAGAATAGCGTTCACTATTACTCAGAACCACATTGAATCTCAAGTGTCTCTTCATGCAGCACTACATTATTTACAAATAATATACTTCCCTTCAGCTTGTAAAAGTATGCAGCCTTTCTTATTGTTGACGCTTCCTTTATCTCCGCCTAGTGTATAACAGGACCTTAACAAGAATTTGCTGAATGAATTATAAAAAGTTACACATTTTTATTTCATTCATTTTTTCCTATTCATGCTGAAATGTCCTGTTGAGAAATTATGTTTTTTAATAATATTTAGGATTACTAGTTCAAGTGGTTAATCTTGAATATTCCCTATAAATTTATTATGTTTCACTAAGGACTTCTGTTTTATAACCCTTTCTCAGCAGGCACCTACAAAAATGTAGGAAACCAATATGCAATATAGATTGGAGCAGGCAAATAATGTTTAAGCTTTGAGGTGAAAACTTTTCTGTGATGTCATTATTGATTTCTCTAAAATAAATTTCATTTATGCTTTACTGTTTTATTTTTTACCTTTTTTTTTTAATAGGAGACTAATTCTGTGTGTTTTTAGAAACACAAATATTCAAAATGAAAGACCATTTTCTCACTGGGCTTGATAAAAATTGATTATAAGATCATTTCACATTATTTTTGGCACGGTCATTAAGCTTTGATTGAAAATTAAATCATTTTAAATATTTTAATCATTTGTTCCTTGTCTCATCTCTTCTTCTTTCCCCAGTGTCTTTTCCCTGTCTTCATGACTTTTTCTGTTTTTCTTTCTCTGGTAGCTAATTAATTATTGCTTCTAATTTGCTGAATATGCTCAGTAAATAAATAATTCACTCATTTATTTAGAATGATATTTATTTAAGGAATATACATCCACAAGGCACTGAAGCTGATGCCAGAGAAATGGAAATATATGTTGAGGGATAAAAAAGGAAGACACAAGGTAAAATAAGACTAAAATAATTTTTGCTTTTGTTAACTGTTCTTTGCATAGTGTACAACCTTTAAAAAATTTATTTTGAAGCATATGTATATACATAAATAAGCTCCATATTTTCTTTCCTATTATAATGGGTTGATATTTGTTTCCCAAGAAAATTCATATATTGAAATGCCAACTGCTAATGTGATAATAGTTTGAGATGTGCATTAGGGGAACAAATAGACTTAGGTCAGTTTATTACGTTGAAGACATTTACTTTTCTCCTGTTTTTGAGACAAAATACCTCCTGACACCCAACGTTGAAGGGGAACTGGTTTATTTATCTCACAGTTTGTAGAGGTTGCAGTCCATATTTGGTTGACTCCAAGGTAGGGTAGCACATGGCAGAGAGGTATCGCAAAGGAGAAAGAGTTCAGGACACCTACACAGTAGCAAAAGCAACAGGGACTTTAGGAGCATCTTTCTGCCCCTTTTATTTTATTCAGACTATTTAGGGTGGGTAGCACTCACGCCCTTAATCTTATTGCCCTCAAGCCTAGCACTGCCATAAATCAATCACACACTATAGATTCAGCCACCTCTGAAAAAACAACAGGCTTAGGAAGGACGTCTAAACACAAGCCACAAGTACCGAGTTGTGTTTTCAATAGAAAGAAGGCTCTAATGAGAAAGTGAATCAGTGTATACCTTGGTCTTGGGATTCTCTTCCTCCAGAGATATGAGAATAGTTGTCTGTTGGTTAAGCCACCTACTCTATAATACTTTTTTATAGAATCAAAGCTGCCTACCAGAAGTCCATGTTTTCACAAATGTTCACCCAGATGCATGTGCCAACAACATAGTTCAAAGAAGTCAGTCGGTTCCATTGAGAGTCATGTTGCAAACAGCATTCCCAAATGCTCTTCAAAAGCAAACAAACAATAAAAAATAACCACTATTTTGTTGAGTAAACTTGATTCTGATGATGATGCAGTGAGAGGTTTGGGAATGTACAACCTGTCCTCCAGTTACACGGCCCAGATGAATGTCACACAGATTTTGGAAACTTGCACTGTTTTTCCTAGTGCCAACTCACAGAATGTGATTGATTCCAGCACTTCTGTTTATGAATTTCAGACACCATTTTACCTCACCAAAAGTAATAGCAGAGATCAGATCAGTTATTCTCCTGGAGATAATCAAGCACAATCTGAAATTGGAGAGCAACAATTAGATTTCAGTAACACTGTTAAAGACCTGTTGAGTGGAGACAGCTTGCAAACCAGCCAGCAGCCGCTAGGTCAGGTAGCATCTGATCTCACCGATACTGCGTCTGATTTCTCTAGTGATATCAGGTTGTCATCTGACCTCTAAGGCAGTATCAATGATTTGAACATCCTAGACCCAACTCTACCATTTGATCCAGGGCATCAGCAGGAAAAAGGTGATGAAGCTGCACTGAAGAATTAAAGAATGAACTGTTATTTCAACAAATTTGCTGTGAATCCATCTGACTTCATCAGGTTTTGAATAGATAGAAAGCAAGGGCCATCCTACTGTTGAAGTGTTGTGGTAAATTGTGTTTTATAATCTGTAGAGTACACTGTATCTAAAGACATATGTATTGTATTTTTCTTAGTGTAAGTGCCTCCTGCAGCAGAAACTTACTGTTAATTGAGACATTTTAAAAGCATTTGCTGCCAAAGTGGTTTCTTCAGGAGGAAAATGGTTAGACTCACCTCAGTTAGTAACAAGCTTCTGAAGACGGCTGTAGAACAAGGTTTAGGTTTTAAATTTTATAGTGTTCCCCATTTAATCACATTGTTTTCTAGTAAAGAATCCACTATCTAGCTTTTACAAAAGCAGTCTAGATATTTATTTTGTATAAGTTTATTTCAATTATTCATTTGATCTTCACAGAATTTAGAGGAAACCAGTAATTTTAGTTAGGGGTTATTTTGCTGTTACTGGCATTATGTTTAAATATGAAATCACAATTAAGGTGAACAGTAGGCAAAAAGTCTTCCTTGAAATAGGTATAATATTCAAGTTATAAATATTTAGGCTTGAAGCATAGAGCTACTTGCGGATGAAAGATTTCTGTAAGACACTCTGGGGCTTCAGTACCATTTACCCCACAATGAAAGGCTTAAACAGGAGATGACAGTGGGAAATTAAGTATTAGGAAAAGTAAAAGCTGCACTACAATTTTGAAGAGAAAAAAGTAGTAACTGTTTATATTTATGACTTTGCATTAGCCTGATTTTAAAATGTTGCTTTAAAGCAGGAAGGAGATAACATTACAACCTGAGCAGAAAGCATTTCACCACCTAAAGTTTGACTGAAACCACAAATCTATATATCTCTATTAAAATAAAGGGGATAATAGTACTTGAAGAAGAGGAACGTTTCATTACATGCTTAATTTATTTATCATGATTAAAAATTGCAAATTACTTAGAAAACAAAAGCTGCCTAAGATGCCTATTACAAAAAAAAAAAAGAAAAGAAAAGAAAAGAAAAGAAAAAAGAAAAGCTGAAAAACATCATTAATAGCACAACTCAGAACCATTTCTCCATTTGGAATATGTCCTTACATTTATTCTAATATGTGAATAATTGATGCACTTCTTAAATTTAAAGATATATTTCATGACTTGGTATAATTACCAAGAAGTGAATTTCATATTTAACTCGTCTTTCCAGCAATTCTATTTGCCTAAATTAAGCTACAGTTTATCTTATTGCTTTTTGTTTCTTTTAGGACTCAACAAGCTCACCAACATATGTTTAAGCAGTCATTTATATTATGAGTCATATATCATACTATGAACACTGACATCTATTATTAATTGATCATTTTATGACCTGTGGATACAAAAATAGATATTTTTCCAATTAACATTCTAAATCTTATCACTAAGTCATCTATGTCCCTAAGGTGTTTTTTCCTTTTTTTATTTTTCAAATATGTACTGATGGATGGGGACTAAAGTTTCCGAACTATCTCAATCAGCATAGAACGCCAGGATGTGTTTTAAACACACAATTCTCTTTGATCCACCAATTGAGCAATATTTGCCAGTGAGAAAATAGATGATTCTCACCATGAGAGTTGTATTTTTTCCTTCTAAACTCTCCTTTGCACTCCGTTTCTCCACTGTAATTTTTCTTACTTAAAAGTAGTTTATTGATCCTCCTTTTTCTTCACTAATCCCTTCAACCTTAGATTTCCTTACAGTTCTTTTGATATCTATATATCTCTATCTCGATATGTATATGTATATCTGGAGAGAGAGAGGACATTACAGAGGATGAGTAGGCCTGCAACAGAGATGTGGAGATGAATATGACTGCATTAGAGAGGACACCAGACATATATGGAAACACTCATGATTGAATGGTAGCATTTATAAACTATACTTCATCTAGGTATATAAATCATTTAATGTAAACATAAAGAATTAATTTTTTAATGTGAAAGTGTCAGAGAGCTTTAAATGAAATTTACTAAGAATATCAAGTATCACAAGACTCAATATTAATGAAAATTGATCTTAAAAATTTCCACAAAAATGTATTTTCTATTTTTATTTATTGCTTTTGTATTGAGATGTTTTGGGAACATTCATATTTGAATACTGGTATAACAAAAGTAATTTGCCTGTGTTTGTTTACCATTTGTTGTACATAAATTCCAAATAAATGTTGACCTCTCAGCTTGGCATTCAGTCCTGTACAATCTGGCTCCAAAGCTGTTGAGTTCCCTATATAAACTATGTTTTTTTAAACTCACATATGGCCTCTTTTAAACATTGTCATAATGTAATTCTTCTTAGCACACTCCACAAGAGCAAAAATGCAAATTTCCTGTATCTATTCAAATCTTACCCATTCAGTACCACTCACTTTGAATGTTTCTTTTTGTGGAGCTTTAATTCATTCTTGTAGGGCAGAAAAGCCTTTCTTATAATTTTTCACTGTATTTTATACCTTCCTACCTTCAGATATTTATTATTTGAGGTAGGCAATTTTAATTGAATTTACTTCACATTTTAAAATTTTAAACCATGAGCTCCTTTGGCCAGGAATTGAATCATTCCTCATCTGCACAAGGTGATTGTGCATAAAATACTATTTCCAGAAGAGGCAATTAATAATTAACGAACATAGCATCCACACTATTAGTTGGTAAAAGTCAGAAGACAATCTTTTTTTTTCCCCCTTTTGTTTTATAAAAAAAAAAAAAACACCTAAAATATTTTCTCTACTGGATTATACTTCAGGCCATTGCATATCTAATTGCTCTGCTTCTTACAAGTGCCCTTGAATAGGATTATATTAAACACTAACTGTGAAAGATAATGAGAGATTAATAATAAAGGGGCAATTGGATAAACACAATTAAGTTAGTATTAAGACATTCAGCTAAGTATGATGTGAGATATTAGTTTATGTTTTTCTTCTATTTGTGAACTCATTATATTAACTTTAAGAATAATTGGTTTATTCTGCAAGACAAATTAAAATAGTCCATAGATTTAATTATGCATGACCAGCTGTATGGTTCTCCAGGTTACTTATCTAAATAGGTGGTACATTTATGAAAAACAAATTGTTTTGTTTAAATGTCACTAAATTATTTAATGTCCCCTTCCTCGTGAATCTGTTAGTCTCATATTACCTAAAACATATAATGTAACTCTAAAATTTTACTTATATACATAAATCTAATTTAGTAGCATATTACCTAAAACGTATATACATATATATATATATATTTTTTTTTTCACTATTCTATCCTCTTTGGGCCCAGTGAATCTAGAAAGAACCTCTCATTTGTTCTACACATTATTTTTGTATGAATTTTACACTGTACTCCTTAAAATATCTATTGTAATTCTATAACTTTATTTATAAGTTCTTTAAAGTTTATAATTTAAGCCCTCTTTTATATAAAATACAAAATAAATATTCATGGTCTCATTTTTATTTTTTGTTTTCCATATCATATATTTATGTATTTCTGGACTTGAAGAGTACATTAAAGAATGGGAACATAGGTAAGTGGTAAAACAATTGGGTAGCATGAACAGGGCTTCTTTCTATATGATTTACAATACACACACCCACACACACACACAAATAAAAACTTTAACACATGAAGGACTAGAATTTTGAAAATTGGGTTTCTTTAACTAAATGTTGACTTCTTTGTTTTGTATATATCAGTGACTGAAATTGCAACTACTGTCAAGTTTAGAGAACTATTGAGCATCATAATATCTTAGCATTGCAGTATCCCCTGAAGGGTGCTATTGTACAAGTTGATTAATATAAAAAAATGTCCAATACATTGACATCAATTTAATTCTTGTTTCCTCTTGACTCCCAATTATTTTCCAAGTCATTTAGATTTTCTTCAAAACTTTTACAACCAGTAATTCTTTCTCTTTTCTTCTCTGTTTATTCCTCTTTTCCTCATCCACATAAATTTATCATAGATGTTTCCTGCCTCTCAAATGCTAGGACCTGAGTTTGATCCCTGGTACCAAAATAAAAAATCATAGATGTTATTTTACCTAATAGTATTTGTGGAATTATATAATATGATTATATTTATTTAATAATAAATGAACAAATATACTTAAGTGGAATAAAATAAGACAGAACATCTTTGAAGAAACCCCATTCAGGAAATGGGGAAAAAGTATCATAAGCATATATATTTATAAATACACATACATGTACAAATGTATGTGCATTTGTTGAAAAGTTCCATTGTAACATTGACTGAGTTGAAATATTATCTACAGTTTCTTCTCAATTTGTTTATATTACTAAGGGTGAAGTGTGTTTTTATAGTTATACAATGATTCAATAGATTTATTTTAGCAAAACTTGTCAAATACCATGTCTTTTCATCTGAGAACATTCACAGTAAGTGAACCTTCATTCTAAGATGCAAGAAGTCCAATGGGATATACAAGACCTATCAACTCAGAACTGCGGGAAGCTAAGGCAAGAACATCCCAAGTTTGAGCTCAGCCTGGTTAATTTAGCAACTGGGCAAGACTTTATCTCAAAAAATAACAACAGCAATATTGATAATAATAATAATGGTAAAGGCATGCTTGAAACATTGCTCAGTGTGAATGGCCTGGCTTCAATCCTTAGCACAAAAAAAAAAAAAAAAAAAAAAA
>NW_022900942.1:20573477-20633592 GCF_012274545.1 Fukomys damarensis
AAAAAAACTGTATGGTTCTACCCTCATTTCTTAAAGGTACAGTTCTCTATCTAAGGACTGACAGCCCTATATCTTCATTTCTAACAGATAATTGGAAGACTGAGAATTAGACAACCATAAATCCATAGAATTTCTATTTTACATAAATTTATGTTCAGCCACTGAAATACCAAAACAAATGGGGCTTACCGCTCAAAGATATACTCCACTGGTTTTGTTTCTACAGATTATTTTAAAAGGCTATATAACTTGTTTTACTTACATGGGAGAGTAAATGGAACTCTTTGTGGAAACTCACTAACCTGCTTTTTTCAAGTTATGGATTCATGAACTATGAGATAATTTGCTTTAATATAGTTTCAATCCATTTGGAAGTATCTGGGTAATTTTTGCCAACTTAAAAATTAGTAGGAACAATCTACACAAAAATCAATATCATTTTTGTTGGATAAAGGATAAAATCACTTATTACTAGCACTATGATACAGATACTATCTTTGAAATAGGACTCTTTCAGAAATTAAGGAATATTAACATTAGGTATAAATCCATTCTCAAGTGGTTATTCTACAAATAAGGTCATGGATATCAAATCAATATCCCTTAAGAATCCTAGGATAGAAAATGTCCTTAAATATTTGTTTAAATATTTTCTAAATTTAAAATAGCTAACTTTTAAAAATCAGATTTTAAAAATAGCTCTACTTCAGCGACATTATAATCAATTTTTTTTCACCTTCAGAAGTAAAGGACACCTTAGGATTAAATTGTGAGCCATTACCAGCATATGGTTATAAATTAAATGCTGACATAATTTTGACTATAATGATAAAATCTAGTTTAGTCTCTTAGTTCTTGAAGTTAGATTCAATCAAGTACTAAAGACACAACCTGGGGATTTTGGCAGGTGCAGAAAGGCAGAAATCTTGTTCAAATCAGTAAAATTCGATTCTCTCTAAGGTACTTCTTGACTTGCTGAACATTCTGTGTTTTCATATATACATATTCGATCCATTTAAATGAAAATAAACCCTTTCCATTTTTTTTCTTTCCACTTAACAATTGGGTTTAGAGAATCTCAAATAACTTCCACACCAGCCTCAACATTTATCTGAATAACTAACTGGTAACTAACCTGGTCTTAAAAAGCTATGACTACTAAGTTATAAAATAGGAAACAAAATAATCAGAATTATCATGTCAATTTCAAACTGTGTTCCTAAAGGTTCCATACTCACAGTATATCCAAGTGACATCGATTTCCTTGTCAGATTTTCATCCATTTATATTTTAGTTACTTCTCTTTGCTATAAGTGATCACTAGAGTATGAGTTATTTGAAAGGGAAGGCACAGCCAATGAGTTAATCATTTATGCCGCCGAATCTAAAGATGACCTTATAAAAATTAAATCTGACCAATTATTTTATCCAGAAATACTCTAGAAACAGTTATCTTGTCTGCTTTAAACAAGTCTATGAGAGAATGCTTATATGATGAAACAGCCCATTTTATACTTAAAATTTTTTCCACTGTAAATTTTCTTTTTTTCTTTTTCTTTATTGATACATTTTAGACATACAATACAATTACATGCAACATTTCAATTGACCAAAAATTTCACTGAATACTTAATTATACTGCACATTTTCATTATTTCCTTTCACTTACCATTTTTTCCCTTTAGGACTGAAAGAGAATGATGATTGTTCTTCCCATTCAGGAGCATCTCCGGACTAGGGGGACAATAATTGTCACTGCTGTGGAAGACCAGGCTAGGTTAGCTATCAGGTGAGTGAGGTGACATTTTCCCTCTTTAACTCTCTGATACATACACACCTCTACAATTTTCAAGCTCACTTTAAATATTTATTACAGAAAGAGTTCTTTCTTCAGTTAAGAGTAATGTTGCTCTGCTTTATAGCCAGAATGTGTGCAACGCTACGAATCTGGTAATTAATTGAAGACACTTGGTTCTTTAGATTCTAATTTAAATTATTATAACATTAAGAGCAATTTGCGTCCTCAATGACCATAAATCTATTCATTTCTTTGGTTGTTAATCCACATGTTTACGTAACAAAAAATCCTTTAAAACCTCTGTAACTTTCAAGTGATCTATTTTAGTAGAGAATAGTAACAAGAAGTGATGTAGCATGATTTGTCTATGCAGCAGATACGCTTATAGATAGATAGATAAAAGCAGTGTATCTAATATATGTCTTACTTTTCGAGCATTGTATAATGTATATGCTCAAATTCTCATTTTGAAATAATTTTAGAAACACATAAAAATTCCAAGAATAACAGAATTTCCCTAGTTTTCCTCTAGTTTTTTTCTAATTTTAACACTTTACATAACCATGGTACCATGACAAAAATTTGGAAACTATGATTACTGCAATACTACTTGTTAGGGTAGAGGTTTTATGTAGATTTCATGATTTTTTTATGAGAAGTATTTTGCTTTAGATTCACACTTGTTATTTAGCTGTCATATCTCCTTCAGTCTGTTAGAATTCCTCAGTCTTTCCTTGACTTCTGTGACCTTGACATTTTTCAAGAGAACTGGTCCATCATTTCAAATAAAAACCCTCGATTTTGGTTTGTCAGAAGTTTCTCATGATTAGAATCAATCTTTGTACTTTTTCTTATATCCGAAGGACCACAATTTCTCTGTGTCTTGTTAATTGTTTTTAACCTTCATTTCTTGGGTGATGTCATATATTCTAGAAGTTTATTGTTTACATTATTGAAGTAAGTATCATGAGGATTATATTTTGAGAATATGCAAATATCACATCTCAGGTCAAATTGATTTAAGAATTCATTAGTGACATTAGTCTGTAAGTAAAATCCTAACATTTCGGAGGTACCTTTTTAGTGTCTTCATGTCTGAAGTATTTATTAATTAGAATGCTTCTCTAAAGGAAAGCTACTCCTCAGTTATTTAATTATTAATTATATATATATATATATTAATACTTGCTACATTTTAAAATAATATGAGGTATAATAAAAATTCATATTTATATAATTGGTCAAATAGCTTGAATTTTACTTGTTGGAAACTTCTTCAGGTTGACTTTGATATAATTAGCTGCTTTGTTCCTGGGGGGAAGTTGGTGTTTTTGTGTGTGTTTATTTTCATTTGATTTGGTTTAGTTTGGATTTGCTTTACATGATTTCATCATTCTGTGGAAACTTCCTTCCTTCTCTTTTAACCTCTCAAGTTTTGTGTATACTTCAATCTTGAGGTATAATACTTCTTTAGGAAGCCCTATGAATGGTATTTAGAAAAGAATAGCTGAGTAGATGTGCTCAGATGTTACTGATCTGTTTATGCCTCCACAATTTCATATTTCTGTGCAGTTATACAGTTGGAATCACAGATTAGCTTTATGTTTTTTTTTTTCTTTTACAAGTAAAGCCTTATAATCTTCAACTGTTTCTTTGTGTGAATTAATAATATTTTCACCTAAGTTGTATTTCATTGTATGGGTTCATTACAGTGCATTTTTCCTTTCCTTTTCCTTTCTTTTTTTTTTTTTTTTTTTTTTTTTTTTTTGTATCAAGGGTTGAACTCAGGACCTTGTTCTTGCAAGCCAGGTGCCACAACCACTGAGCTAAATCCCAAGCACTACAGTGCATTTTTCGCTACCCTGATCAAAAGGATTCCATATTTTTCCAGATGTTGTATTTCCAGTGAATGGAATTTTTTATTTCTCTTGAGTGAAATTACTGGATCTTATGAAAAAAGTATATTGAATTTTTAAGCTATCAAACTATCTATTATTGTTACTGTAATGTATGCTATTCATTACAGAAGTATATGAGGGTTCTAATTGTATAGTATCCTAGCCAGAACTTAGTATTAAAATTCTGGGAGACAGAGGTCATGTGTTTGTGGTAGAAATGCTCAAAATAATTTTTATAATTTTTTCACAACATTGACTTTTCAATTTTTGAGCAAAGTATATCTGTTCACTTACTTGGATTTAAAAATTTTTCTCATCAGTATTTTATAGTTAGGTCATACAAATTCTGTGATTTTTAAAATAATTATAACTGAGTATTTCACTCATTTGATATGATGCAAACGTTTGTGTCTTTTGAATTTCAACATATAATTGCTTATTTGAATATATTATATTGAAATATAACTCATTTCTATATAGTAACATTATAGCCATCAACCTTACAAAATTCATCAGCTTTAGGAGCTTTTAAAAATATTATTTGCATATTTTATCGTATCATGATTGAATAGAGACCTTTTTTTTTCTTTCTTGTTTTATTGTACTGGGTAAAACTTGCATTATGAAGCTGAATGGGTATGATCACCCATTCTTTCCTTGTTGCAGTCTTAAAGAGAACATTCAATATTCCAATTTTCATTTTGATTTTTCTATTGCTATTTTAAGGTGCTCCCTTTATTCAAGTAAGAAAATTTCCCCTCTGCTTTGTTCACTGCTAATTTTTAACAGGAATTAATTTTAAATACTTTCATTTGTGTTTTCTGTATCTATAGAAGAGAACACAAAATCTTTAAACTATTAATATGATAATTATATGAATTATTTTAAAGCTGAATTTTATAGTCCTGTGATAATCCCTGCGATGAGGCAGTCCATATGTTATGTTAACCTTTTGATATACTTCTGGATTTTACTATACATCTATGTTCATGACAGTGTTGTTTATAAAATGGAGTACCAAGCCATAAAGAATGAGAAACTAGAGAGATTTGTAGTAAAACAATCCTTTTTTGGTGAATGTCTTTACAAGGTCTGATCAAAAATTCAATGAATGCTGCTGCCCAGAGCCATCCAAAGGAAGGCTGACGTATAAAAACATCACGGTGTTTCCCCATCTGCCTCATTCACAGGTTTGGCACCATGTGATTGGTGACGCTGCATCAAAGTCAAAATGAGCATAAAAGTTACTCTTCTAATCAGTTAAAAAAATGATTCAGGACATCAAAACTCCAGTTAAGATAACAAAATACACTCATGATAAAAGACTTCCAGAATGGCTCCAGAAATTGACAGGAATGATTAAGTGTGTTACAAGTGAGAGGAAGTATTTAAGATGGCTTGATGACAATGTATTTCTTATTGCAATATTTTTTTTAAAATTTAAACCTTCACCCTGCTTTTTGATCAAACTGCTTTGTTATTGAAAAACACACTGGAGAAAACAGTATCCTGCAACATATCTAAGAACTTCTTCTCCCAAATGAACTATTTGAGATGAGGCTTGAATAGTCTTTAAAATGTGGAAAATGTTTCCACTGTCTTAAGAAAACATATGAAACCTAATTGTCTTTTAGGGTCTCCACAGTGGTAAGTTCATGAAAATATTTTTTCCCATTTTTGAAGAAGCACAATGAAGTATTTGTCAGAGATTTTCCTTAGCATTTAGTTTTTAAAAGCCTGACTCCATTTTAATATTTTCTTTTATATTTTGTTAAATCCTATTCACATTTGAGGTTAGATAAATGTTACCCTATCTTCACTACTGGTCAAATTCCACTACGTGTTTAAATCACTCATCAAGTTTTTAAGTTTTATAGAGAAAAACCATTATGATCACTTCCTTAACTCAACTGTTCGAACGTTGTGATGTTGAAGTCTGAGAACAGGGAGAGAAGTGTGCCTGTACCGTATCAACTACACTGTCGATAAGCTAGAAAATAAAGTTTGTCCAGCGGGCTTTGAGGGACAGACACGATATTCTGGAGACCCAGATGTGCAGGTCACTGATAGAAGGAAGAGAAGCACTAGCTTTTTTATTTGCAGTAACAGTGAAAGGTGTTGTTAAAGACAGTGAAGAATAAAATAGGAGAAGATAAATAATACAGATAAAGGTTTGGTCAAGCAGATACTGATTATCTAAATTTCAGCCTTACACTGAGATAATTTCATCATGTTAAAAAACTATAAAATATAAATCAATCTTATTGACATTTTTTATACAATAGTTTCAAAATCTCACTAAAATGATGTTAATATATTTATTGAATATTTTATTTAAGAGCATCCCTTTTATTTCTATGGTAACAAAACAGAAATAGACTTTAGGGGGTAAATTACTGCTATTTTTTGACAACAAAAATAATTAACAAAATGTAGTTGTTACTGTTTGTAATAGATATGCTGTACACTAAATGCAGTATAAATATATTGACAAATGATTTTCTCAGACATCACTATACTCATATAAAAGGAAGTGTCTAGTAATAACCAAATTAACAAAATTTGGGGTACAGAAAAACAATGAGAGGAATTTGATTAGTCTGATCTGCTTCTCTTATGTTATGAATATTAACATTTTCTTCACATATGATAATGAACAAATGTATATAAAGCAGCCCTTCAAAATACTGTCTTAAAAAGTCACAAAGGCTACATGCTAAGGGAAAATACCGATTTAAAAATGTGACCAAATAATTTATTTTATTTTATTTTTTATTAGTATATGTTTGCAGTACATAATGATTGCATTCATCCTGGGGGATGTGTACATAACACTCTAATTTTTTATAATATGGCTGTTAAATCATATTTTCCTGATTTTTACTCAGTAAAATCGTGGTGTAGTTCAGTATCTTGTTCTGATTATGTACATGGAAATGATTTCTTGTTAGACATTAAAGTCTCATGACTTTTCATTCATCAAATAAATACCTAATCATATCAGCAGAAAATGTGCAGATATTATGCTTCATCTCCAAAAATTGCCTTTCAAGTACTGAACTATAGAAGACAGTGAAATATAGAAAAATTATTTTTAAGCCCTGTCTTATTCACTACAGAGAATATAAAATTTTTAAAATGTGACTTCCCAAACATCTGCTGAATAACCATCCAGGGTTGGCCAGTGTCCTTATGACTCTTCTAGTTGCCAAAAGTGTCCTATGTGTGGGAGTAATACTTGGCTCAAAAACTGGAATGGATCAAAAAGAGGCCAGAGGACAGCAGGGCAATATAAGAGAGGAAAAGGTGCCAAGTTTCCTCCGAATCACCTGCATGCATCCATTTGCTATATAGCTGTGGTATGGTTTATTCCATTTCAGAGTGGGAATTACAGCACAAGAGATGGTTAGGAATGACACTTCCCATCAATGGAAAATAAAATTAGCTACAGATGGTGAAGATCTGTTCATCCTCTGTTACCTGGATTTATAAAGGTGGTGATTTATCACTGAATTACCTGACTTGGCTGAAGTCATACAGACCACAGTGGGGGATTTCAGTGTTTTAACTGTTTACATCCTCTAAATTCTGAAGTAATTTGTAGAATAAGACTTCCATTATTATAGCAAAAATATATATAATTCTGCTGACCAAGAGTAGCGAGGTAAAAGCACAACAGAATATTCATTTGCTATCTTGTACAAGATTTAAAAATGAGTATAGAATGAAAGAAGAAAAAGTAACAATTTTCTTGATTTCACAAAAGTTCAATTAATGATTTTATGGTGTAAATTATTAGAGCACTGCATGCTGAAGATTGAAGAAGTGTATGTCTTTTATGTCTTGGCACTTACCTATGAAAGAACCACCAGGAAAGTCGGGAACATCTTATTTCTAATGCTTTATTTCTCATTTCATTTTTCCTAAACTTAAAATAAAACATTTAATTGTAGAATAATTTTAACATTCAGAGTAGGGAAGTGAATAATATCACAAACACCTGAATCCTTATTTAGTAAATGCTATAATTGCCACAGTGAATATATGCATCTGAATGTGTATGCAGAATATTTATTTATGCATAGAAATATTACATACTTATCCTTTTAATGTTATTATACATTAATAAAATGTATATTTAAAAGTAGCTAAAGTAATTCAGAAAAAAATGTATATATCCACATGACCAGGTAGTGTAATGAACTTCAATAAATACAATTTTCTATAAATTCTGAAAATATTTTGAAATTAATTTTAAAAACCATTTTTGATACTATTCCAAATTATTTTTAATTAACTTTTATAATTGATAGTTTAAGATATGTAAGTTTTCTAATGGTTTTTAAATACTGGTTTAAATTAATAAATGTATTGATAATTTTTAAATCTTTAGGTTTTTTTAATACATATAGCAAAGGATCACATCATGTAAGATAAGTGATAATTTAATTTCACATCCTTTAATCTACACTTTGTTTTTTTTCAGCTTTAATTGAGTTTATTGGTACATTTTAGGGATACAGTACAGTTGTACTTATCATTGGGATCTTGTACCTCTACATGACAAGTCTTGATTCTCATTTTTTTCCCTTACCCCTGCCCTCCCTTCACCCCCTCCTTCCCTCCCCATCTACAAACACTTTATTTTCATCTTTTCATTATCTCACATTTGTTTTCTTTTCCCTTATTACCCTTCCCCTACCTATCCCACCTTCCCTTCCCATGTTTATAGCGGCACAGTTTGTAATAGCTAAATCTTGGAAACAGCCCATTTGCCCATCCATTGGAAACTGGATACACTTTGTTTTTATGTCTTACTCATTTGACTTGGATCAGTAGTACAGTGTGAAAAGTAGCAGAAATAGTTGATACTGGGTTTGATAGAAGTATTTTATTCTTTCTCCATCTTATAGTATATGTACTGTATAAATTGAGGAAGATTTTAAAGGTAAGACTTTTCTTATGTACTCTAATTTTCCTACTTGCCTACCTTTCATCTGTCATTTCTCTCTCCCTCCCTCTCTGTCTGTCTCTGTCTCTGTCTCTGTCTCTGTCTCTCTCTCTCTGTCTCTCTCTCTCTCTCTCTCTCTCTCTCTCTCACACACACACACACACTGAAATATTAGAAGGAATTAAATTAAATCTAGGGTCTTCGCAGTGAGCTATATAATTTATTATTTTGAGACAGGGTCATTAGGTCTCTAAACTGACTGGGCTGAGGTTGAATTTGTAATCCTTCTGCCTTGGCTTTACAGAGTGCCAAGAATGCAGCTATGTACCTCCACGCCCAACCATTTTCTAATATAAGTACTTTAGGTTTTGATTAAGATTTTGTGGGCAAAATTATTCTCTATTAATTCCAAGTTCAAGAGGAAAATATAAGCATTATATTTTCTTACTAATAAGTCCATATTTGCTGCTTTATTCTTTTAAAGTTGCCAGTTATAATCTACAGAAGTAATAATCCCTGGGATGGCCCGCATGATCCCTTCTGCTGGGAGTTCATATTCACTGCATAATCCTTTTCCTCTTCAGTGTGTGTTACATGTGTAGCTCTTTTCTTTTGTTCTTACATTTTCTTTGGATTTCTTTTATATGCCTCACTGCTTTGTCTACTGGGGACTTTTCTTTCAGTTTTTGTATTAGTACATTTCAGCTAGTACAATCATTATAAACATCAGCATAGAAATTACTCAAAATGCTAAAAACAGATATTCCATTTAACCTAACTATTCTCCTCCTAGATAGCATCACAAAATAGGGGCACCATATTACACTGATACAGGCATATCCATGTTTGTAGCAGCACAATTTATAAAGTTCACCCTATATCTCCATCAGCAGAGATGAGTGGATAACAGCGATGGGAGGTTGATATTCAATAAATACCACTCTGCATGAACCTCCTTTCTAACCAACAGTGTATCTTAACCTTTTAGCAAATTACTTTAGTCCTTTTACATTTATTGTGAATGTTGTCCCTTTAACAATCCCCTATATTAAAAGACTCTATCATAATTGGGAGTGTATTTTCTAAAGTGATTAATAACACTGGTACATTGCATGGATATACATGCTGTCTTAGAAGTTTTTGGAAGAGGATTAATCACATTTAGTACCTAAATAAAACTTACTAAGCACCATATTACTTCCTTTGGCAGTAATTGCTAAATAGAGAAAATTTGGTGTCTTGGTACTTAGAAAGGATGTCAAATTATTGTTCAGCATACTCTGGAAAAGTCATTTTTAAAAGCCTCACTGTAAAATAAGATAAATGTTTCTCTTTTTCAAAAGGTGTAAGCCTGCTGTTTCTTTATTTAATAAATAGCATCTCCTATGTGCCAAGCATTGTTTTATTGTAATGATTTGATGAATTTTATATTAAAATATGAAATGTTCCAGCCATAATAAAGAAAATTGTAGCAAAGTTACTTCCTATATATCACAGTTTGAAACCTGGATGGACAGCACTTTAAGATATTTGAGAGTGCCTTAGTTTAGACTACCATGAATAAATAAATTTTATCTTGCATAAATGTGCATAAGGCTGCAAATCTTAGATCACAATGCCAGCGCAGTTGGCCTTTGCTGAGACCTTCTCAGGTTCAGGCTGCATAGGAAGTATTCACGAATGACAAGAAGAGCACTTGCTAGTTCTCTAGCTTCTTCCTTCAAGGATGCTAATATCTTTCACGAGTGTTCTGTTTCTCACATCCTAGTCTCCTCAGAGATGATCCACCTCTGATCTCCAACATTTGTGGAATTACAGGCTCAATGTATGAATTTTAGAAGGACAGAGGTAATCCATTTTAGAGCACCAACAAAATCAAAGACTTCAAGAATCGAAATCCTACAGGGAAAAATAAATCAGTGTAGGTAAGATTTAAGTTCATTGAATCTTTGTACTTCTGGTATACTTAAGAATTTTTATTGAGCAGTAGAGAGACTCATTAGTTTATTGTGGAAGAGATAAAGAGGTGTTTAGATAGAACCATAAACACAAAAAGCATTAAAAAAAAAACAGAAGCAGTATAAAAACTCAAAACATATCTGCATACATCCAATTGCTGTCCCTGAAAGAGAAGAAAAAGGAAATGGAATTTGACTCCTTGGTTCCGCCTCCTGCCTCTAAATTTCAAGGATCTGAATTTGATCCCCCCTCAAAAAAAAAAGAAAAGAAAAAGGAAATGAAGAAACAGTAATATTTATGACAACACTAGTCTTGAATTTTTCAAACTTAGTAAAATTATATAGTTATAAATTAAATGCCTATAACTCTATACTTTTGAACCAGATTAATGTAGTAAAATTGTTTAAAGTTATGAGAAAATAAAATAGTTTACTAGAAAAATGGAGATCCATTATCTTTAAATCATATTAGTAAGACTAATAGGCAACTTACAAAAAACAAGAAAAGACAGCAGAAAAGCTTAGCACAGTGGCAAGTTTACTAGCAATATCTCGAAATCTCTCTCAAGCCTTCAAAAATGAAGTACAAATGCACAAATAAACCAATAATATTTAACAATTTCATTTTAATATATGCACACCCATGTTCATAGCAGCACAGTTTGTAATAGCTAAAACTTGGTAACAGCCCATCTGCCCATCAATTGGAAACTGGATAAAGAAAATGTGGTTTTTCTATAAAATGGAATACTGCTCAGCCATAAAGAATGAGAAAGTAGATTCATTCATAGGTAAATGGGTTCATTTTGAGGATATACTCCCAAGTGAAATAAATAAGGCAAACATATGCAAATACCGAATAGTTTCTCTGGTGTGAAAAACTAAAATAGTACTCAAGATACTAAAAGGGCAATTAGGAATGTGAAATAGGAAGAAAAGGACCAAATGTGTAGGTACAGTGAGAAGGATAGGGAAAGGGGAATAAAGGAAAAGGAAAAAAATATGAGAAAATGTAAAAATGGAATTAAAGTGTTTGAAGGTAGGGAGGGGAGGAGGGGGTGAAGGGAGGGTGGGGACAAGGGAAAAAAATGAGAACCAAGACCTGGCATGCAAAGGTACAAGATCCCAGTAATGAATGTAACTGTACTGTATACCTAGAATGTACCAATAAACTCAATTAAAAAATTTTTCATTTTAGATGAAAACAAAAATAAATGGAAACCAAAGAAAGAGATTACATGTTGGTAAATTTAATTGAAAATTACTTTAAGAAAAAGAAAAAAAGTAATTTTTAGGCATTCAAATATAGAAATCTTATGCATGATCACAGTCACATAAAAGATGAAGAGGTCAAAGGAGTTACAATGTGCTTAGTTGTAGCACATCTGAGAATATGAGAGAACAATAATTGGATTAGATTTCACTGTGTCAAAGATGTATACTGTTATCTTCAGTCTGGCCCCTAAAAAGAAAAATATGTGGTGAACGGATTCATAAAGATAAACATAAAATAAATATATTTGATTAATTCTAAAATCACTAAAAAAAGCACATGCATGAGTGTCTGATTAAAAAAAAACAGAAGGAGATGTGTATACTATTCCAAAAAAGAAGTAGAATTTCCATGATCTTTGTTGAATTTAGGTTCCCTCTCTTAGCAATTGAGAGAACCAACAGATAAAGAGATCAGGAAAGAAATAGATGTGAGCACAGTCACTCATCAGGTATCACTAGTAGCACTAACTGAAGTGTATAGAGCACTTCACCCAATGAGAACAGAATACTCAGTGTTTTCAAGTGTCTGTTCATATACTATGTTATCTTTCATTTAAAGTAATTGGTCATTGAATATTATATTATACCTAGTGATTTGATTATCAAGCTCAAAAAGCTGGAAAAACTCTGAAAAGAAGGAAAAGATTAAGTAATAGAAAATTTCAAAATAGAAAGACAAATTTAGAATAACTTTAATAAAATGAAATAGTCAATCTTTGCCAAGACTAAAAAAAAAGGTATGCACTCTACAGAAAAATTTAAAAGTCAATATGGAATAAAAAGGACATCAGTAGACACACTACAGGGGTTTGGAGATAAAAGAAGATATCATTTTGCTATTATATCTGACTATGAAGAAGACAGGAAATACGATTTGACATAGAGACTAGCAATAGCTTGATTTTAATGAAGGATATTTCGAACTCTGCTATGTGACTTTTCAGAATTCTGGGAAATAGATCAAGCAGTCTGCTAAAGGATTTGTACCCTAGGCCATCTTCAGTCAAAACCTTAAGTAGCTTTTGGAATAACTACATAATTGACAAAAGAGTCAAGCAAGACATCATAGGGTTCACCACAACATCCAGAATAAAAAGAATAAGATAGGAAACCTACTACAGAAGATAAACAAAGGTAAACTTAAGAGACTGTCATAAATATGAATATTATAATAATTATTATCATTGTTAGTAATATTATAATTTAAAAATCTCCTGGGACATTAGTCAAAAATACTTCAACTTTTACATCCAATAGAGAGCACCCTTTATTTTGTGTAACTCAAATTTAAAAGGTATTCTAAACTGAGCATTGTCACATAGTGCTTGCCATGTACTTGGGGCAGTTGAGTGGGGAAGGAGCACAAGTTTGAGAAGGGAGGGCAGGGACAGGGGGAAAACATGAGAACCAAGACCTGTCATGTAGAGGTACAAGATCCCAATAATGAATGTAACTGTGCTGTATACCTAAAATGTACCAATAAACTCAGTGAGAAGAAAAAATTTAAAAAAATAAAAACAAGTTTGACCCCTACAAAGATAATTTAGCATCTTAGCTACATCCTGCCCTAAAACAAATTTAAAAAATAACTTAGGGCAAAGGCCTGGAATTAGTCCCCATTATTATGCAACACACACACACACACACACACACACAGCCACACAATAACACAATTTGTACATTACTAAATTGATTCAAAATGGAAAATAATTTTTAAAGAACTTTATTTCATGATATGTGAAAACTATATAAAAATACACCTTTATACTATAAACTAACAAAATGATCCATTATATTGTTTGTATATATGCATGTGGGTGTACATATGTAAAGAAAGCAAGAAGACAATGGCAATTTTTAAAAAATGCATATTCTTTTTTAAAAATCTTTTTTATTAGTACATGTTTGCAGAATATACAGTTTATAATCATCTCAGGGAATGGGTACATGTACATGCTAGAGGTCGTCTCCTCTTTATATTCCTCTACTCTTTTCCTTTCATCTCCCACCCTCCTGCTCTAATTCCCCCATCCTGATTTTCAATCTTGTTGATAATATTAATCGAAACTCTTGTTATAGCCTATACTATTTACCTTCATTGAAAACATTAGCTTCCTCTACATGACATAGCCTTATTCTACTTATTTCCTCTTCCTTCCCTCCTCACCCTTCAACCTTGTTGTCCTGGACCACTTCCCTATTTCAAGAGATCCATCTCCTTGTCCCTTTCTGTTCACCCTTTGTTGTTCTCTCTGTACTTTGCCTCACTCTAATGAGATAACTTATAGTATTTAAGCTTGTGTGTCTGATTTATTTCACTCAACATCTTGTCAGGGTGTATGCATTTTCCTACAAATGCCTCACATTTGTATTTCTTTACAGCTGAGGAGTATTCCATTATATATAGATAGCACTTTTTTTTTTCCAATCATCTTTTGAATATATAGGCTGCTTCCAGGATTTGGCTATTGCAAGTTGTGCTGCTGTAAACATTGGTATGCATGTATCACTGTAGTATGACATCTTAAACTCTTTGGGAAGGATATCTAGCAAGAAGATAGCTGGGTCATATGGAATTTCTAATTTCAGCCTTTAAGAAATCTCCTTACTGAATTCCATAATGGTTTTACTAGTTTGAATTCCCACCGACAATAAATAAATGTTTCATTTTCATCACAGCCATTCCAATACTTGTTATTTTGATTGCCATTTTTTTTTTCTGGAGTAAGATGGAATCTTAGTGTTGTTTTAATTTGCATTTTTCTTGTGGCCAAGGATGTTGAACATTTAAAAAAAATACATTTGTTTATCATTTGCTCTTCTTTTGTGAAGTGTCTTTTCATTTTTCTGGTCTATTTCTTGAGTAGATCTTTAATTTTGAGTTTATTTTTTGAGTACTTTAAATATTCTAGATACGTGTCCTTTGTCCAATGACTAGATGACAATCTTTTTCCCATTCTGTTGGTTGTCTCTTCACTCTATTCATTGATTCTTTTGCTTTACAGAAGCTTATTAGTCTGAAACAATCCAATTGGTTGATTTGTGCTGTTATGCATTGTGCAAATGAGGTTCTGTTTAGAAAATCCTTTCCTACACTTATCTCTTCAAATGCTTTACCTAGTTTATCTTCTATTGGTTTAACACTCCTATGTTTTGATCTTTGATCCATTTTGATTATAACAGTATATGATGAGAGATAAGATGCAGTTTCAGTCATCTGCACACAGATAACCAGTTTTCCCAGCACTTGTTAAATAGGTTATTTTTCCTCCAACATATATTTTGGACTCTTAGATAAAATAGGTGACTGTGTCTGAGGATATTTCTGTATCCTTTATTTTGTTCCATGGATCCACATTATCTGTTTATGTTCCAGTATCATTTTTATCAGTGTTGCTTTGCTGTATATCTTAAACTTAGGTATTGCAAAGCCTTCTGCTTTGCTTTTTTTGACACAAATTGCTTTTGCTACTGTGGGTCTCTTCCAGTTCCACACTAATTTTAGGATGGTTTGCTAGTTCTGTAAATTACGCTGTTGATATTTTGATTGGAACTGTATTTCATTTGTAAAAGAGTTTTGGAAGTTTGGTCATTTTTACAGTATTGGTTGTGCCTATCCAGGAGCAAGGTACACCTTCCCAATTTTTGATGTCCTCTTCAATCTCCTTTTTCAGGGTAATGTAATTTTCTTTGCGGAGGTGCTTCACTTCGTTAGTTAGTTTAGGTCATTTCCTAGGTATTTCATTTTCCTTGAAGCAACTGTAAATTATTTTTTTTCCAATATTTCTTTTTCATTCAGTTAAAAGTGCATGTTATTGCAGGGTACTTGAAAAAAAGGTGCAGGAAGTAGCATGTATAGATGCAAATTCCCTATGATGAATGTTATAATATGTATGCCTAAATGTTCAAATAAATGTTGTCTGATTAAAAAAACAATATTAATAGAGGGTTGGGGATTTAGCTCTGTGGTTCTGCCTGCCTCAGAAGCTCAAAGGCCTCAGTTCAATCCCTGGTATAAAATAATAATAATAATAATAATAATAATAATAATAATAAACCATTTATATGTCCTATTAGTTGGCTTAGGCTCCCATAATAAAAAAATAAAATACGCAATGTATATACAAATAGCTACTAAGTATATAAAAACTTCCTTGATTCATTAAATCATCAGGGAAATGAAAACTAAAATCATAATTAAACACCAAAATAAATTACCAATACTATATTTTGGTGACAATATGAAGAAATGTCAAATTACATACTACTGCAAAGAGCATAATTTGATGTAATTATTTTGGAAATATTTATAATATAAACTTTACAGTATGGACTAAGCTGAATATTTTCAAACTGACTCTAATTTCATTCCTATGTATAACTTCAGTGTGAATTTGTCTATAATGCACAAAAAGGCATAGGCAAGAAGGTAGTAGCGTTACTTTTAGTACCTCAAAGAGAGAAACCAGTCAAATGTTAATTACAGTTGAATTTATAAATGATTCATGTGATTTGCCGCTGTCCAATACTAAAAAAAGGGAAAGCAATTTAACTTCAGGTAAGATAGCAAGACTAATTCTCCCAAACATAGTGGTACACACTTTGTTCTCACTGAAATAAATTTTAACAGGAAAAGTTACTCAATGTTGATAGAAGTAGAACTACTATTTAACTCAATGAGTATGTTTTTTACTATGAAGGGCATAGAGTAAGATATCTAGGGGTGATAGTGTTCTTTATCTGGAATGTGGTGTCATTACACCAGTACGTTCATTTTGTCAGTAAACAAAGCTCTGTAATTTCAATTTTTTTCCATTTTGTGAATTTAAAATTGTAATCAGTTCCATCCCCTCATTCCTCTACCTTGTCTAAAAGAATATCTTAAATAAATGTAAAATTAACAATCAAGTTCTAGTAAATATTAGATTTTATTTTTTAAATAGGTCATGAAAGTTAATAAATGTTTATTGTGCATATATATTACAATTTTTGTCAGTAATAAGAAAATTTTAATGAATGAATAAAAATGGGAAACATAAAAATGTTGAGAAAATAAATTAGATAATGAATATACAAAAAACCAAAATACTAATTATCAATAGAAACACCTTGAACAAGCATAATGAACAACAAAATCAAACACAAAAAAAATTGTGAAAGGAAATGATCTTTCTTTATCCCTGAAGCTTAAAAGCAATATCCTGATTGGCCTTCTATAAAACCTTTTTTAGAATGTGATGAAGAAGTTTACATTTTAAGATAATAACATATCTGACTATTCCTTGAATATTATTACAAATCAATGCTAATATGTCACAAATTTGATGGAAGACTTTTAAAAATAAAGTTTCAAATGTAGATTAAAGAATTAGTAACCTAATAAAAGCTCCAAAGGGGAAGGGGAAATGGGGGGGGATAAGGGAAAGGAATAATTATAAGAAAAGAAAATAATGAAGACAAAGTATTATAAATAGGGAGGGGTGGAGGGCTTGAAGGGAGGGTAGGGGAATAGGGAAAACAATAAGAACCAAGTTATATCACGTAAAGGTACAAATTCCCAATGATGAATGCCATCATATTGTGTATCTAAAATGTTCCAATAAACTTGATGGAAAAAAGCAACCTTGATAAAGTATAATATACTTTTATAATTATAGTTTTCTTCCCATAGTCTTGGGTCTATAGTCACTTGCTATAAATATACAGATAAACAGTATCTCTCTTCTATCAATTTAGTAAAACTGGGCGTATTATGGCTAAAAATTGCAAAATCACTAAACAGAGTAAAATATGTATATATTTACGAATTGGTCATTCAATAATGATCTGCGAGAAGACTTACTGTAAACTGGGCCTAGAAGTACAAAGTAGTGACTGTAAGTCTGATGGCCTTGTCCATTTAACCACATGCATTACTAGTGCAATATCTTCAAATCTTCCACTGAAGGCAAATGTGCCAGGCAGAGCCTGTCATTTTCCCTCTCTAGCGTCTCCATTAGGACAGCACAAAGCTTCAGCAGCCACTGGTACCATTAAAAGCCATTGAGGATATTCTGGAACAAAGTAGACCCATGTTAAGGGGTTCTCAGTTGTAATCATGAAGCAGAAAATGTCCTTTAAATTTAACTGCAGAGCCTAAAGACTAATGCTAAAGATCACAGAAAGGGTCGTTGGGTTTAGAGAGTTAGGTTATTTCCAAAGCTTGGAGCTCCAGTTGTGGCATAATTTTGCCATTATTGATGTTGAAATACCTGTGAAGAGATGTACAATTTTAGAAGCTGGAGTATCAGGACGTTTTTCTACTATGAAACCATTTTATCCACTAGATATAGATGTCAGATGAATTGAAAAGAAAAAGAAAAAACTCAAGTTACTTGTCATTGCAATGGTAGACAATGAATCCTGACTTTCAATTTATTGATTTATACTCAAAGAATCTGCAAATTGTAATTGTGCCAAGTAGATTGAGAAACTTGCTCAGAATCACAATTGCCTAGGGATAAAGCTGGGGTAAAAATCATGTTTTCTAAGTCACACTACATTCCCCTACTTAAGAGGTAATTTGGAAATAATAATAATAGGTATCATCAAGGGTCCTGAAATTTGAAAGGCATATAAGAATCTTAACTTTCAAATGCTAAGTGGCTTAGGAAACAAAAATTTTCCCTGAACTTGAGTATAGAATATTTTAAGAACATGGCATTTTTTTGACAAAATCATGTCAGCTTCCTATTATAGTGACTTACTGTGATATTGTGAAATGCAGTCTACTCCTAATGTGCCCTGAATTTGCATACACAGTGGTTCTACTCAGTGGCCACGGCCCACTTTATTGGGCTTTCACATGAAGAGCTAAAATTCTGAATTCTCATTTACTTAAGGCTAAAAATTAATGACTTTGGTTCAATTGCATAGTAGGCTGGTCAGGTCAGGAATTGAAATCTTTATTTAAGATACAGATCTTTTCACTGGCTGGGTTACAAAAAGCAATAAAACACCTTCATTTATTTTCTCTCTACAGGTTCGAAATGACAATGCAATAGCAGATATACTACAGAGCCACATTGTGTAGTTGAGGCCCTTTTGTAAAATTTTTCTCCTGGCTTTATTCATCATCAGACTTTTCCTTTTGCTTCCTTTACTGTTGTTTTCAAACATAATAGTAGGTGCTTAAAGTGACTTACCTCTCTCTAGGATTGTGATATATTCAGTAAGCTCTGTAGCAGTTGTAAATGATGAAGGTAAAACATTAGAAGAATATTTTAAATGTAAATTATAAATATGTAGTCCTTACAGAAACACAATCTCAAATAAATTCATGAACGATGAAAGTAAACTATAAACAGGAACTTCCATAATATACATTTTGTTACATTATATAGTGAAAAAAGAATCAATCCCATCTGTAATATTTCTCAGGCATTTTTTATATTTCTGCTAAAAATTCTGTTATGAACGTGCTTATTGCCTTGAAGGTCATGCCGGTCATTTTGGGAAACCTGTCAAGGAGGGGAAAGGAAATAAGGGGAATGAAAACATGTGAAAAAATTAAAAAATAGAAACAAAGTCTTTGTAAATAGGGAAGGGTGAGAGGAGTGAAGGGAGGGCAGAGCTATGGGGACAAAACACGAACCAAGATGTATCATGTAAAGATACAGGTTTCCATTGATAAATGTAACTGTGTTGTTTGCTTTAAATGTACCAATAAACTTCATGAAAAAAAAGATAACAGTATATAGTTTACTTCTGTGAATATAGAAAGCTCTAAATGAGGCATTTTTATAGGATAATGACCTTCAAATCCTTAAATCTTTTCCTCTCATATCTATGGTGGCTTCTCCTACCTCAGATATTATACTACATAAAATAAACAGAATGCACAGTATTCAAAAACCATATTTTCTTACTGATCTAGGCATTGACTGTAGTCCTTATTCAGTGAGACCATGTGCACATGGCTGGATCCTGAGGTATAAATCCAGAGTTGAAACTCTGATTTCAACTTTTAACTGCAAAAATCAATACATTAATTGAGAATATTAAAAATAAGTAAATATAATAGAGAAATTTATTTGCATTATAAAAGCCTTTAATGTCTGATGCTTCCAACAAAATTTATAAGCACTACCATTTGGCAAAAGTGTGTTTTAGCAGAAACTTTGTCAAACACCTCTCTATTGGAAGTTGAAGAACTGAGTAGGTATATAGTGTATCCTCTGACATTAAACCTATGATCAAAAGATAGTCATGGGCAGAATTGCTATTAATGATTGAGCATAGCCTTACAAGACAGTTCAGTTCATGATATGTACTGAGATCCACATGCTCATTGTGCTTCTCTTGAAGACATATGTTAATGAAATTAACATGTTTAAGATGTATTCAAGCATTATATTTGCTACATAATAATACATGGAGATGTTATAAGAAAAATTTGAGTCCATTGTATTTCATAAACTTATAGTACTGTTAGAATCTTTAAAATTAAGAATGAGAAAAAAGTATTCAGGAAATAGATCCATTATAATGTTCAAAGCTTTAAATATTTTAGTTCTATTATCTTCTTGCACATGGATTATGGTGTAATGAATAATTTTATCATAGTTTTTGCTTTCCTATAATTTCAAATCATAACTTATTTTTCCCGTGTTAATATTTCAACCTTCTCATTAGTGTTTTGTTTTTAGCATTTAGTCAATTTAATCTATCTTCTAATATTTCAACACATTGTTTTGAATGTTAGCATATTTCACTTTAAGTCAAATTTAATTTAAAGTATTTTGATAACATAAACAATCAGGAGATAAATATATATGTAGTTTTTATAATTTTATAAGATTTAATATATTCAGATGAAGTAAATTTAACATTGAATATTTTAGAAAACTTGAAGGTTATTTTTAGAATGTCTCTGAAATTATGATTAAGAACAACCCATCCTGGCATTTATCAGTATCAATTTTTAAATTAACAGCTATGGTTTAAATGAGAACATTTTAATGTACCTTTACTGAGATCACCAAAATATATAAAAATATGATTTAATAGCTTGAAAATACATCTAAGCCTTAAAATTGTGTGTGTATGTGTGTGTGTGTGTGTGTGTGTGTGTGTGAGAGAGAGAGAGAGAGAGAGAGAGAGAGTGAGTTATATGTACTACATTCTTAGGTTGATTAATCTTTCCAAATATGATTTCCTTTCTACAATATTTGATACATGATTTGTTAGTTAATATTTACTCACTCCAAAATAATGTTTTGCTTTAAGTAAGCTTACAAGTAATAGAGGATGTAATATGAGCGTATAAAGTATGAAAAATTTTTGTTTATAATATACAAATAGCCCGAATATAGTAAACTTTGGGCCTAAATGAACTCTTCAGTGTGATCTATTTCTTATGACAGATTAGGTAGAAATGACTTAGAAATCTGAACTAAAGAAAGAATTTAATATAAGCAATGATTTCTATATTATGTCCATTATAGGAGGATGACAAAATATGTAAGAGTAGGCAGTTAAAATTCAAAATTAGGTGGATATAGCTAAATCTCATAGCATTCAGTACTCAGTGGGAATTTGTCCAAATACTTTTCAGTAATTCGTTAATTAATAGATCAATCCTGTGAGGTGCATAGTATCATTTACTCCTTTTTACTAATAAAGATCCTGGATGAGAAAGATGTTATGTGAGTTGCCCAATCTAATAAGTTGTAGAGCCAGATTCAAATGTACATTGTCTCCTCCCAGGTATAGCAAGAACATTAACCAGTATGTTCAGTTGGCATGGTTTGCTCTGTAATGGGAATGTATGTTTACTATAGCATTTAAAGGGGTAATTTTAACAGTAACAGACTACATTTAAAACACATTAACAGTAAAGCTGAGGCTTTAGCTCAGTGGCGGCATGCCTGCCTTACAAGTGCAAGGTCCTGAGTTTGATCTCTGGTACTGGAAAAAAAAAAAAGAAATGTAAAACACATTAATATTTTAATGTAATATAATATAGCATATATATGCATGTACATTTAGATGTAAAGTTAGGTAAATGGACCAAATGAGGTATTTATGGCAGAATGTAGCCTGAGGGCAGGCACTCCAGTGCCTTGCTCTTAAACATAGTCAGTTTTAAAACCCATAACATATCTGTTGACAGAGAATCTGAATTACCCTAAATATGTACTCTGAGTTTCACAAACAAGTAAACCAAAAAAAAAAAGGTTACTCATATAACAATTTGCCTTAAACATCTGATGAGCAGTTACCCAAGGATCTACATACTGTTCTCAGGGATCTAATCCATACCATAATAAATGACACATTCAAACCAGATGACAAACTCAATTCAAAGTGGATTTGAACCCTCAACTCTCTGATCTTATTTTAAAAATTCCTAAAACAGTTATTGAGATGGAATAATAACATCTGATAAAATTTTTAGATTATGTTATTACTGATATTTTTCTGTAGCTCTTGTGCTATATTACAAAGACCAATGAATGCCCTAAAAACTGTCTCCCTACAACTCAATCAAAAAGAAAAAAAATATAAAATAGTGAAGTCTGACTGTAAAATGACAGAGGCTGCTTTAACTGTGGAAGATTTAAAGGACAATGATGGGGTGGTCCTCACTAGTTCATTTACTTGACCAGGTTTGACTGTGCAAAAGTAAGAGTAATCATGATAGTTATGGGCAGTCTACTGGAATCATATATAAGTGGTGGTCTCTATCATTGCTGCTCTATCACCTGCACTATCTCCTCAAAGAACAGAAAAACTCAGCCTGTAATAAATATATATGATGCTCGTATTGATCTTGAGGATGCATTTGTCTCGATAGTTCTTTCAGGAGAACAGAACTTATTTGTCTTCCCAAGACATTTTATAGCATTCTCTTTCCTGTCACATATGTGTTCAAAGAATTTTGATTTTTACATTTTTCCAGAATATAATTGTGTGTCCTGTTGACTAAATCATGTTATTTGGACATGATAAGAAATATGAAATAAGAATTGTGAATATCTTGTAAAAATTATTCAATTATTTGTAGGGCTACAACTCTAAAAAATTATAGGGCCTACAATGTTGGCAAAGGTTTTATAAATCTGGTCATTTGGAGCATGCAGAAGCAGCCATTCAAGAAAATAAAACATCTCACATTGTGTGACTAAGGAAAAAGCTTCGTGACTTTCAGGTCTTCCTCAGTTGATAAGTGGCATATATTCAGGTGGCACAGCCCTTGAAAATAATGCTACAACGTATTATAAGTTGACTTGAAAGGCCACTAGTACTGAAGAAGGCTGAGAGCAAAAGAGCTCTTATCTTATGCCTAGATTCTAGAGCCTAGAGCCTCAAAAGAGATCTCTAAGTAAGAGAAGACAGAATTAGTAGCTTTGTGAATAGTTCATCGAACTGATTCCTTTCTGTTCAAAGGAGTAGTGATTCATCTTGAAAGATATTGACAGTTATTCCAGGAATTAAAAAAAAGTTTCTGCTTGCAGTACACTAGCAGATAACTCTTTTCAAGTGCTTAATATATATGCAATATGCTTGCATACTACCCTAAATGTGTCACTACCGAACAAGGAAATAATCTTAAGTGATAATAACACCAGAAAAAAAAAATTACCATGAGATCTACTGACACTTCCATTCCTGTACCACTTACAATCTGTTGGTGGAACACACTACTGGGATACCCTTGTCTAGCTTAAATTATGGCCACACCAACTTGAAAGCAGGTTCCCTCAAAGCTTGACCATTGTTTAGTGATAGGTATCATGTGTGTGTGTGTGTGTGTGTGTGTGTGTGTGTGTGTGTGTGTGTGTGTGTATACTCTACAAATGGGTCAGTGAATTGGAGGTAAAAGAAGTGATTTGTTCTCAATATTTTCCAGTGGCATATACTGCTTCTAACCCTTGTTGATGTAGGCATGGTAAATTTAGTGGTTCTGGTTTTATAAGGTAACTAATTCCCCAGGAGGAGAATTGATTTGAAGCTAGAGCTGTGACCTCCTCACTTATGGTCTTCATATAGATGAAATCATAAAGACTCATAAGTAAAGAGCATTCCATGCTCAAAGGGCTAATTTATGTGGTCTTCATGAGGCTGTGCTGGTGGTGCTATATAATGGGGTGATACGTTCAGCATTTAGTGGATTCTCTGAAGCAATTAGGTAAGTAGTGCTTCAGATCCCATAAGGATGACAGGATTATTTAACCAGTACATTCACATTCATGTACATAAGAAGAATTAACTGCAGGAGAGTAAAATGGGTGATAAAAGGATAAATGTACTAAAGTACAGTAACCCTATAAACTCCACCTTTCCTTAGTGTACTGTGCCAGGAATTGTTCCCAAGTCACTACATGGAAAAAGGCATTATCAAAGAAAGGAAGATTATTGGGAGACAAAACAGATCTGGGTGTTGAAAATAGCAGACTCTAGAAAACACTGTAAAATCCCTCATATCAATTCTGTGTCTCTCTTCTCAGCTTCTAGGGCTGTGGAGGTAGCTACATAGTACAGTTCTTTCCTAGTGCATAAGATGCACTGGATTCTATGTCCAGTACTGACAATAAAGTCCAATAAATAACCAAGGAAAGATCTCAGTTTCTGCTCCTAAGGGCCTTTACCTGGAATTGTGTAAGAAATACTTTTTCAAGTTTCTAAATCCTACTTTCTTGTTTGTGCAAAGAAATAGAAATGTCTTAGACTGTACATCTACTCCTCTCCTGTCCCAACTTGACCAGCATTTTGGCCTATGGTAGTAATAGCATTGCATACAGGAAATTTTATCACTATTTCTTTGAACTGTGGCAATCATCTCGAATAGTTTCTTCTGCAAAGCTCCCTTGTGAGTTTAGATAGAGGCTAGACATTTATTTGAAAATTCACCTTTGCCTGTCATCATTATCTTCCTTATCTTGCTGCCTTCAAGCCCTCACTGGATTATTCTGGGAGTCTTTCTCATGAAATGGCTTTCAGACAAATATTCATCTCAAAATTTTCTTTCTGGGAATCTGAAACAAAACACTGATGTGTTTATATTACGGTTAATCAAGTTTTAAGTTATTTGCAGCCATTTTCCTCCTAAAAACAGCTAAATAAAAATATATCCTAATTTTGGAATTTCAGATTCCTCTTCAGATTTACCTTGTCCTCTTTTTATAGTTTTATTTATTTTTCTTATTTCTCATACACAATTACTCATCCCATTGAGTGTTTCACGGGAAAACCAATGATAAGTGAGTGTGAGCAAGGAAAGGCAGAAGCAGGCGAGGTGAAGAGAATTAGGAGAGCAGAGACAGGTCAAAGAGGGAGCACAGCATGTTCCATTTCACAACAGACTTTTGCATGTAAATAGGTTTAATTTCTACCCAGAATATGGGGCCCAAACAGTCTTCTTTTATAAACTAAATTTTCATGCCTCAGGTTTTTTCCTTTGTTATTTTTCAATGTAGTAGTTAAAAACTTTGCTACTTAAGGTGTTTTATTTTTCATTCATTTTTATTTTTTGTAGTGCTGAGGAGTGAATCTTGGGCCTCAAACATGTGAGAAAATTGCCCTACCACCGAACTACACTCCCAGTCCAAGGGACATTTCAAAATAGATATTATAATCTGTACTTATTGTGTGCACATTTGTATATACACTCCAGAAATCATACCATACATGGTA
Source organism: Fukomys damarensis (assembly GCF_012274545.1). Classification (NCBI taxonomy): domain Eukaryota; kingdom Metazoa; phylum Chordata; class Mammalia; order Rodentia; family Bathyergidae; genus Fukomys; species Fukomys damarensis. The sequence continues at coordinate 20,599,035 of NW_022900942.1, forward strand.
AATGTGAACAATTTTATCTGTTAACATTAGACACAGTTTTGAATCACTTAAAAATGTTATGAATTTACTTTAGTTGGGGATTCCAAAATTTCACTTTTGTCTTAACACTTAGCAAATATTCTTGCCAAATTCCCAATACACTGACTGTACTGCTCATATCTTATTTTCATGCTGCTTTTGAATCACATCAACTTTGCTTCACAAGCCAAAACTTGAGTTTTTATAATGTTGTTCTTATCATATTCACCAGGTAGCACAGGAGCAATTTCTTTCTGTGATTAGGATCTATATTTTCAACAACTGAATTAAAATCAAATAAAATGTTTTGGGGACTTGAATCCTTATCATTACGTTCATGCATTTAAAATAGTAAACAAAAATTTCTAGTTTTAGAGTTTTAATTTTCTTGCTGAAATACATTTTTTTATATTTGTTCAATAAATCATTACAAACTTCATTTAGTTAACTTCTTGGCAAAATATCTTTTTCTACTTGATAAGACATTTTTGGTAGAAAACAAATGGATTCCAAGGCTAATACTTTTTTTAAAAAATCAAAACAGGCCTCTCTAGTCAATAAGAATTCAAGAGTCCTTGTTCTCAGGTTTTTTAGACATATCCATTAAAACTTTTCTCAAATGACTTAGGCCATAGATTTAGTTGTTTAACTCATTGTTTTTCTATAAGCATACACTGGGGACAAGTCCCCATGTATCTTTTATGTTTATATGCATCCTGTAAATAAAAACACTGCCTTGGTTTGAAATGTGTTTTCGAGCATGTATGCATTTGTGTATGCAGAGACAATGTCTGCGTCTGAAGCAAAAGGAAAGAAGCGGCAGAGATTCAGGTTTCTCTGTTTAGGGCTCCTCTTTCTTACCACATCCCCTGCAAACCCACAGATCCTCAAGACTCCTCCCTGTCTCCTGGGAACTGGAATTTTAAGAGCTATCACCAAAAAAATCACTCGAAAACTCTGGCTGCTGCTGTTATTATGAGTAATAAAGTCCTTTATCTCTGACCCAGGTATCTCATGAATTGGCAAACAACTACAAAATATCACAGGATAATTTGTTAGGTTATAAGTAAGGTAAAATGCCAGTTTCTTAACAGTTTTGAAAAAACAATATCAAAACATGAGATATTCAAAACGACATGACTTTTATCCACACATATAGTATTGAAAATATATACTAATTGTAATGCTAAAATTTTGGGACTGAATTTTTATCAGCAAGATTTATATGCTGAAGTCCTAACTTCTATTACTTCAATATATGGATATATTTGATGCTAAAGCCTTTAAAGATGTGATTAAATTTAAATGAGGTCATGTAAGTGGTCCTTAACCTAATCTGATTCATGACCTTGCATGAAGAATACAAAAACAATAAAAAGGAGCATCATAGCAAAACAAATCAACAACAAGTAGTAGTAACTGTCTACAAGGTAAAGAGAGAAACCTTACTGATATCTCAATCTTGGGTGCTGAGCATCCAAAACTGAGAGAAAATCTTTTCTTTGTAAGATTCAACTTGTGTGATATTTTGTTGTGCGAGCCCTGCAAACTAATATAGTCTCTAAGACAGGAAGAAATCTTCAAATTTATAGCTGATTAATTAGAAACATGTTCAAAGGGAGTTGCCTAGACGGTTTCCTTATTTATTCTAACTGTAGTCTGGGCTGAGCATAACCAATCTGATGGCCTTGCTGTTGTTCTGCATTTGATAATCAGATGTGTCCCTTTGAACCAACTAATAGTTAACATTCTTTCTTGGAGGACAGAAGGTTTTTACTCTATTTCAGAGAACAGAGAGACATGCACATACATTGAGAGTGAAAGGAGGAACATTATGACTCACATAGAGCACAAATAGTAGAAAAATCATTCCAATTTAGAAGAATCCCTTTGGAAAATGAGGGAGAAGAGCAGAGCACATGATGTTGGTACAAAGTGACTGAATCATTTTGCCTTCTCAATCCCATCTTTTGTTCTACCATGCCAATCATCTATTTAAAGAAAGTAGTAAAGGATTTTAGGTTTGTTTTGCTTTAGACCTTAGGGATCCCTCATCTCATTAAGAGACAGCTGCTCTGGGAAAAGACAGAAGCATTAATCAGGCTGTGTATCTCAGTGTCTCATGTTAGTTCTATAGTGCTCAGGAAGTTGACACTCTGAAGAATGAGAATGTGACTCAAATAATTTTATACAGTTTCTTTTCTTTTCTTTCTTTTTTTTTTTTCACTAGAAATTGAACTGGGGACTTTGCACTTGCGAAGCAGGTGGCAGAAACTCTGAGCTAAATCCCAGGCCCTCTATACCCTTTCTTGATGTCACCCCTGTCATCCTGAAAATCTCCCCTGGCCCTTTTATTGCAAACTACATGATGACAAAAGAAATTTATGCTAACAGTGGAACAGCACATTCCTTGGCTTCCGGCGGACTTCTTCAATGAGTCTGTTGCAAACTTCACAAACATATCTGGGAAGCAGTGTGGCTATGGGTGATTAGGTATTCAGTTGAGAGGTTCTCAAAGTGAAAAATATGATAATAATGGTAAACTTAATAACAGATGAAACTTGGGTTGAAAATTAGTAGAAGTTTGTTCTTTCCATAGAAGCAATTACTGCACTGCTCAAAACAAAAATTCAATTCAAAATTGAATTTATTCAAACAGAGCCTTTCTTCCCCTCCGTTATGGTTTGAGAGTGAAGGGCCCCTGCTGAAATCTTGATCCCCAGTGCATCAATCTTCAGAGGCAGAATTTAAGAGATGATCAGATCATGCAGTGCTACTCTCATCAGTGGATTAGTACATTGATGTATTCAGAGATTCAGGGCTATTAGAAAATGGAAACTAATTGGAGGAAGAAGGCTACTAGGATGTGCCTCTAAACAGCCTGTCCTGTTAAGCCAGACATGGTGGCACACACAGAAGGATCACTTTGAGTTGAAGGCTAGCCTTGTTCAAGACCAGCCTAAATTGCATAGCTAGATTTTGTCTCAAAACAAAACAAAAGTGAAGAAGACACGGGTTGTACCTTGTCTTCAGTGCCACCTCTCTTCCTCCGTTGCCTCCCTTCTCTCCTCTCATCTCCCCCTACCCCTCCTTTATCTCTTTTCCCTTGCAGCAGTGAGGTAAGCAGCCTCCTCCAACATGTGCTTCTCACTCAGCGGTCTTCTCGCCTTGTCTCAGCCCCAAAGTAGAGCAGCCCAACATCCATGGGCTAAAAACTCCGAACCGGTGACTCAAAATAAATCTTCTTTTCCTTTAAATTGTTACGTCAGGTATTTTGTTACAGTGATAGAAAGTTGACTCACATCCTCCAAACCCTCTTGCCACAAACTCAGCTTCTTAAAAGAACAGAGTAATTATGGATAGAGTCAATCTTCCACAGACCCGAAAGGACATCAAGGCACTATGGATCTGCTACAAGTATAGAGAGGAGCTTAAGGGAGAGAAAGAATTCCAAAATGTTCTGATTCTATTTGATATGCTCAACCAGGTCATCATTCAACCATATCAAGAGGAAGAAAGCAATGTGGCTAATGGATTTGGTAGAGTTTGCAGCCAGAAAGGGTATCTAACATGAAGACTATTCAAGTAAATGAAATGTAGAGATGTTGCTTTCATTATGATGGAGTTACATCCATTAAAGCCTTCATAATTTGGAATATTGTAAGTTGAAGTGCATTTAATATACCTAGCTGATCAAACATTCTACTTAGCAACACAGTATACTGCATCATGAGAGGGTATTATAACACATTACTAACTCAGTAAAATCAAAATTAAAAATTTGAAATACATTTTCTACTGTATGCTTATTTCATTCATACCATCATAAAATTGAGAAATATAAGTCAAATCATCCCAAATTAGGAGAGCCATCTTCATTGTTTTTGCACCTGAATATATAGTAGGGATTTATAAGTTATTTCCCAACCCATAAGTACCAGGGGACGTTTTCCAAACTATAAAAACATGGTATAGGGGAAAGGAAAGAGGAGAATGAAATTAATATAAGAAAGTGAAAAAAAAAAAAAAAACGGAAACAACTTCTTTGTAAATAGGAAGAGGTAGAGTACTTGAAGGGAGGGTAGGGGAAGAAGGAAGAATAAAAATCAATATATATTATATAAAACTACAAACCTCCAATGATGAATGTCATTATATGGTATACCTAAAATGTACCAATAAAATTAAATTAAAAAACACAGAAAAACAAGTGACAATATTTTGCGAGCCTCTTCACTCTAATGAACCTTTTCAGCTTCAAGACTTTTTAGTAGTTTTACTAATTGGAGCCTCTGACAAAAAGAGCCTGCTTCATTTTGAAGTTGTTCCCAAGGGTTTTGGACTGGTTTCTTCCCACATGAGTGTAAATATAGCCACCAAGTACACCCATTTAGAATATCAAATATTAATTTAAGAGTAAATTTTGACAAAGCAAAGCATCTGGCCTATGGAGAACTTGTAATTCTCTGGTTTGATGTTGCATTTTGAGGATAGATTAGAAAGGTAAAATTGGATCACAAATTGTACATATAAAATATAAATGAAATATTTTAAAATGAACCCAGGCTGATCCCCAAGATATACTGATAAGTGTCCCATAGGAGAAAACTGTGTCTCCTCTTGAACTTTCTGAAGCAAAGCTGCTAGATACGTGGGCCCTCAATTGACAGAAGAAACGAAATGGTTGAGTTCAACTAGACTGGTACCTGGTGTGGCTCAGAGACTGTTGGCAGTGTCAAAACAGAACGTGATGAGGAATGAAGGCAGACCTAGGTACTCTACTCCTCGGGTAAAACTCATGACCTTTAACATAATTCCTGTCTCTCCTCCTCTGGACTATGTTTTTAGAGTTCAGTTGAATCCTGGCTGACTACTAATGGTTTCTGCTGATTGTTTTGCACTTAGAAGCCAAATGGGAGATTATATATACACAATTTGTGTTCCAAACTGTGGAAAAGATCGTGGCTTCTGGATGAACATGTTGTTCTGCAGACATATAGTTACTTAGATTAATAACATATGTTCTAATGAGTCAAACTGAAATCATCCTGGTTATTAAGATTGCATGGCTAGCATTTTCTCCAATGCTACCTGATACATCATTATACTATATATAGTAACATACTATTATGATAAATTGGACAAAAGGTAATGAAATCTATATTTCCAATGTGAAATCTATTAGGTCATATAAGTAGGGAAGTTGCCAGAGTTGTTATAAAGCCTACGGGAAAAGGGTAATGTGATATAAGACTCAAAATATAGATTCAATCCATGACACTTTCCATTTTTTCATTCATTAAGTTTATTAAGATATACATTCTTCCATGAGAATTTTTACCTTTACAGGATACACCTTGATTCTTTTTCCCCCTTTCTTCTGCCCTCCCTTCCAACCCCTCCACCCCTCCCTATTGGCAAAGACCTTTTTTCCATTGTTTCCTTTTCTCACATTCATTTCTTTCCCTTCTTTCGTTTCCCCATGTGGTATGAATCTTTTAATTCTTTTGGGAAGATACAGATCAGAGAAATAGCTAGGTCAAAAGGGGCCTCTAATCCTAGTTTTTTAAAGTATTTACTTACTGAATTCCAGAGGGCTCCCAAAAGGCTACACTCTCACCAACAGTGAAGAAAAGTTATTTTTTCCAAGGACTCAGCCAGCATTTGTTATTGGTTGATCTATTGATAGCAGCTATTCTTTCTGGAGTGAGATGGATTCTCAGCATTGTTTTCATTTGCATCTCTCAAATGAACAGTAATATTGAACATTTTTGTATGTTTATTTGCTGGATTGGGGCTTTAAATTTGGGGGGGTCTGATTATTTAAAATATTTTCATATATTCTAGATAGTAGACCTAAATCTTTGGAACAGTTGGTAATTTTTTCCTCAGGTTGTGGGTTGTCAACTCTAACTGCTTTTAGTATTTTGTTCTTCTGTTGGGTTTCTAGTATCTTTACTATTATATGCCCAGGTGTAGATTTTTTTAATATATATATATATATAATGGATAGTTGGCATCCTATATGCCTCACTATCTGTATGTCAAATTGTTTTCTTCTGCTTGGGATGTTTTCTGCCATAACTCCTGTGAATAGTTTTTATTTTTTAATGTCATTCATACTCTCTCCTGTTTTTTCATTGACTGTGGTCAGTCTTATGTTATTGTCCTTTGCAACATCTAGCAGCTGCTTGTTTGTATTCTCATGGCCTCTTGCTATTTTTAAGAAAGTTTTCTATTCCTGGTTACTAATTTCAATCCTATTTTCTTTATTTGATATTCTGTCCTCACATTTGCTTATTCTACTCTGTAAATTTTAAATGGAGTTTTTACCTCCTGGAAATCTGTTTGTATGTGTTTTATAAACTCCATTTGTTTCCTATGCTGGGATTCTATCATTTCCTCAGCTCCTCTATTTTTTTTTTTTAATATGTGTTAGCTCTAGAGTTACTAACCATTTCTTTTACTATGGACACAATCTGTATTGTTATTTTAGAAATTAGTTCTGATTTTATTTTTTCCAGATTGTCTTTTGTTGCTAGTAGAGGGAGTCCAGGTGGCTCAGATTCAGATTGTTCCACCTTGTTACCCCTTTAGGTTGCCGTTGGTTATTTGGAAATCTGGTTTTGAGTCTTGTTTAGTTGTCCTTGAATCTCATACCATCCGCTGAACCTTTATTGTAGTGTCTCTTTGCTCTCCAAGTGGGCTTCAATCTGAACAAATCTCAGAGGGGCATTTCTGATGCTCACCACAGTACCACTTCCTGGGTTCAGAATGATGGCCTTCTGCATCCATGAGCTGGGCTGTTGTCTGGGCAGGGTTCTAGGTGGGCCTCATGCACTTACTTATGGTATCTGGGTGGACCTCTGTCTGAGGCCTTCCACCCTATGCAGCTCTCTCCCAGGTGGGCATTTGTGTGGGGCCTGCATAGTTTGACACTTTCCACTTTTGAGGAGCCAGAAGGTGAAGATCAACTGATCACTTATACGGAGCTTATAATGTTGTCATTTTAACTAGAGATGTTCTATTGTCATCATGATATTTGACAAAGAAATTCTAAAATTGCCTTAGTATACAAAATGTTTTCAGAGAAAGAACATAATTTTTTTATCATAACAATTATCATTTCATAGTAAAAATTTTATGTTCTTAAATGGTTCCATTTATTCCTTCACTCCTTGTTTTGTTTCCTTGCTTTTCTTTTTAACTATTGCCATGAATTAATCCATGAATTTTAAAATACAGGTTTTGGATAAAATGTATGTTACCATATATTTTGATGTTGACAAACATTACCTTGTAACACTTGAAAAGTATATGCAGGGCCAGGGTGGTGGCACATGCCTGTAATCCCAGCACTCGGGAGGCTGAGGCAGGAGGATTCCTGTGAGTTCAAGACCAGCCTGGGCTACATAGTGAGTTCCAGGTCAGTCTCAACTACATAATGAGACCCTGTCTAAAAAAACAAAACAAAGAAACAAACAAAAAAGTTTATGCAGATAGGGCTAAGTATAAATGTCAATGCATTTATTTCTTAATTTAAAACACCAGGGGATAAGTGTATGTGTACATGAAATGGACAGAAAGAATCACAAAGATCCACCTTCACATTTGTCCCTACATCGAAAGAACTCTGTTCAGATTTCTTTACTGCAAGGAAGGAAAAATAGACATGCTAGGTACATACTAACCTTTAAAAATCATGTCAGAAGGACTAAACTATAATGGTTAGGTGTCTTTCTTCCTTCCTCACTGAAAACATCGTTACTCCTCCTTTATGAGAACCGTTTGAGGGGCTTAGACACAAAGTTTGCAATAATTCATAAGTTTTACCATGGTAAGAAAGATAAGAATTCAGGAGGAGGACAAAAGCAGTTCCTCCTACACACAGTATATATTGTTGATATAGCATCTATAAGCTTTATTATAATACTTGAGCCTGATTTATCACCAAGCCTCCATGCTTTCAGTATACTATAACTGCATTACTAGCAGCATCAAGGAGCTATTATAAGACTGAATTGCCCACTTTTGAGATTTTGTCCTACTCCAAAAAACAGCACAACAATGTTACATAATCCACATATGTTGAAATCTATAATCCCCCCGATAGATCTTTTTGCATTTTAAACAAAGATTATGTTGATATTTCAAAGAGAAAAAAAAATATTCCACAAGGTCAGTCATCTCTTTTCCTCCTTGAATATGTTATTACTATCAACAGAAGCAGTGATTTCCAGATGAAAGAAAGTAGTATACAATATGTGTTTAATTTCAGAGAGAGCGTTCTATTATCATGATATTTGAAAAAGAAATTCTAAAATTGTTTTCAGATGGAAAATGTTTTCAGAGAAGTGAAATAAATTTTTATCATAACAATTATATATGAAACTGGGTTAGAGTAAGAATAATGAATAGGATATGAATAAGAATATAATGGAACTAAAATTATATATCATTAAATTATTTTCTTACTGTGCTCAGTTAATCTGTACAAACGAAGTTGTTGTTCATTTTAGGCAAGTACATCCTTCATCAATTCTCTTTCTCCTTGTTCTTGATTTGTTTCAGGAATGCCCGTTATGAAGAAAGGAAATTAAAATACCTTAGTATTACAAAGCTTTGACATTCAATAAATCATAGATTTGAAAATATGCTATGCTTTATTCATTAATGAAAACATTAAAATGAAAAATGTGGAAGTCTCTTTGGTAGCAGGTTTGACCTTCACGTCTTTCAAAAAATAACTATACTGGTAATTGTTTAAAAGCTATGTAATATAATTTCTAGATTTTTAATTGAATATCCAATTTTTGACTAAGTGTAAAATAAGGAAAAAGTAGAATTAAAAAAAATGAGTCAGAAATATTTGCAAAATAATCCTTGAGGGGATTGGTGGGAAAGATATTGGATGAATTTTAGAAAAAAAGTGTGTAATAATAATAATTCAGATTCTAAATCCAGTTAACTACCAACTTCACAGATATTTAAAAGAATACTGAATTTAAGCTGTATATAAGAAAAATCCATCTATTCTTTTATATAATACAGTCATATCTTACAAGATGATAATACAGTCCTTGGCAGGATGTATGATGGTAACAATATATTTCATTAAGTGGGAATATAAGAAGGTATATTTTAAAAGTTTGAGAATGAAATTTTAGATTTTATCAGACTTTCTTTTTGAAGCTAAGAAAACTGAGGTAAACATGATTAAATAGACTAATGAAAGTCCAAGAGTTAGATAGTAAACAGATACAAAAATAAAACTGGTCTGTCTATAGTACTAGTCAATAGTGTTCCCATTGCTGGCTTGTATCACAACCCTGTCTAAGCATGCACAGATTTCTTTACATTGATGCTCAATAATGTTTATTCACAATGTATTGCTATACTTAACCTAAACTCATTTTTAAATTATGGGTAAAGTCATGTATCTTTGCTGTGATTCCAAGGAAAACAAGGACAGATCTTTGCTTTCTGAGCTGATACTTGCCTACTCAATTATTGTTTTAATTTAAAAATGGGTTAGTGTAGTGGAGTGCCTATAAAAAGCAAGAGATTTAGGAGCTATAATCTGTTTGTGAAGAAGGCTTGAGATTTATTATCCATATCAGTTTATATATGAATAGGAAGCTGTAGACTTCTCATTCTAAACTATGAGTACAGGGGATGCTAATGAAAATTCTAGGGGAACTGGATGGTTACAGTCACGTCCGGGTTCCAGCGAACTCTTCCAAAGTGAGAGCTGAGCTGACCTGCTTGGGGAGGTTCTATCAGAACTCGGAGCTGTGCTATCCCTGCTCATTCTTTACTGAGCCTGTTTTGTCTCTAAATCCCCTCCTAATGTATAAAATAAATCAATAAGTCAAAAAAACAAGCAAAAAACAAAGCAAAACAAAAAAAACCTTCTCTCTTTAGCAGAGCTTTATGCTCTTGATTTCAGGGATCAAAATACTATCTTATTCCTCTTTCTTTTTTCCACAACAAAATTGTCTCTAAGAGGAGTGTGCAATTTTTTCACTAGCTGCATTTCAAGGATGTGTCAAATCTTCCACATAGCTTGGCACAAGATCAGCAGCAAGGCTACGATATTGTCAGGTTGTTCACAGTGATTGATCTTAAGGAGAATTTTCTTTCCTCAGCCAGAGAGGAGGCTCATTTGACTGATTTATTATTATGGCTCATCACCTTGGAAGTTTCCTTAAAAGACCTCTATGTGTGACATGCAATCTCCATCAGTGAATATATTTTACATGACACATACAGTTTGGTAAATACCTAGAACATAAACTATTCAAAAATTTAAATGTTCTACAATATGCAAATTCCTGTTCTTGTATTTATTGCCTGGCCATGTTTTCTGTTATCTTCAGTGCTTTTGACTTCTCTAGGGGTTGAGTTGAGGCAAGTCTACTCTTCTAACACAATTTACCTGAAATCTGTTGTATATAATCTTTAGGCCTTTCAAATTTATACAAATTCTTTACACAAACTGAGACAGGTAGAAAATATAAAACTTTGCATGAATCAGACAATTTCAATAAATAACCTAATCTTAGAAATAAAAAAAATCACTTCCAATACACGACCTTCATTCTAACAGCTACTCAAAGATATTCTGCAGATTAAATAGTCAAAAGCATATGTTTCAGTTTCTTCTACTCTTGTAAAGGTATAGCTGATAAATACATTTTATTTCTACTTTTCCTTTAAAAAATTAGTGATTCTTCTTAAGGAAAAATTATCTTTTCATCTTTAATTTTGAATAGGCTTGTTTATGAAAATGTATAATAAAGCAATCTTAGGAATCTAATCTTATCATATACATAAATCATCTGAAGACCTAAGTTCACACAATTATTTCAGAACCACAAGTGAAACACAGATATCCTTGCCTATTATTTTTAAGAATTTAATATATTTATTATACCTTAGTAAAAGAGAAGATAAGCCATATTTTATACATAAATTTTTTCTCATAAATTTACACTGATACTCTATTCAAATGATTATGTTTAGAAAGAGAAGCCTGAGGAGAAGGAATTAAATAATTGTAAACAGTTATTAAAAGCAACTCCCTCATTCTGCATTATTTACTTATTTTTCAATTAATTTTATTGGTATATTTTAAGTATACAATATAATGACATTCATCATTGGAAATTTGTACCATTACATAATCCATCTTGGTTCTTTTTTTTTTTCCTATTCCCCTGCCCTCTCTTCAGACCCTCCTGCCCTCCCTATCTAAAAAGACTTTGTTTCCATTTTTTCATTTTCTCATATTAATTCCATTACCTTCTTTCTTTCCTCCTATTCCTCACACTTCCCCTCCCCTTTGGACCTTTTCTTCCTACTTCACAATATCTATTATGCCTTTTGATCCTTATTTACACTTTCAGTCTCTCACACCAGAGAAACTATTTAGCATTCACACTTGTGTATCCTATTTATTTCACTTGAGTTCCACCTCAATGTGCATCCATTTAGCTATAAATGTCTCTAACTTCTCATTCTTTATAGCAGAATAGTACTCCATAGAAACCACTGTGGAAATTACATGTTAATACCTCAAAGAACTAGAGTTAGAGGTCCCATTTGACCCAGATATTCCCCAATTTTGTACCTTCCCAAAAGAATTAAAAGAATCTTTATTTCCTTCTATTAAATATATGCCTTCATTGAAATACTCAGACTGTTAGTTAATGATTAAATAACAAATTAAACAGTCTAGAAAGTCAGCCATCAACTAATATCTTAATTTGCTTAAGTTTTAGGTATGTATTTTAATCTTATTCTGATATTCTGCAGTTTCTGGTTGCAAAGTCACTCTGATTTTTTTCCTATTTTTTTTTTTCCTAACGAAATTGTTGGGGGAGAGAATGTGCCTGGATTGAGAGTTAACTGCAGTAAGGCTATGACTTAGAACATTCAAATTCAGAGCTTTTAGTGATAGAAGGGATATTGAATTTGATGCTTTTATGCTTTATATTGCATATATGTGACAAAGGTTTATAAGACTTACTTTGTTAGATTTCTAACCAAATTCGACTGAGAACAGAATTCATCTGCAAGTAGAATTACTGTAGTTAAATTTGACTTTGTAAATTTGATCTAAAATAATACTATATTTTGAGAAATATGTCAATCAGAATCAATAATGATATTGTCATATCATTACCCACATTTTGAAAGAGGAAAGGTGATAATAAAAAAATAAATAAAAAGTCACTTGTTTAAAATACCAAGAAAATACTTCACTTGTTACCTACATTTTTTATTTTAAAGTATGAATTTTTTTGTCACAGGGTCTCACTATGCAGTCCAGGTTCGCCTTGAATTTGCTAAGGAGACCAGGCCTGCCTGGCACTCCTGACAATCTTCCTAACTCAGTCCTCTGAGTGCTGGTGCTACAGGTGTGCACCACCACACTCAAGTTGTTACCTATATTTTAAAGATTATTCTGTGATCTGCTTTAGTCTATGTCTTTCAGCAAACCGTAAACATTTAGACTATGCAGTCCATAAAGAGACTTTGTGAGAATCTAATCCAAATCTTCCTGGCTCAGAAAGAATAAACCTATATCATTATAAAAGAATTTCATATCATTGAGAGATGTGATGCAAGGGTTTGAACACTTTAGTACTACACTTCAAGTCTATTAATTCTATGTGCAGGGTGGAATTCTTTGTGTGTGTGGCTTCTAGGTCTTGAATTTCAAGCTATAAAGTGGTGCTTGGTTGACTTCAGATATGTTTCTAGAATCCATATGCTATTATTCCAAGTAGAAATAATTTTCCTTAGCAGAACAGCTAAAAATAATTTTACACATTTTTTCATATGATATTTGAAATGATAATTCAAAAAATACACAAATTTTGAAAATACTAAAATGATTCACAACATGATATTTTATTCTACTTCTCAGAGAAGAAAAATTTCATGACACTTCATTGAAATAGAGTTGATAGTATTACTTGAAAATTGTGGGTAAAACAAACTACATCATTTAAAAATACAACAAAATTCTGCAGCCAGCCATGTATGAAGTTAAGTTGCATCTCAAATAATAATGATTGGGCAGAGGATTTAGCTCAGTGGTTCCACCGCTTGCCTCGCAAGCACAGGACCAGGGATCGATCCCCGGTACTAAATGAAAAGAAAAAAAACATTATTACATATTTTTGAAACAATTTGTGCTTTGAAATCTCATACAGCAAAATGAATAAATAAAAAACATCGAAGTTAAAAGACAAGGTTATGTAAACACCTATTGTAAATATCCTGAACGTTTCAACATATTCAAAGAAGCAATGAGCATCACAAATAAATAAAAATCAATGCACAAAAAGTTCTCAATTGAAACAGAAAAGAAAAAATTAATTTGGGATTCATAAAAAATCAAATTTAATTCCTTAGAAAGCAGTGCTACCCAAATGGCTTAGCGTCTGTATTATTTTTAATTCATAATTTTAATTTTAAAATATACAATAAGTTAACTGTTGTTCTTTTTAAACTTCTTTTTTTCTATAGTATAGTGCCAACTGCTTTGATGTTTTCACTTTTTCACTACAACTCAGAGACAGTTTACTTAGTATGCACTTTTTCTTTTCTATTTCTTCTTACTTTTTTTTTTTTTTTTTTTTTTATTTTTTTTTTTTTTTTTTTTTTTTTTTTTTTTTTTTTTTTTTTCTGTATTGGGGAATGAACTCCGGTCCTTGCTCTTGCAAGGCAGGCAGTGGAACCACTGAGCTAAATCCCCGGCCCGTCTCTGTGTATTTTTATTTGTTATTTAATTCTACACAGTGAGAAGTTTTCATAATTTTCTCTCCATATTCTTCTTTAATTTCTTTCATGCTCAATTTGCTTTCTATACTTGGTTTTAAATATTTATAGCTTTTGCATTTATTGACTTGTATTCATCCCATTACAAGCCTTGTACATTTTTTCTGCTACTTTTAGATTGGTAGTTAATGCTTTGAAACTTTCTGTAATTACGTTGCATTCATACTTTCTCACTCTGAGCAGTTGAAAAATTTTCAGTAATTTCTTATGACCCATGAATTAGAATTAAGTGAATTTCGGTTGTCTTTTCTTGCAGACTTTCAAAGGAGGTTCCTATTTTTTTTTTTTCACTTTCATTTTTGTTTTATTTGATTTGTCTTCATGTTGGCTGGCATCTCATATCTTTGAATAAAGCAAAATGAGATGAAGATTAGGATTGCCTTTGGCACCGTTCTCTAAATGGATTCTGGAAATGCTCTTCAATAGCTTAATGACCTGAGCTGTCAGAAAATGGGCAAGTCTTAGGCCAGTTTTGCTGTGTGGAATCAAATGGTATGTGTTCTTATCTGTTAAACCCATTCTCTTCTCCCTGGCAAAATGATAAGATTCCAAAGTACTATGACTTTAAAACAAAATACCAACAATTGCATACCTTTCTCTAGATGACTTGCTGAGTGGAAACATTGGAATCCATAGTGTAGACTTGGTATTTCGTGTATCTTTTTATTTATTCAAAATATTAAGTATAGAATCTGTTAAACAATTAACAGAAGGGTGAAAGAGAAAAATTTAATATCTGAAATTCAACGTTTCCAAATAATATCTCATTTATCCTTCCTACAGGAAATAATTTGGAATAAAATTAAAGCATTCTCACATGTATAAATAATGAATAGTTTCTCTGGTGCAAAATCTAAACGTGTAAATAATGTTCAAACTGTATAGCTGAGAATGTGAAATAGGGAGAAAGGAGTAGGAGAAATGGGAGGGGTAGGGGAAAGGAAAGAAGGGAAAAGAAAAAATATGAGAAAAAGAAAAAATGGAAACAAAATCTTTGCAAATAGGAAAGGGTGAAGGGTGAAGAGAGGATAGTGGTTGGGGAAAAATAAGAACCAAAATACATCGTGCACGGGCCGGGGATTTTGCTCAGTGCTGCCGCCGTTTGCTTTGCAAACGCAAGGACCGGAGTTTGATCCCCAGTACCACAACAAAAACAAAAACAAAAAAATGCATCATACAAAGTTCCAAGATCCCAATGATGAACTGTAACTGTACTGTATACCTAAAAAGTAACAATAAACTGAATGAAAAAATGCATTCTAGCATCAATTTACTATTTTCTACTAAATCGTTATACAGGGAGTTAAATTAAAAAGAAAGAACGTGAAGGTGAAATTATTTTTCTGGCATCACAGCATTTTTTGTCTGATTTTAAAATGTAAGTCCATGAAGAAGATAAACAGGTGTCCAGAGTGTAACTCTTTTAAATATTATTATCGTGAATGTCCTGTAAAAGTGGGTCAGGGAGTTTTAAAGTGCAGAGTATATTTGATCTAATTTCAGAGGACACTTTTATTTATGTATTTATTTATTTATTTTTGCATTTTGTGCAATCTCAATATTTAATTCCTCCTGGATTCTGGGGTACGAAAATTCTGAATCTTAGTTTTTGATACACTCACAAGTCCATTCTCTTCTTGCATTAGTGGACGAAAAAGATGTAGCAAAGCTTAGAAGAGCTTTGTGATACAGATCGGAAATGGCCTGACGATCCCCCGCAACTCCCAGAACAGTAAGACAGGGCCTGGTTTAATTGGCCGCTACAGCTACAGCTGTCCTGCAGGCCGGCCACTTCCTCTGAAAGATGGCGGCTCCAACCTGAGCACACGTGCCTTTGGACCAATCAGCTTCCTTGAAAATGGACCAATCCCAGATAACTGCCCCCTCTGCTGCTGTACAGCAGTCCTGCTCCCCTCAGACCCATCCACTTCATCCAGGAGTGATCCCTTGTTATACGTACACGTTGTGTTCTAGAATAGGTCCAAATAAAGCCTCGCTATGGTAAATCTGCTCATGATTCTTCTTACAAATTGTGTTAAATAGAACAAATAGTTTTTTAAATGGAGCCATTAACACTAAGGGTTGCTAGCAATGAAGAGTTAGTTACAAAGATCAGCAGTGACAGCCAACTGACATCAGTGGAAAGCAGCAGAAGAGACCAGCAGGGCCTGGGGGCATCCGTTGGCCACAAAAGGCGTTGACTGGCATTAACCAGAGGCATCATCTGGGCGGTAGAATTTGGAGTCAACTGGCCACCGCCAGCACTGACCAGTTTGGTGGGCAGAGGTCGGTGGAGACCCACGGATTGCTGACAGTACTGCGGTAGTAGCCAAGGATAGCTCCTCAGGATCTTGTAAGGGTGGTTAAGAACCCATGGAATAACCCTAGCAGCTGAGAGACACAGGTTCGTCAAGCCTGGAAGCTTGCACTTTGCTGATTCATGATTTCCATCTGAATCAGGCAATGAACCTGTTAATGATTGACGATACTTGAATGGATTTGCTAAGCAAATATCACTTAATATGAGATAGTCCAACAGTTTTATTTTAAACAGAGACTTATTTATTTAAAATTTTATTATTTTAGATATTTTACTTTAAACATTGTGGATCCTCAGGTTAGACATGCCATTATCATTGATTTTTGTTTGTGTTACTTCTTCTTCTGTATATATTGCAGTGTGAGTTTATATTCCCTATGTGGAGTTGGTACATGTACATGGCACATCTTAATTCCTACTTTCATCCCTCCTCTTCTCCAGCGGTGGGGACCCTATCGATAGCACTGGTACCACAGCAGGCTCCTTGCATCATTGCAAGCCCTAAAAGGTTTGCCATCACTCTTCCCTCCCTCCCTCCGTCTCTTTCCCTTTGAGAAGGATCTATTTCCCTACTTCCTATTATCTATCCTTTATTTTGCTGTTTGTACATTGGGTTTCTCATATAAGAGAAGCGACACTGTTCTTCAAATAAAATTTTTCGTTTGTTTAAACTGCGTCATTATGTAATAATCTGTATCTGGGCCTCTCGACACAAGGAGACTACAGTATCAGAAGGTTTCTCGCACAGAAAATAATTCAAAGAAAAGGTTCAGTAATAAAATTTGATTATGAAATTTTTATATATTTGCATTTCTTTCATTAAGTTTGCATAGCTGCCAAAATGTTTTGAATATATTATTTTAAGGAAATCTCTTGTCTTGAAGTTTCAAGCTAAAAGCATATAAATTTGCTGAAGTAGTAGCCATGCATGGCGGCATATGACTGTAATCCCAGCAGTCTGAGAAGCTGAGTCACGAGAACCGTAAGTGTTTTCCTGATATGAGCAGCATAATGGTTTAGTGATATGACTTATATCTAGATGTCCCCCAAAGCCCACGCACTCATAGGTGGAGCTTTTTTTGGAGCTGGCTGTATCTAGGGACTGTGATACTGGGATTAAGGATGCATAGTACTAAATTAGTATACTGATTGAAATTAGCATTAGGTGTGGGTAATGGAAGCCCTGCCCTGGGTGGTGTTGGCACCACTCAATAGTCTTAATCTCTTATGTGGAATATAAACGGAGAGGGGGAAGGCAGGCTCGGTGCTTCTGCTGCTTTGCTGTCTTGTCTACCATGCCCTGGACATTTTCATCTCTGCAATATCCTTTTGCCTTGCCACCCTGCTTTCCAGCCAGCCAATTAGAGACTGAAACTTCTACAAACTGTGACCAGAAAAATACCTTTTCTCCATGTACTTGTGGGTATTGGGTATTATGTCTCAGCAATGAGAAAATGACTAAGACATTGAGCAAGGTCCTGCCTCAAAAAAAAAGTTCTGGATATCCAGCTCAGTGCAAAGAACCTAGGTTCAAACTCCAGCAACACGTTTTTGTTTGTTTTTTTTTTCTTTGAAAAATCTTTGTAAATTAATTACAATTAGCATTTATTTGGATATTTATTTCCTCAATAATTCCTGAAAAATGACGATTTTACCAAACCATTGGGAAGAGTTTTTAGCATTTTCATTATAAAACGAAGTGTTAGAAGATAAGTATGCTTCTTTCAGGATCCACTTTGTCATGGTTTTCTGGAGGTGATCATTGCTGTCCTTCCCTCCTGTGATTACTGCCTTTGGTTATTTCATCTCAGTGCAGTACAAAAAAAAGAAATTTTATTAACAAAAATAAAACATTTTCCACATATTAAATTTTATTTCTTTGGAAACCAAAGTGTATTAACAGTACCAAGTTTTCTGTACATACTTCACATGACTAATTTGGTTTTAGACCATTATTCATAAAATTGAATTTTAGTTAAAACAGAGAGTACCTATTGTGCTTAAAATTTGCTCACAATCAAGAAATTAAGATCAAATGTCTGTAAACTTTGTTCTTTCATTTCACTGTAATTTTTAACACTGAAAATCAATTCTTAGTTGTTTGTTTGTTTGGGTACTGGGAAACCAGGCAGGCAGCAGCACCACTCCAGCCCAATTCTGAGTTTTCATGGGCATTTCTCAGGTTCAAAACTGGTTGAAAACAAGGAATATAAAATTGTTGGTGACATATTCTCCGTAGTCTGCGTTGGAAGAAGGGTATGAGCTGGCATGGCATGTGACTGCTTATAAAGGTACACCTCTGTTTTGTTTTGTTTTGCTTTAAGAACAAACTTCAGGAATAATTTTAGATCTTTGCTTTTTATTAGGTTTAGATTCTGACTATTGCTTTCCATTCCAAATATAGTCATTTGAATTGTAATTCCTAGTGCAATATGTGTATTATTCCTAATAAATATGGAGTCTCCTGGTGCACACCTGTAATTCCAGAATTGAGGGAGGCCAAGGGAGGAGGATTGCAAGTGTGAGTCCCTCTTGAGAAGCTTAGTGAAACCTTATCTCAGAATAAAAAAGAAAATAGGGTCACCTAGACATGTAGCTCAGTAGTAGAGCGTCTACTGAAAATAAATAAACAAATGTGCTATTAACATACACTCCTATGAATTACATAGTTTTATTAAAATATTAATTATATTTTATATACTCCTAAAAGTAAATCCGATGCATACGAATGACTCATAGACTGTTATAGAAATGATTCTGATAACATCCGCATCTTACGTATGTTGAGAATTCTCCAAGCTTCTCTTCCACTTACGAATCTTTGGCCTTCGGTTTGATGCTTCCTTTGTTCCACTCTGAATCTTCTAAACACTATAATGGCTGTGATTCAGAAAAGTGACTATCAAGAAAATATATACATTTACGTCTGGTTTGTGTAAAACCTGCATCTAAAACAGTCAAAAGCCAAATGTCAGCAGCAGCAAAATTCAAGTCAAGTTCATTTTTAATATTCCTTCTATTTTGTTTGAACCTTTATTAATCATTTATAGCAATAGAATATCAAAGAAAATTGTCAGAGTTGGAGAATTTTTAAAGTCTACTTATTTATGGAAGTACACATATGTACTCTTTGTAAAAGGAAAACTGTTCAGTGCATTCAACTTGTTTGTGTTGTGATACACAACACAAGGAGGCTATCACATCCATTATAAATTAGTAGGCACTGACAGTTTGGCCTTGCTAAATGGGCGATTTTACAACAAGACAGTATTTATATCTGTTTATTTAGAATTTAAACTTGACTAGATGTTCAGTTAATCAATACGTTAATAATTTAACTGTGCATATTTAATAATAATTAAACTTCTAATTTAAATTTTAAAAATAATGTACTTGCAATTTTCACTTTTCTAATTTATATTATTAATAATTCATTTAATAAACGATTCTTAATATTATGTTCAGAAAATTTAAACAGTAGTCACATGTAAGCAGCATATAGGACTGGAAGTGCATATAATTTCAGAGCATAGAAGGGCACAGAATTACGGTTTGCCTGCAGCGCTTTTAGTCAACATCTGTTTTTTTAGAAATAAGAGAAAAATATAGTAATGATACTTCTATTAGCCTGATCTTTCTAGGTCTATGAAAGTTTAACACCCTTAAAATTTAATAAAACTTGTGTATGTTTACTGCTCTACTTTCGATAAAGTCATCACAGGTGAAAAAAATCAGTTATATGACTTTTGCTTCTGTAGTTAGAATTAATTTTTAGCCATGAAAATTAGTATATGATTATGTAACTACATTGCTTTTAACTAGTAACCATGCTTTTTCATTATAATGATTTATAATGGGTATTTCTACTACACTGTTAATCAGATATCCTAAATTAAGTAGCAGACTATAAGGCAAAGATAACCATTTTAAATTAAGTTTACAGAAAGCAATGTAACATTTTCTTTATGTTTTATGTATGTAAATTAATTCAAAATTTCTACCCCAAATCATTAAATTAGATATAAAGTTAAAAGATATAGATGAAAATGTATTTCTATATCTTGCCTAATATAAATAATGGAAGAAGAATAATGTTCACACATTTTGCTTTTTTTGCTTATTGAATGAGAGAGAAAAAGAAAGAAAGAAAGAAAGAAAGAAAGAAAGAAAGAAACAAAGAAAGAAAGAAAGAAAGAAAGAAAGAAGAAAGAGAGAGAGAGAGATCAAGATTGTTTTTGGCTCACACAAACATACCACTATCCTATTTCCTTATCAAATGTTATTCCCAGAAGTCATTGGCCTGTATTTCTGTAACAGTCCCTCACCCAACATTTTACTTCAATGTTTATACAAACACATGGCATTATTTAATTATTTAAAATTCTCTCAAACTTCATTTGCCTGGGTCTCTTTTTGCCCTTAGTTTTATAATACGTTCTTGGCAGGTAACTACTGTAGGTTATAAACTGACTGTGATCAAATTTTTGGTAAGTTTAATTTTCTAAAGAAAAATACATATGTGAATTTAAAATGTCATACCTAATAAATGAAATACCAAACAAAAGAATCATTACATGAACAAGTATGTTCATTCTATTTTTAATTGGTAGCTTTGATTTATTTACCTTATTTTTACATCAGTTCAATCTAAATGTTAAGTCTGAGGGTTAGTGTTGTTTGTAGTGGATTTGTCAGCTCTTCCCCAATTTATACAGAGCTTTAGGCAATAAGAGTCTAAATTTACAGGCTGGGGATTTAGCTCAGTGGTTTGGTGGCCTGCCTTTGCAAGCGCAAGGACCCGAGTTCAATCCCCAGTATCCCCCAAAAAAAAATGCAATGCCCATTTTTGGCCAAAGAGTTTACTCTTCCACAATTAACCAGAATTTTGTTTGAATTATATGCAAGTAGCAACTTTACATTAACAACTAGTATTTAGATGTCTAGTTATGCTAATGTTTCTCTTTTTTGAACTCTTGATTATATTAAACTATCACAAGCTCATAAATAATAAATAAGAACATAATAAATATAATGCATTTTCTGTGTGGAGTCAGCAAGGATGCTAACACAATAAACTGATCTAGCTCATAAACACAGACGTATAGTGTAAGCAACCAATATGTAAGTTATTTTATGCATAAAGTATTTCATGTGTCATGATAGTAAATAAGAATGTCTGATTGAAAAGTCTACTTTTCCCTCAAATTGTACAATCTCAGCAGCAAATCTTTTACTAAAAATGATTACTTAAACATATTTGCACTGAGACATGAAGTTTTTATAAATGTAGTTTTGACAAATATTACTGATATGGGGAAGTTACAACTGAGGATGTCTTTTTCAAGGGGCTACTGTTGTGAGATGAGGGTTTTCAAGGCCTCTGCAGAGCTAGGTGGAAAGGGCTGAGATGGAGGCAAGGCAAAACATTCCAGATTTCCGTGCTGATACCAAAACGTAGGCATTTTTCATATTATTGATTTTCAGACTTCTGCTTTAATTGATTTTTACAAGTTTTGCCAGTGTTCACCCTGCTTTATGGAAGAGCCTATTTTTTAGGTCCTCACATTATCATGATTAAGATGCTTCCTATCACTCAATATGTTTTAAAGATGTGATCTGGGTGTGGTGTCATGCATCTGTAATCCTAGCAGTTGGGAGGCTGAGGCAGGAGGCTCTCTGAGAGTTTGAGGCTAGTGTTGGCAACAAGGTGAGTTAGTTCAAGACTGTCTGAACTATATAGTGAGACACACTGTCTTAAAAAAACAAAACAAAAATGAAAACAAAAAATAAACAAATATATGAAGCTATCCTGATACCAAAATCTTTGAGAAGTGAGAGATTAATACAGAAGAGATAAGGAGGTAAGTGTCTCCCCAGAACATGGTGTGTTGAAGAATGTAAAGCTAAAATATACCAATAAACTCAATTAAAGCTGAAAAAAAAAAGATGGTGGGGCTTGTTGGCAACAGATTTCTCCTCCCAGAAAAATGGTGTGGCCTCTTTAACATACAAATCATTCAACGATTCACTAATATCATTCTTTTTGTTATAGATAATTCATTTATTGTTTTCTCAGATTGTTTTCATTCAATCATTTGCAGATATGAATTTATTTGAACTCAAAGAGAATGTTGTGGACATATTTTTGTTGTAAGATAGAGACCAATTTCTGTATTCTTTTCCCCCAGATTGATATAAATAAATTATGATAAAAATAATTATTCTAAAATTCTGAAGGATATTTCAAATTTTAAAACATTTTTATAATCAATATACCTCTCACCTGGTCCTTTGGGGATTTTTACTAGTGAATATAAAATATGATGTATCCAGGTATAATTTTTAAATACTATTTTTAGCCATAGAACATAGATTGTGGCATTGATAAAAACACATGATTGTTAATATTTCTAATAAATAATAATAATCATGTACTCTACTATCTACGTTATGCTGAGGAAAATATTTTATACATATATGTACATATACACACACACACGTATATAT
Source organism: Fukomys damarensis (assembly GCF_012274545.1). Classification (NCBI taxonomy): domain Eukaryota; kingdom Metazoa; phylum Chordata; class Mammalia; order Rodentia; family Bathyergidae; genus Fukomys; species Fukomys damarensis. Next base: position 20,621,731 of record NW_022900942.1, read on the forward strand.
GTTGCTGGTGCACAAAGAAATTTTAAACACAAAATACAGAAAAGTTTTTATTCAATTTTACTTAAAATTTGGTGTTTATAAAAGTAATGACTAAATACTGAGTTTCTTGGAAATGAGAACCAAGTTTTATTTATCTTTGTGCTCTAATTATACTGTTGAACTTTTATGTGTCAAGGTGACTAATTAGGATAATGAACCAAACTGAAAATAACAATGAAGACTTACTTCTATAAGCAAGAAATAGAAATATCCGTTGGCTCCTCGGTTCTTTAATCTCTCCAGTGAATGCATGTGGGGGTCAGGGGAAACTCTGCAAATTCCTGGAATCCTCCAGAGGAGATTGTTCTCATTCTGTGGATTGGGACACACTGGAGTGGGGAATCTGAGAGGAGATAGGAGTGGAAAAGCACTGAACAACTGACGAGGTCTCCAAAAGGAGGTGCCTTTGATAAGAATACAGGTTTTGGTGAGAATGCAGCCTGTGATATTCATTTCTTCAGATACTATGATGATGTCCTCATTCTGTCACAGTTTGGGCATTAAGAGAGAACCTTTGCCCTTCAAAATAAAACTATGATTATCTGTGATCAGGATTGAAAGATTACACAAATAATTTTGGCTTAGAATTTGACTGATATACATTTAACTAAAAAACCTCAAATTAAAGCAGTGTAAATGATCTGCTCATGGGGATGCAGACTTGTATCTCCAGCTACTTGGGAGGCTGATCCAGGAAGATGATTTCAAAGTGAAATTTGACATTGTCAATTATACCAGTAGGATCTTATTATGTACCAATATAGTTTCTCACACCAGGGAAACTATTCTGCATTTATACATGAGTGACTTATTTACTTCACTTATGAGTATAGCCTCAATGTGTATCCATTTTCCTATGAATGACTCTACTTTCTCATTCTTTATGGCTGAGTAGTATTCCATTGCATAGGAAAACCACATCTTTATCCAGTCTCCAACTGATGGGCAAATAGGCTAAAGGTCTAGAGGAAGTGAGAAGGGTAGGGGAAATGAAATAAGGGAAAAGAAAAAAAATAAGAAGATGGAAATAAAGTATTTGTAAATAGGGAAGGGAGGAGGGGGTGAAGGGAGGGCAGGGACAAGGGGAAAAAATGAGAACCAAGACAGGTCATGTAAAGGTACAAGATCCCAGTGATGAATGTAATTATACTGTATACCTGAGACGTACCAATAAACTCAATGAGAAAAAAAAAAGAAAATGAAATTTGAATAGATTAGAAGATGCAGAAACAACTCCAGACATACTGAGCTCCCTCATCTTTGACAAAGAGCCAACTATCATCACTGGAGGAAAGACAGCCTCTTTAATACACGTGTTGGAAAGACTGGATTTCAGCTTACCAAAGATTAACACTAGACCCCTATATTTCACCATGCACTAAACTATAATCCAAGTGGATTAAAAATCTAATTATCAAAGCAGAAACACTAAACTTACTGGAAGATAAGTTAGGCAGAACTCTTGAAGACATTGGCATAGGAAAAACACTTTATGAACAAATCCTCAGTAACGTGGAAACTAGCACAAAGAATCAACAACTGGGATCTCATCTTTTTAAAAAGCTTCTGTACTGCAGGAGAAAGCACCAACAGAGCTAAGAGACAACCTACAGTGTGGGAAAAGATTTTTACCAGCTGTTCCTCAGAAAAAGGTCTACTATCTAAAATATATAAAGAACTCAAAAATCAGACACCCCACTTATAATGACCCTATTAAAAAATGGACATTGGAAATGAACAGACATTTTTCAGGCCAAGAAGTAAAAGCAGGAAGTAAACATATGAAAAATGTTCAACATCACTTGTCATTCAAGAGATGCAGGGCTGGGGATATAGCTCAGCGGTTCTGCCGCCCGCCTTGCAAGCAGAAGGATGATCCCCAGCATAAATAAATAAATAAATAAATAAATACAGAAACAAACAAACAAATAAATAAAATAAAAATAATAACACGAGATTCCATCTCACCCCACAAAGAATGACTGCTATCAAGAAATCAATCTATAACAAATTCTGGAGGGGTTGTGGGGAGAAAGGAACCCTTTTTCATTGTTGATGGGAGTACAAACTGGTGCAACCACTGTGGAAATCCATATGAAGATAAATCAAACAACTAGGATTGGAAGTCCCATTTGACAGAGCTATTCCTCTGCTGGGAATTTTCCCCAAGGAATTAAAATAATTATACCACAGCAGTATAAGGACACAGTTTGTAATACCTAAAACATGGAAACAGTCCAATTACCCATCAAATGGAGACTGGATAAAGAAGATTTTATATATAGCGTTTAAAAATTATACGTGGATATTATCCCAGCACTCTAGAGGAAGAGGCAAAAGGCTACATAGTAAATTCAAGGCCAGCCTCTAATATATAGTGAGACTCTGTCTTAAAAAAATACATCTCTTTTCAAATGCATAAATAAAATAGTCATTGTAATTTGGCCAGACTCTTTAGATCTATTTTATTTTTTCTTTAGATCTATTTTAAAGAGTACTGCATATTATTTCTATTTTGGATATCCAAAAGAAAACTCTTAAGCAATATAAAAAATCTTGAAACACAGTTTTTTATCCTATTGTACACCAACATTTGAACAAAGATTATTTTCAAAGACAGATTGAGATTTTTACTTCAAAACAAATTCAGGAGAAACACAGATGAATTATCAAAATATCAAAATTTAACCCCTCTTTTGGTTACCTTTTAAACTGATTAGATATTGTAATTATATCTACAACATATTTTCACTTTTGTTGTTTAACATTACTATTTAAGGACATGGCAAATTTTATTGATTTACTGCAAGTAGTTTGATTCCCTATACACTCACACCTCGGTATTCCTACACAAGAGCACAAGAGATCAAAGGAGTTATCCTGAGGCATCTTTCCCACAGGGGGAAATATATATGTATATCTGTGTGTGTGTGTGTGTGTGTGTATGTGTGTGCATGTGTGTGATATATGTGTGTGATATGTGTAGTCACAAAATTCTCATTTAAGTATCCATGTTGTCTACAACTGCTGAAATCAACTACTTTATATATATTTTACCTATCAAATTCTGTAAGATTCTGTGAAATCTCAATGGAATCATAATATTTTTATTTTAATAGAATCATACTATTTTAATGGAATCATAATATTTAACAGACATAATATTTATGAAACACTCCCAATGTAAACATTTTAAATATTGAAGGAGTCTCACAAATTCATATTGTCTAGTTTTGTCCATTTAAACAAATTACAAAATTAATCATTGTGACAAAAATCAGACACTTCAGTTAGCCCTAGGAAAAGTCAGATGAGGAAACTGACATTAAACGGTAGTATATTTGTATCACGTTTTACCATTAAGGATAATTATTGCTACTTTTCAAGAGAATTGTTGACACTAAAAGAATATACTTCACTCAGTTTAAACATTAATTATTTTCCTGTATAAATAATAAACTCTGTCAAGTTAAGTTACAATGGCAGGACATCTAAATTCCATTTGATATGTTTGAGCAAGAATTATGGAAATTACCTTTACGATGCTTGATATTGGCAACATTTAACCATGAGAAAATTGTTCAAAAAGTGAACAGAATCCTTTTGGTTTAAAAATTTCATCAGAGACAAAACAATGCTTGCTTTCTTAAAGCCTATTCATTTTCAGAATTTCAGGAATAACTTGATATTAAATTTATTCAGTAATAAACTGGATAGGTTGAGCCTCAAAAGTCACTGATAAAAGCACTCCTTTACAATTCAGCTTTCAATTTGAAATGTTTAATCCGAGTCAAGCACTCTACAAATTACTACAGGTTCATAAAGGATGACGTGAACTTACAACAACTTATGTAATTCTGTATTTGAAATAAACATCTCAAAGAAAAACAATAAAAATTGCTGCATAAATATATTTAGTGACCTAATTGCACAGTGGAGCTGAGAACATAGTAGGAAATGCCAAAACAAATTCTGAGGGAAACCTGAAGCGTCCTATGTAAACAATATAATTGAGTGCTAAAATGTTTATTTTATCTTGAAAGACATATCAAACCAGAAAACTTAGACTTTAATTCATAAGTCTACAAAGAGAACTATTATTTAAATTTAGGCCTGGTTAAGATGATAAATTGTACAAGAAATCCTTCTTATACTAAGCTGGACCATAAAGGGCAACACCTTGTGATCAGCAAGGTAAAACAGAGTTAAACTCACCTTCATAATCCCTGATCCCTACAGTTCTTAAAAGATTAGGGCAGCTTTTTCTCTGGCACTGACGAAACAAGACAACAAGAGAAGATAAATAATTGCAATAATAGATACCACTTAACACATATTCAGAATTATGGCAACAGACTGGCCCTTATACAAACTGTAGAATTTGCAGAAAAGACAAAAGTCAAAGAAAATCAAATGCTGTTAGCTTATATTAAAGTGATGCTAGACTAATAGTGTCTTAAATTATCCAACAAAAGTAGATGGAGAAAGTAAGTGAGGAGAGGAATCTTCCATCTTTGGCCTTTTCAAGAATTTTTTCACAAGTGAAATTTCAGTGGTAACTATCAGATTTTGTCAAAGACAACCAGGCACAGAAATATTGATGTAGTATATTGAAAGAAAAGCAGGAAAAGAAAATCACATAAGTAAATATTAGAACTATTGAACATAGATTGCAAAACAAACATGTCCACTCTGGTGACAGAAATAAAAGATGAAATGCCTGGAGGATTCAAAAATCTATTTTAAAAATTCTAAATGAGTACAATTTAGAAGATGATAGTGGGTCCTGAGTTCCAAATATCTCCCCTACAACTTCCCCCCAAATAATAAATTGTTAAAAGTGAAAAAGTCTACATTTGACTCAACAGGGGAAGCCATATATAATTAACACAATGAGTAATGTGAGCATTGTATTAGAAGAATTGGATGTTTAGTGTAGGAAACAACATTTGAAGACATCACAGTAAAACCAAAGAAGGAGATATAACATGTAAACTATCTACATTGTTCCCCATCACCAATAGGTTCTCACAATAAATTACATAGCAGTTGACAGAATGGAACTTCATTTAAGAACCATGCACTAAAAAGGAATAGGAGTAGATAAAAGCCACTTCTATATTAAACCATTACTACAAAAACTAAAGCTTTGGAACAAAAGTAGCAAACAATAATTAATTCATTTTATCTGATGAAATTTTTCTTAAGATGCAGAACATGAAGTTGAAGAAAATAAATCATAACAGTTCAAACTATATCAAATTTATTTAAACAAGCACTCAGAGACAGGAATAGCAACAATGATTCCTGGACTAAGAATTAATAAAATGAGAGAAACCAAAAAAATAATTAAGGACAAACTAAAACACAAGTCGACAAAAACCAGGATAAAAAGGAACACAAGTTTGTACTGGTAATGAAACAAATTTTTTAAATTCCCAGAGAGAATAGGTTGAAGTTACAATATGTTCAAGGGCTTTAATGAAAAGCAGGATGACAATTAGCTAATATATTAAAAAGAGATAAAAAATAAAAAAATGGGTCAGGGAAAAAACAGTTAAAGTGAAATATACACAAAGAAAGACTAGGGTATGAGTAATTAATTTCTACAGAGCAGAAAGCCAAAACAAAGAAACAAAACATTTTGAACTTTAATTCAAGATACTTCTCTATAAAAAAAAATGGCACAAGAATCTTCATATGGAAAAAATCTTTTGATACCAGGGGAAATTGCTCAGGAAAATTGCTCCACTATTTTTAGCAAAATGATTTGACTTTAAATATTGAGGACAAAATAAATAAAATAAACACAAAATAAAATATTTTTGAAAGAAATGAATTTAAACTGGTTCATATTTCTCAAAATTACATACAAAGGAACACAATTATATTTTCTTATTCTTTCCCTGGGTGTGGCAGCACATACTTGGGAGGCTGAGGCAGGAGGAATTGCCATGAATTTGAGGTCATCTTAGACTACACAGTGAGTTTAAGGCCAGCCTGCACTACAGAATGAGACCTTGCCTCAAAAAAATTAAAAAATAAGCAAATAAGAAAAAAACAAACTGTGGTTTTTAGATCAAGTCGATGAATGTATTAGTTCTCTCTGGCTTTAAAAACTTCACAGATTGGATGGCTTCAACAATGAAAATTTTATTCACCACAATTCTGGAGGACAGAAGTGTGAGGTCAGCAGTTTGCAAGTTTGCTTTCTTCTGGGGAGTCTCCTCTGGGCCCATAGACAGCTGAATTCTCACTCCTTAAATGGTTTTCTTTCTGCGTGTGTGAATCTCAACTGATCTCAATGTGAGGACACCAGTCATACTGTCCTAGTACTCACCAGTATGACCTCATTTACCTAAATTAAATCTTTATAGACTGTCTTTTCATGTGGTCACATTCTAATGTATTTGAGTTTCAACATGTATGTATTTTGGGTAGATACAATTCTGTGCATAATAATATATTTCAGTAATCAAACCCTTAGGGAAGAAAACCATTGACAAGACCATAATAATTAAACAAATTTTATTCAAATATACACAGCAAAAACTGAAATTAAACAACAAAATGGAATAACCCTGCAAAATTCCAGTTACATATAATATTTCTCAAAGGGCGTTTCTGGCTCTTTCTACTTCACTGAATGCAAAGCATGTAAGGTTGTTTCCTGATGTAAATGGTGTAAGAAACCTTTGCAGTTGATTGTAAGATTATTGGTTTGGTGCTATGTGTGAAATGGGAACACACAAGCTTGAACTTTGGTCACAGCACATGTATTGTACCTGTAAGATGGCAATTTTTACAAACATCTTGAAATCATTCTTGTCTGTTTTCATGCCCTATAGAAGTACTTTGCATCTGTCATATTTTTCTCATAAGAACAAAATAATACTGTACTCATTATTAGACCTTTGTGTCAATATGGTTAAACAACAATTTCCAAAAATCTAAAATTTATTCATCTGAAAAATGATTATTAAAATTTTCAAACATCAACTCCCAAGAATGATAGGTGTTAGTTCTCTTAAATTCAATAATATGGATGCTTGGGCATTAACATCGGATTTTATATTTTTGTAGTCTTATAGATACCCCTTTGAGAATATTTACACTTCCATCACTGTTCTAAATGAACTATCAATCCACCTACCTGTGTATCTGTTATAGTAATTACATACTACGAGCTTAGACTTTTGCCTACTGAAGTTTTAAGTGCATACTTTTGTAATTTTTACATTTGTTATTTTCCCTTGCCCATGTGTTGTTTTCCGTATTTTGCTTTTTATTTGATGATATACTACCTGCTTGGTTCAAATTTCTACAATATAAAGACTCTTCTATTCTATACAAGAATCTTTCAGAAGAAATTAAAATACTTGTTCAAAAGTTTTTAAACTCCTGTTTCCGATTACTTGGATTTTCTTCATGTCTCGACTTTTAAATAGTTAATAAACTCTTCCAATAATTTGTGATTTCAATGTTCATGCTTTTTTCTTTATTTCAAAGAAACAAGTGAGAACACGATAAAAAAAAAACAAAACAGTAATATTACAATTTGATTTAGGTCTCTATTCTTCCTGATTCAAAAATGGCATCCATCCAGTATGTATTTTAGATTTTCTATTTTTAAATTTATTCACTTCTTCTCCTATTTATCTCCATTCCTAATGAGACATCAAAGTACTTATCAATTAAATTAATATAATTATGAAAATATATCCCACCACAATAATAACTTAAAATTTTTTGAAATCATACATTGCCATCATATTTTACTCAAGACAAATTTCAGTGATGCTTTTTATATCCCTTCTAGTAAAATACCTATCCAGTTAATGATTTTTAAATTTTTTTCAGCTTTAATTGAGTTTATTGGTACATTTTAGGGGTACAGTTCAGTTACATTCATTGTTGGGATCTTGTACCTCTGCATGACAGGTCTTGGTTCTCATTTTTTCCCCTTGTCCAGTTAATTATAATATCACATGGTGAGCTTCATTGTATTCAAAAATATCTTAAATATTACACAATTTTTCAAAATGGTAAATTGCCATCAGCTTGTCATAAATGTTTTCATATTTCATAACATGTAAACCTACCAGTTATTATTTAAGCAATTCTAACTTTTCACTATCAATACACATTGATCTATACATCTCTTTTGAAACATATAGTCTACTTTGTAGCACTATAATTAATAACTTAAGTTCATATTTGATCATTTTGTATCAAATTCAAGGTCCTTAAAGAAATGACACATGTTAAATTGTGAACTTTAATAGGGAATTTTCAGCTTGGCACAATACTATACATTGCATGATGAATAAGTAAGGATGATGATTTTCATAAGCAACCATAAACTTGTTTGCAGGACGTTATGCTATTTATGCCTTCATATTTGTTTTATTTGCATAACATCAAGGTATACAAGTATATGTGTTGTTTTTCTCACACTCCATGAATACTAAAACAGTTCTCTAATTTCACATCCAGTAACAATTTGGCATAGGATAAAGAACTCACTTTACCTGTCACTTTCTAGTAGATAAAGATTTTAAAGGTGTTACCTTTGCTGCAATATGCTTCTTATCCTCAGGAACACAAATTACACCTGGATTCTGCTTTCTACTTTTTTACCTAAGATGATAAATCCTTCGCTCAAGAAATAAAATATAAAAGACTTCCAACTTGGCTGTATAATTATAAAAGAAATAAAAACTTATCTATATACTCTGGCTTTTCTTAAAATAAAAGCACATTTCATGAGCCATTTTATGAATAAATATATGCTTGATTTAATGCTACAAATTAAATCTGAAAGTATTATGAATACCATAATTCTAAAAATTCAGATAATAAGAGAGGATATCTCTCCATTAATTATGTCATACAAGATTTATTGCTGGTGCCAATTAATTTTTTAATGTACCATTGAAAAATAAATCTCAAGCTGGGGATTTAGTTTAGTGGCTCTGCCACCAGCCTCGCAAGTGGAGGGCCCGAGTTCAATCCCCGGTACCAAAACAAAAACAAACAAACAAATAAAAAGTAGAAAAAGAAAACTCAAAATCTAAGCTGTATGTAAATCAGCTGATCTAATACACTAAACTTTAAAAAAAAAAGCACTATCAGTTAAAATCAATTTTTGACAGATGATTGAAAATTCAAGATGTTACTGAAAAACATGAGGGAGATGACGTGTCCAGCCCTAAACTTTAGCATTCGTTAATAAGGTATAAAGTCAGAAAAGAGAGGGTATAAAAGAAGGGCAAAGACAGAAGAACAGAGAGAGACAGAGCAAAGATCATGTGTGAAACATATTGAAAGATGAAATGCCATAAGACAGAAAAATCAAATAATTAAAATATATTCATGTTTGACTCGAAGGTTTAGGAAAGTCAGAAAAGAAAGATATTTATTTTAAGTTTAAAAAAGAAATAGTAGGATGCTAATAATAAACTTGGTAACAAATGCCAGAAAAATACCATGGCATGTAAAGTGGCTGTGCACAGTACAGCTATTTTATTCAGTGACATCAAAATCAAAAAAGAGTAAAAATGGGCAAAATGGGATATCTTATATTAAAAGTAGAGAAATACAATTAATCTGGTAAAATTCTAGATTTGATCTGCCTTTGTCTAAGATTTATACTCTTCCAAAGCTTCCTCCATCCTTTTATATGAGTTTATAGTCGTGAAACAGCAGCCTTAAACTGTGTGCCACATTACACTTACACTTTATTTCTATATACAGTAATGTACTTACTATTTAGATCTAAACTATCGCCTATAAATCTCATGTATTTGGAAGTTAACTGGATCATGAGATACTTACTATACTCATCAGTGTATTCATCCATTTATTAGATAAGTGCCTGAATGTGCTGTTAGGAAGTGAGCTTGATCAGAGGTGGTCACTGGGCAAGGGACTTCACAGTGTACTCTGGTTGCAGGCTCCTGCCTTCCACTTCAGGCTCTTGGCTGCCAAGGATTGAATAGCTTTCTTCTGCCATGATCTTCCATCACGCTGTTTCTGCTTTACACCTAGCTGACCACAGACTGAAATCACAAGACAAAATAAAATTTTCCTCTTTTAAATTGGAAGTGTTGGGTATTTTGTACCACTAATGAAAAAGTGATTAAGACAATCCATTTTCCTTAAAGTTATTTTGCCCCTTCTGCTTGAAAATCCTTTCATATATTGTTTAATAGATGGATACTTAAGTGTTTAACTTTCACCATTCAGTTTCATGCACACATCCATTATATTTCTGCTCCATTGATTCATTTGTGCATATTTTCTTGACTGAACTATAAACTGCATGATGACTTGACTTAAGTTTATTCATCTCAACATACTTAGAAATTAGTAATTGTGCCTGAAAAAAAGGATTTCATGACCCAAAACTTGGCTGATGAGACATATTTAAACACAGAGATGGAATGAAGAAAGAAAATAAAAGAAGTGACACAAAATTATAACCAATTTTATTTTACCTAATTATTGACTTCTTGAGAATCTATCTACCCATACAGTAGAAATTATAAACTATTTAATATAATAACTATATTTTTAAAACTTAAGGAAGAATTCAGATATAAGAGAATTCTGACACATGGTGTACAATAGTTTACAAAGATTTAATAAATGATGATTTAATAACAAGGGAAGGTAAAACTTATCACCAAATATAACCAAGTAATAGAAATTAACAGTAAATTACATAACAGAAGATAAATGGAGGTACCACCAATACTGAGTAAATGTAAGAATACAGAGTAAATTTCGATTTTCTTAACACTTAAGCCTCAAATTCTTTCTTTTTTTCATTCCATCTGCTTCGAAAACATTTGTAAATTAGATTTTCATATATATTTATATATAATTCAACAGGTGAGTCAATAAAGCAAAATATTATTTGGGAGTTTAAACCAAACACGCTATGATAGATTTAATGATACTTTCCACCTATGACATATTGAGATGCTATCATATTTGTAATAATGAAGCACTAATGAACACTTTGAAAATTAAGCCATGCCACATAAACTAGAAAATCAAGTCAGCATGCTGGTCAGTACAAGGGAAAAGAAAAAGAAAAGAGTTGGTATTACAGATAAGGTAAACACAGAGATTGGAAAGTGAAAATTCTTGACACACACTTTGTTGAAGAAGAGAAAGGCAAAAATAATAAAATTGAAGGGCACATGCTGTTTATTTGACATTTTTTATTAGACTGAAAAGGAGAAAGGTTGAATAAGCAGTTTCTTTTTTTGTATTTTTTATGTTATTTATTTACGGTCTCTACTACTAGCTAGCCGATTGTTCTACTGATGGAAAACTTCTACATTCTTAGCAAACAATATGTCAACTACTCAGATATGAATTATCTTCCAGACAGGAAAAGCATAAGGACACAGGTGAACAATGTAGTCAATCACAGGAGACCACATTACAACCTTTGACAAAAAATGTTAAAAACAGAAATCAAACTTGTTCAAATGTCTTCCTTAGAAATAGAAACAAGTGCTTTATGAAAATACTGTGTCAAAGAAGACATCATGATTTGATATGAAATTTGTGGCCTCAAAAATTGTCTTTTTACTAGTTCCCGTGCTACTGAGGATTTGTTCATAAAGTCTTTTCCTATACCAATGTCTTCCAGAGTTCTGCCTAACTTACTTTCCAGCAAGTTTAATGTTTCTGTTTTAATATTTAGATCTTTAATCCATTTGGATTTTAATTTAGTGCATGGCGAAAGATAAGGGTCTAATTTTAATCTGTGACAGGTTGATATCCAGTTTTTCCAACACCATTTAT